>NW_027141852.1:20740000-21104756 GCF_036365525.1 Heterodontus francisci | reverse complement strand
TCTCAGAGCCACCCACATCTCTCAGGAAAGAGCTGATCCCCTGATCAAATGATCCTTGTCCCGGCCCCGCCTGCAGATTCCACATGGAAATGATTTGGAGTAAATCCAGGATCCCTGGTGACTCCCCTCCACCCAGCCCTTTCCCCACTCTCTGTAATGAAACAGAGGGATATCCGGCCCTCTCTCTAACTGGAGATGTGTTCGGTACAGTCTCAGTTCACAAATTCAGGGGGAGAGTCTGTGAGACAGGAACACTGGCGGAGAAACCCCACCTCACAACTCAAACCCCAACACATGAGTTTCTCCAATTCAGCTGGAGTCGGGTGAAAACAGGAGCTGGGATAGGCTGTGATCGGGAATGTTAGGAATGGATTTGTTCAGGGACGAATGTACCTGGAATCTCCGAATATAATAGTTCCTTATTTCCCCAGATGACACATTCTGCAGTGAGAGTGAAAAGTCTCTTCACTGCTTCACATTTACTAATTGTTTGGTTCTGGATGAATAATGAGTCAGAGAGTAATGACAGGATCTGAAGCTTCTCTCACACCAGCCCTTGAATGACTCAGTGTGAAGTGTCCAATGTGTGAAGCTACTGCCAGGGTTTGTCAATCTGAACAGTTTCAGCTCAGTTACTGGGGGCCTGGAATCCACACAGTTTGACTCTGTCTCTGATTGGTCACCCGCTTCTCAATCCAATTCTTAACCAATAGGAGAATCACATATAAGTAAATAGAAGTTCTAATTGGCTTAGATTTTCCAATTGGAAAAAGCCCGGCAATTCCAGAGCAGGAAAGAATTGAAGTGATGGAAAATTTAAATTTTCAGGCAACAATTTTAAAACCTCTCATTTTATGTTCTGTTTTACTGTATTTACCATCACAAAATCCTGACGCGATTTTAGGAATCGTTTTCATTTGTCAATCTGTTAACTGTAAGCGGCGGGAGGAAGGTCCGGTTCAGCAATTTAAAACGGGACAAATATCAGCTTCCTCTCTGTAAAAGGAACAAATTAGCGACTAACCGCTTCTCACAGGCTTCTCGGGGACTGACAGAAACGAGCGGTTTCTGATCCTTTCTCCTGAAAGAGGCGGATAATGCTGCAGGGAGCAATGAACTGCCCTTCACTTTCTGGCTGCTAATACACCCCTGACTTTAAACAGTTCAAACAGCGACTGATGCTTCTGTAGGAAAATAAGCAGATTCACCAGAATGATCCCGGTCCATCATGGCCAAAGACATCCAGCTGGCCCGCCGCATCCGCGGGGAACGCACCTGAAACCCAGCTTCAGTAACAAGTGTAACAAGGGCTCTTTTCAGAGCCACCAAATCAGCAAAGGAAAGAGCTGCCATCTCTGTTCATCATCAAACCCATTAGATTGGAGGGGCGGCCACATGGTTTCTTAAATGTCACATCACTTTCCCGAAAGGCCTGTCGGACTGAGAGCTGGTCTGGAATTTAGAAAGCAGCATTACCGGAGACTCATTGCTGCTCAGCACAATCACAACCCCGCTCCTGGGATCCGTTAGCTGGCATTTGGGGAAAAGAAATGGATCCCAGTTTTATATGGAAGGCATTAATGGAGCCGGGTCCGTTCACATGAGGGTTATTTACAAACATTACCCAATGAGTTCACTAATATTTGAATCCATTGGAGATCAGTACACAGGATATGTAAGTTAGCTCGGTCACTCTGACTGAAACCGCCAGTTCCCCGGGGCTGCAGACCCTGACACTGCGGGGAGAGAATCCCCGACCCTATCCCGCCGCCGGGGGGAACAGACAGCTCTGTGTCCGGAGAATAGGGAGGGCCGGGGGAAGGCACATATTAAAGCGCTGCAATGGACTCAGCTCCTGTGTGTGCACAACTCTCACTGATTCCGTCTTCTGGGAACAGTGCGGTCGAAACAGATCAGGTTAGGAGAGAGACACACAGCCCGAGAATGGCCTCTTCCTTCCTGCATTTACTCTGTTCCGGGAGCAGATTCTCATTGAGAAGCGGCGCTCAGATCACCGGAGAGAAATAAAAACACAATTCAAACTGTCCAAATGAAAAACAGAGAATTAACACGGACACTTCCATTATTAAATTAATTCATCAGCTCCGAACCAGTTCCCGTTAATGTACCGGGATAATCTCGGGATTTATCAAATCGAAGGCAGCGGGATTTATTAAATTGTTGATTCTGACACCCTGTAGTTCACTTCTTCACTTAACTAGAGGGGGAGATGTGTGAGCAGAGAAACAGAGCGAAATCCAGAGAGGGAACTGAAAACACACCTGGACAGATGTGAAACAGGTCAATCCACTGTTCCAATAACTCCATCTCTGATTCCCTCCTGACAGTAACCAGCCCTTTCACAGAGACTGTGGGTGGCTCTGAAAAGAGCCTTTGGTTTATTAGATGACATTTTGGCCGCTTTACTTTTCCTGGGAGCTCTGAGCGCTGGTTTTCTTGGGCAGCAGCACGGCCTGGATATTCGGCAGCACCCCGCCCTGAGCGATGGTCTCCCCTCCCAGCAGCTTGTTGAGCTGCTCGTCGTTGCGGACGGCCAGCTGCAGGTGTCTGGAGATGATGCGGTGCTTCTTGTTGTCCCGGGCCGCGTTGCCGGCCACCTCGAGGATTTCAGCGATCAGATACTCGAGCACAGAAGCCAGAAAGACCGGGGCTCCGGCACCCACACGCTCAGCATAGTTACCCTTTCTCAGGAGCTTGTGAACACGGCCCACCGGGAACTGCAGTCCAGCCCGGGAGGAGCGAGACTTGGCCTTGGCCCGAGCTTTCCCGCCGGTCTTTCCACTTCCAGACATTTCCACAATCTCACAAATACTTTCACAAAGAATGAATAATTTCCTTAGCATTGATAGCATATCGCCGGCAGTCAGGATGGCCGAACGGTCTCCGGCGCTGCGTTCAGGTCGCAATCTCCATTGGAGGCTTGGGTTCGAATCCCACTTCTGACAAGTTGTGTTTTGACTGAACTGGAGGCGTTTGGGAGCAGCGGTGAAGAGCAAAGAGAAAGCAGGAAAGAACATGGACAAACAAAGTAACAATGGACCCAAAGATGTTGCAACAAAACATGAGAGTCAGAGGCAACTAAGCAAACAGCAGGGCACATAAAAGATCAAAAATGTAACCTTTGTATCGGGGTGGAAGATGTTGCCAATATCCTGAATGAATACTTTACTGTTTTCCCGAATGAGAGGGTGATGCAGATATTGTTATTAAGGAGGAGGAGTGTGAAGTATTGGACGTGATAACTTAAGGAGAGAGGAAGTCTTAATGGGATGAGCATCCTTGAATGTGGATAAATCATCAGGACCAGTTGAAATGTACCCCAGGCTGTTGAAAGAAGCCAGGGAAGAAATAGTGGAAGGTCTGACCATCATTTTCCAATCCCTCACTGGATACAGGTGTGGTGCCAGAGGATTGGAGGTCTTGTAACGTTGCAATAAAAGCAAAATACGAGGCAGATCAAGCATGGCTGATCCTTTCGAGTAGAGAAACAGGGCGGAATTCCCTGAACCAGTGCTGCAGCTTTCAGAATAGAAGGAGCCTATACACACCTGATGGGTTCCACTTAAACAAAAGAGCTGGATGTGTTGACGGTCAGAACAGATAAAATGTGGAGGAGTGTTTGAAGCAGATGCTGTGTGGTTACTGTAGTTGTACTATGGAGTTATTTCAAGGAGGTGATTCTGAATGTAATGGATCAACGTGGACCCATCCAAGGCAAAGGTTCTAAGCTTCCCTGTGGTCCAGCCTGGTTGAATGGAACTGAAGCAAACAAATCATCAAGAAGTGGAAAAGAAATATAAGGCCATGAAAGCACAGAATTCAGATGGATGCAATACCAGATGGTATGGCAAGAGTGTAAAACAGCAACAGACTGGTGAATAAAACTTTCCCATTGAATGAGACAAGAGAAAAGAAGGGTAATAATAGTGTCAGGTGAGTTGTGACACGATTCACATTCCACCTTGATCTGAATAGGACTGTTGAAGGGAGTGATTGAGAAGAATAGAGGAGAAATGAAAAGAAAGGAGTAATAAACAAAAGGTCTTTTGATTTTAGAATGCTTGTTTTTGGAAATGACAGACTGTAAAGTGTGTGTGTCAGAAGATATAGAGCGAAGTTGGGTATGACAAGATCACAGGAAAGTTGTGCCCTGAGACAAGGTGTGTGTTGACAGGAAAGCTGCTTTCTTTTGCACAATATGTATTTTATTCATATAATTTGTGCAATTACATTGCAAAGCAGTTCAAATTTAATATTACATAAGGTACAATACAGATCAGTTTCCTTCAATAATGTACATGATGTATCTCACTATCCCTGCCTGCACAGGTTATATTTACAGTATTTACATTACAAATCAAACATTCTCTGGTGCAAACAGCCCGAGGGGTTTTTCACGGGTTCCAGCCCCTCACTGTACTATGGCCTACTCGGGCCTCAGACTGCAACCTTTCCCCATTGAGTCTCCATGGTGGCTTCCCCAAGCTTTAATGCCGTCCCACAGTACATAGTCTTGGACGTTGCAATGTGCCAATCTGCAACACTCGTTCATGGACAGCTCTTTGCACTGGAATACCTGTCCCACGGCCGGGCTCGTTCTCAATAGAGATCATTTCAAATGAACATTTCCTAAATCCGTGCTTTCTCTCTCGCAATAAAGAGAACAGGATGTCTGGCAGATTCAGTGTGAGACAATAACACTGCCGGGTAAAGTCCGCTTTCCAACTCCAATCTTAACACAGGAGATTCCTCAAACAGCTGCAGTAAGGTGCTGTGAACTGCTGGAAGCGGATGTGTGAGGAAATGGTAATGTTACTGAGGAGGTTTCTTAGTATAGAATGGACTGTGTTTAAGTGGGAATATTACTGAGTGTTAATTGCATCGGGACCATATTTAAAAGCTCCGGCTTTCTGGAAAGCCTTGACTATGAAGGCCGAGTCTGGAAGGGTTTGTGTGGAGAGCTGGGTTTCGGTTCTACTGTAAATAAAGGGTTTGAAATTGGCAGCCCGGAGGAAACTGGAGATGGAGCTGAAAGATGAGGGGCCGTTCTCTCTCTGTCTGTCACTCTGGGTGTCTCCTCCATCTAGCTCTCTGTTTAATCTTCACTCTTGTCTCCTCCCCTCCCTGCTCTCACTCTGCCTTTCTCAGCCAGGTCCAGGTGGCCTGTATAAAAAGGAGCCTGACAGAATCAGTCTCTTTTATTGTGCACTGATTTGAGGAAAGAATCAACATGTCTGCCAGTAAACAAGAGTATGCTCCAGGCTGGCAGCATGTTAGAATCCATGAGGAAAGGCATCATCACCCTCATCGACAAGCAGAAGGGGGAGAGGACAGAAATCAGAAATTGGTGGCCCAATTTCTGCTTCATGCTGACTACAAGATTCTGTCAAAAGACATAGCCAGTCGATTCAAGTCTGCGCTGGAGTTGGTGATTCACCCTGATCAGACCTATACTATACCAGGCAGGACAATCTCTGATAGCTTTGTGCTAATCAGGGATATGATCACCTATGTACGGGACAGGAGGGTGGACACCTGCCTCATCAGCCTGGACCAGGAGAAGGCTTTTGACAGGATATCGCACACTTACATGATGGATGTGCATTCCAAAATGGGGTTTGGGGAGGGAATCTGCAATTGTATCAAACTACTCTACACAAACATCAGTAGTGCAGTCTCAATCAATGGGTGGGAATCAGAAAGTTTCCCGATCCAATCTGGAGTCAGACAGGGCTGTCCTCTCTCCCCTGTCTTGTTTGTTTGCAGTATTGAACCCTTTGCTGAGTCTATTAGGAAGAATGCGAGCATCAGAGGGGTGACAATCCCAGGCAGCGGAGGCACTCAGGTTAAAACCTCCCTGTACATGGAAGACGTCGCCGTTTTGTGCTCGGATCCACTGTCTGTGCGCAGAGTGATGAGCATCTACGACCAGCTCGAACTGGCCTTGGGAGCCAATGTTAGACACGGCAAGAGCGAGGCCATGTTCTTTGGGAACTCGGCTGACCGATCCTTTGTCCCCTTCACCGTTAGGTCAGATTACCTGAAGGTGCTGGGGATATGGTTTGGAAGGGCTGAGACGTGCACCAAAACCTGGAAGTAGCGAGTAGCCAGGGTACAACATAAGCTGAGCATGTGGGAGCAGCGATCTCTCTCCATTATGGGTAAGAACCTGGTCATCAAGGGCGAGGTGCTCACATTGCTGTACGTGGTGCAGGTCTGGCCCATACCGCATTCCTGCGCTGTGGCGATCACCTGAGCCATTTTCCGCTTCATCTGGGGATCCAAAATGATCCGAGTCCGGAGGGACACGATGTTCAAACCTCTGGATAAGGGCGGGAAAAATGTACCCAACGTCGCCTTCATCCTTATGGCTACCTTTGTGTGCGGCTGCATCAAGCTGTGTGTAGATCCCCAGTTTGCAAACTTCAAGTGTCACTACGTGCTGTGGTTCTATCTGTCCCCAGTGTTTCAAAGGATGGGCCTTGTCATATTGCCGTGGAATGCTCCATCAAGTTGGACTGTGCCGTACTGCCTATCCTTCATGGAAAAGTTTCTGTGGAAAAACACCTTTGACCACCAATCCATCAGGCAGTGGTCTGCACGGAATATCCTCAAGGCCCTACGGGAAAAGGAGATGGTGGATCCTGTCGGATGATCCCCTGAGCAGAAGTCCAAAGTCATTTGGCAGAATGCCTCATCACCAGAACTTTCAAACAAGCACCAAGATGTAGCCTGGCTGATGGTGAGAAGAGCCCTCCCTGTCAGATCCTTCCTGCACACCCGAAGTCTCACCCCATCCACACGCGGCCCTCGAGGTGGCTGTGGTGGAAAAGAGACGTTGCCCACCTCTTTCTGGAATGTGTCTTTGCAAAGCAGGTGTGGAAGAGATGCAGTGGTTTTTGTCGAGGTTCATCCCAAGCAGCTCTGTAGCACAGGAGTCTGTGCTCTATGGGCTGTTCCCAGGGACGCACACCGAGATAAACATCAACTGTTGCTGGAGGACTATCAATTCGTTGAAAGACGCCCTTTGGTCTGCCCGAAACTTGCTGGTCTTCCAGCGCAAAGAGTTGTCCACGACCGAATGTTGCAGACTGACACATTCCAAGGTCGAGGACTACATGCTGAGGGACGCACTAAAACTTGGGGCAGCTGCAGCAAAGGCTCAATGTGGAAATACCATTGTGTAAGGTCCCCTCACCAAGCTGAACTGAGGGGCTGGATCCATGGGAAACCACTCGAACTGTAGCCAGAAAATATTGGTTTGCTGTAAAATGTACATGGCATGACAATGAAATGGAAGGGTTGTGAGGCAACTCACTCCTGCATTGAAGGAAACTGATCTCCTTTGCACTCTTTGTACTGTTCGACTTGGTGCTTTTTGGAACTGTTTTGTAATGTTTTTTTTTACAGATTTTTATGAATAAAGTATATTTTGGAAATTAATAAAAGAAAGTCTGGCAGAGGTAAAGGAGGGAAAGGACTGGGCAAAGGCGGAGCAAAGCGGCACCGCAAAATGCTTCGTGATAATATCCAGGGCATCACCAAACCAGCAATCCGCCGCCTGGCTCGCCGTGGCGGGGTCAAGCGAATCTCGGGTTTGATCTATGAGGAGACTCGCGGGGTGTTGAAGGTTTTCCTAGAGAATGTGATCAGGGATGCGGTCACCTACACTGAACACGCCAAGCGCAAGACGGTCACTGCCACGGATGTGGTGTACGCTCTGAAACGGCATGGCCGCACTCTCTGCGGATTCAGCGGCTGAACACTCGACCCTTTCCAGCAAACACAACAAAGGCTCTTCTGAGAGCCACCCACCGCCTCACAGAGAGAGCAGTGACCTGGAAACGGGAGCTGGGATAGGCTGTTTCGAACTGTCTGGAATAAATCTGTGCTGTGTTCGAGATACAAAACTAGAATCCCCAAATTTGACATTTCATTTGTAGCAAGGATGTGCAGTGGATTTGATTTTCTAAACGGGCTGTGTAAACAGTGCCCGAGGCTCTACACTTAGTTATTTTCCCCGTCCACACATGCCCTCAATGAAAAGCCACATCACTCCTCCAGAATCACTCATTGTTTTCATAGAATTTCAAAATGATTTCGATGCAATGAGGGAATCCGGGAGTTTTGCAGCAGCCGTTGAATCGGTCACGGGAACCAGACCCACTTGTGATGTTATTTCCCCCGAGACGGTGTTTCCTGCACTGAAACTGACAGGGTTTGTGAAACTGATCAGTTTCAGCTCAATCATTCAGGGACCTGGAATTCCCGCAGTTTGAGCCCGCGCTATCCAGAGCCCACTAAAATAAAAGCAAAATACTGCGGATGCTGGAAATCTGAAACAAAAACAAGAAATGCCAGATTCACTCAGCAGGTCTGGCAGCATCTGTGGAAAGAGAAGCAGAGTTAACGTTTCGGGTCAGTTCCGAAGAAGGGTCACTGACCCGAAACGTTAACTCTGCTTGTCCATCCAGAGCCCACTTCTGATTGGTCACCCTCTTTCCATTCGCATGTCTTAACCAATTGCCGAGCCTCGAATTAGAAAATACAGCAAATCATTGGCTTAAATTGTCGTCCTGGCAGAAAGGTTGAATTCAAAAAAGCAGCCAATTTCAGTGTTGGGCAGAATCGACTTACTCAACGAATCTCAATAACGAATTGGCAGCACATTTTATACTTTCCCCGATTTTCCTTTCCATCGATTGGGGTGCTAATTCACTCAGGTCCGTTTCCTAATACTAACTGTAATCCTCAGATCCATTTAACATTTCAGTAATCCTATTAAATACAAAAGGAATTTTATGATTGAATTTCCATTGGAAGATAGTGAATTAGCACCCCGATCGATGGAAAGGAAAATCGGGCAGAGGATAAAATGTACTGCCAATTCGTTATTGTGATTTGTTTATATAACTGACCAGGATTGACTTCACCCGAACGCAGCTACTAGCTCCCACCTCACTGACCGCTCTCCCCCCTCTGCAACTCGCTTTCTCCCCCTCCTCCCTACTGGCGAAATTCCGCACTCTGGCTGTTCGCTCTCCGCACCCCCACCCCCCACCCTGTCCCAACCCAGCCCACAGCTGCTAGCTCTGGCCGTGACACTCGCTCCCACATTTCTTCACCAGGCGCCACCTGTAGAAGCAGGAGGGCCGCAAGGAGTGACAGGACGACGGAAGAGTGAGTGGCTGAGAGGAGGGAAGCGGCGCGGCCTGGAGCGAGTGGTCAGAGAGTGGGGTAGTGCGTAGCGAGGAACAACTGACCAGTGGAGTGGGGGGGGTGGGGGAGCAGCGAGGTCTGGAGCGAGCGGCTGAAGGGGGAAATCGTCGAGGCCTGGAGTGAGTTGCCGAGGGGGGAGAGCTACAGCTTCAAAATCTCCCATTCAGCCACCTCCTCCGGCCAAGTGGTGGGGGGATAGGGTGGCTAGATACCCAATGACGCTTTATCACGCATGCACGAAGATGGATTTGTTGCGGAAATGTGATGATGTTGGCGCTGCAAAATGACATCATCCCGTGCACGCGCCACTCAATCCTGGCAAGATGTCAAAAATCACTGTGATTTTTTGATCTTTTCAGTGCACTCCTCTTTCTTTAGTTGCCTCTTACCTTAATGTATTGAAGAAACATCTTTGGGTCCATTTTCATTTTCCTTGTCAATATTCCTCCATGCTTTCCCTTCACCGCTGCTCCCAAATCCCTCCAGTTCAGTCAAAACACAACTTGGTAGATTTGGGATTTGAACACACGCCTCTAGAAAACACTACGACCTGAACACAGCCCCTTAGACCACTCGGCCATCCTGACTGCTTCAAGCTTCCGACAAAAGCTGAGAAATTATCCATTCTTTGTGAAAGTATTTGTGAGATTGTGGAAATGTCTGGAAGAGGAAAGACCGGCAGGAAAGCTCGGTCCAAGGCCAAGTCTCGCTCCTCCCGGGCTGGACTGCAGTTCCCGGTGGGCCGTGTTCAAAGGCTCCTGAGAAAGGGTAACTATGCTGAGCGTGTGGGTGCTGGAGCCCCGGTCTATCTTGCTGCTGTGCTCGAGTACCTGACCGCTGAAATCCTCGAGCTGGCCGGTAACGCGGCCCGGGACAACAAGAAGACCCGCATCATCCCCAGACACCTGCAGCTGGCCGTCCGCAACAACGAGGAGCTCAACAAGCTGCTGGGAGGGGTGCCCATCGCTCAGGGCGGGGTGCTGCCTAATATCCAGGCCGTGCTGCTGCGCAAGAAAACCAGCGCTCAGAGCTCCCAGAAAAAGTAAAGCGGCCAAAATGACATCTAATAAACCAAAGGCTCTTTTCAGAGCCACCCACAGTCTCTGTGAAAGGGCTGGTTACTGTCAGGAGGGAGTCAGAGATGGAGTTATTGTAACAGTGGATTGACCTGTTGCACATCTGTCCAGCTGTGTTTTCATTTCGCTCTGTTTTTCTGCTCACACGTCTCGCCCTCGACTTAATTGCAGAACTGAACTACAGGGTGTAGAATCAACAATTCCCAGGATCGGGGGTGAGATTGTGCTGAGCAGCAATGAGCCTCCAGTAATGCTGCTTTCTAAATTCCAGATCAGCTCTCAGTCCAACAGGCCTTTCATATTTTAAATATCACAACAGTGCTGAGCGGGGGTGAGCGCAGCCTCAGATGAACCGAGTCTCAGGGGCTCTCACGACCCCAATCAGAGCCGCCAGGCCTGGCGGACGTGCAGCGAGGACCCCGGGGGAGGGTGGGTGCACCATTAAAGTGATGGTGCAGCACCTCCCCCATCCTCGCCGCCACTTCCCGGTTTCTTCTCCCGTTTATCTCAACATGAAGAAGACGCTTTTGCTCTGGACTACACTGGTTATAAAGTAAGACCCAACTTTGTCTCTGAAAGTGATGAATAGCAGCAACAACAGCAGAATCCAACCCCTGCAGTTACATGTGAACTTGCTGATGTTGCAGCAGATTGAATGACTGAGTGAATCCCTTCCCACACACATGGCAGGGGAACTGCCTCTCCCCAGAGTGAATGTGTTGGTGTTTCAGCAGATCATTACTGCTTTTCAAGCTCTTCTCACAGTCAGGACATTGAAAAGGTCTCTGATCAGTGTGAACAAGTTGATGTTCAGTGAGGTTGGATGACTGAGTGAACCCCTTCCCACACACGGAGCAGGTGAATGATCTCTCCCCAGTGTGAACTCACTGGTGTTTCAGCAGGTTGACTCTGGCTGAGTTCAGTTCTACACTCACTGGTTCCTCTCTCTCTCCTCCCCTGAAGGTGCTGATTCTGACTGCATGTACATGCTCTCTCCCCCTCCGACCCTCCCTGTCCAATGTAGTATCTCCCAGTTTTGGTGATGTGCTCTCCCTGACCTGTCTCCATTTCTCCTTCTTATACAGACTTGCCCTGACTGTCACTATTTCATAGAATCATACAGCACAGAAGGAGGCCAATCGGTCTTTTGTGCCTGTGCTGAATCTGTGAAAAAAATGATGCAATTAGTCCAACCCCCTGCCTATTTCCCCATAGTCCTGGAGAAATTCACTTTGAAATATTTGTCCAATTCCTTTATGAAAGTTATAATTGAATCTGTTTCCACCACCCTGTCAGACAATTCATTCCAAATCCGAATCAGTTACTTCTTAAATGTTGTGAGGGTTCCGGCCTCTACCACCTCTTCAGGGAGTGCGTTCCAGATTCCAACCACCCTCTGGGTAAATTTTTTCCCTCAAATCCCATCTCAACCTCCTGTCCCTTACCGTAAATCTATGCCACCTGGTTATTGACCCCTCCACTAAGGTAAAATGTTTCTTCCTATCTAACCCATCAATGCCCCTCATAATTTTGTAAACCTCAATCTTATCTCCCCTCAGCCTTCTCTTTTCTAAGGAAAACAACGCTAGCCTTTTCAGTCTCTCTTCATAGCTGAAATGCTCCAGCCCAGGCAACATCCTGGTGACTCTCTTCTGTACCCTCTCCAGTGCAATCACATCCTTCCTATCGTGTGGTGCCCAGAACAGTACACAGTACTCCAGCTGTGGCCGAACTGGCATTTTATACAGCTCCGTCATAACCTCCCTGCTCTTATATTCTCTGCCTCAGACGATCTATATTGGCCTGTAATCTAAGGCTTTCCTCCTCACTATTTACGACACCACCAATTTTCGTGTCATGTATGAGAAAGGGTTTGATTCTATCCTTATCAGTATCCGTTACATGCATGTGTTTTTAATCTGCACCCCCTCTATTTTATTCTCTGGACTTGTCAGCCTCTTGTTGGTGGGTCTGTGTTTTGCTCTTTATCTCTCAGTCTTCGAAGTATGAGCCTGGGTTTGTACCTAATTTTCTTTGTACCTTGCAGGATGGATATTGAAGAGAGGTTTTTACACATTAACTGCCAAATCCTGATAAGTGATTTTTGGGTTTCACACAGTATCTGTAGTTTCTTGTCTAGGGCTGTTGGTTTTACTCTGTCCCTGGCATTTGCTGGTTTGTTAGTGTGGGTTTTACACTGTACCTGTCAGTTTCTCATATGTGAGTGTTGGTTTCACTTTGTATAGAATCATAGATCACAGAATACTTACAGCACAAAAGGAGGGATTCAGCTCATCGTGCTTGTGCTGCCTCTCTGCACAAGCAACTCAGCTCATGCCACATCCTCATGTATTCTGTGAAAAGCTGATTTTTTTTCCCTTCAGATAATTATCATATATCCTTTTGAAAGCTATGGTTGAATCTTCCTCCGTCACACTCTCAGGCGGTACATATCAGATCTTAACCATTTGCTGCATAAAAAAGGTTTTTCCTCATGTTGCCTTTTGTTCTTTTCCCATTCACTTTAAATCGGTGTCCTCTGCTTACTCAGCCATGAGTAATATTTCCCATTGCTTTCTCAGCACTGATGAATTGTGAGGTGGGAGACAGCCAGAAGTCCCACTGAGCCGCACTGACTCCCAGCTGAAAAAGAAATGAGGTAAAGTTCAATCTTTCACAGCGAGATGCTGCAGAGAGTTAAGAGTCCCGAATGAAAGAGAGCGTTTCTCATACTGTTGTTGAATTTCATTTCAAACACTCCTTGTACTCTCTGCTAATGAAGCCTAAAAAGTGGAAAAACTAAATGGCGCTCAAACTCACAACCCTGAGATTAAAAGTCCCATGATCGACAGACTGAACTGAATATGTCACTTCTACTGTACCTCTGTTTGGATGGATGCAACTGTATGCTCCAATGCAAGGGCAGCTTTCAAATCCTCCCATGGGTTCGCACGTCAGACTAAGTTCCATGTTGTAAACTCAAGCAAAGGAAATCTGCTGACTTCCAAAACTATCAACAAATTGAAGCTGATTACGATCAACATCATCAGAGGTCAGAACTACCTGGTGAAAGAAGACACCCTGAAGAAGGATCCACAATTATTCAAAGGCATCGACAAAGGGAAAAACAAGAAAATCGATGAGTCAATCCAAGCTAATCAGAAACACTGAAGAATTCCATTCCAGACCAGAACACAATTAGAGGCATTTTTTGTATTCAAAGCTGGGCATTATTATTTAATAGTTGATATATACTTTTGAATATATTTGAATTTCTTTATTCATTTGGCACTGCTGAACATGAAGCAGTCTTAAATCATTTAATTTTTTTTTGTAAAATATGACTTACCAGATTAAAATATTAGATCAAGGGAGAAATTTCAAAGATTACTGGACCAGTAATCCAGAGGCCTGGACTCAAGATCCAGTGACAGCCAGGACGTCAAGGCGGGAAACACTCCGCACTAGTCTGCAGTGAGCGATTCCATCGAAGGTAGAGCACAATCTCTTTAATATAAGAATGTATATTTTATAATAATTAATCACTCAAGACCTTCCTGGTCTCTGCATCTCACCTGCTCTCTGGATAAACTTGCAGAAAGTATTTCAACCTGCAAAGCAGGAGTCTAGGGAATGTATAATGATATTCTCTCGCCTTCGGGCAATATTTTAATCAATACAGTGTGGGACAACCTGTCTGGGCACAACTCCATGACTTTCTCTTTAACTAGTGACCTCACAATCACTAACTTCTATGGTAACAATCTTCAGCTCATCACCTCCGGTACGTAGCTCTAATCTTAATGTACATTTAAACAACCTTTCAAGTCCAGTTACAGTTTTTGTTGCCTTACCTGCACAAGCTTAAAAAGTGAAAAACGGAAGCAAGTTTCACTGAACATTCTGGTGGTCAGTTCGGGCACGGGAAAAAAATGAAAGGACTCGGACCAGGTCGGATGCGGTGCTGTCAGGCTTGGGTCGGGTTTCATTTGCTGACCCGAGCAGGCCTTTAGTTACCGTTGCAACCTCATATTCCCACTTGACAATCTGTATATTTTGTTCATTTCAATTTTGTCGACAAGCTCTTTGAATCCAGTTCCCCTGTCCTCAAGCAGGCTCAGTTTGGAAATCGATTCCGCTTTCTGGAAGGCTGAAAGCAATCGATGACCTTAAACTAAAAATGGCAACAGAGAAGGGCTCGTCTGGGATTTGAACCCAGGACCTCTCACATAATAATCACTTATATACCCAAAGCGAGAATTATACCCCTCGATCAACGAGCCACCGTTGGCATGGTTTTTGTTCGCTCCTGTGGAATTTCACTGGCACCCACAGCCGATCATGCATTTTTTTCAGATCAAAACAATATCCTACAAAGCTGAAATAAAAACAGAAAGTGCTGGAAATACTCAGCACCTCTGACAGCATCTGTGGAGAGAGAAACAGAGTTAACATTCCAGGGTTTTCACCTTTTGTTTGAGCCATCTTTTCAGACTGCTTCTGTCCATCCAATCTCACTTTTTACTCTATCCACATTCTAAGGGTGGTGCAGTGGTGAGCACTGTAGCTTCACAACTTCAGTGACCCTGATTCAGTTCTGTATACTGCCTGTGTGGAGTTTGCAAGTTGTTTATGTGGGCTTCCACAAGGTACTCTGGTTTCCTCCCACAACGAAAGACTTGTGGGTTGATAGATTAATTGACTGTTGTAAATTGGCCCTAGGGTAGGTGATAGGAGAAATGTGGGGATGTGGTAGGGAATTCTGGGTTAACATAGGATTAGTATAAATGGGTGGTTGATGGTCAGTGCAGACTCAGCGGGCCAAAGGGCCTATATCAGTGCTGTATATCTCTATAACCATTCTCTAAGCAAATGCATTTTTCATGAATTCCTCATTTCTTTTATTAACGGCAATTTTATATTTCCGGCCCTTGCTTCATACGATACCACAAGTGGAATCATGTTTCCATCAACCCGATCAAACCCCTTCACTATTTCCTCATATTGCAATGTTTCTTTCACCCTGACAGACTGTGGAGTTTCTGCTGCTTGATTGCAGTTCTTGCTTCCCGCCAGTAGATGTCACCTCACTCCAATATAGTGCAGTTTACAAATGTGAGAGAGACACAACAGGAAATAATTGTTCACATTATCGTGAATGTGTGGGATTTAGAAATACTAGGAGTGGAGACGAGTTATTATTGAATTTGTCAAACCAAACATATGTTATAATGTTGTGTTAAATCTGTCACTCTGTTGTCTTGATTCTGAGAGTGACATAGACTCATCGAGTCATTGGGTCATTTGTGGTCCAGAAGGAGGTCATTGGCCCCATCGAGTACAGGCCAGCTCTCCATGGAGCGATCCAGTCAGTCCCACTCGTCTGCTCGATCCCCCTAGCCCTGTAAATTTATTTCCTTCAAATGCCCATCGAAATTCCTTTTGTAACCAACGATTGTCTCCACTTCCTCCGCCCTCGGGGGCAGCGAGTTGCAGATCATTACCAATCACTGTGTAAAAAAGTTCTTCCGCACATTCCCCCTGCATCTCTTGTCCAAAACCTTCAATATGAATCCCCGAGTCCTTGTACCAATAGTTAATGGGAACAATTTTTCCTTGCCAACTTATCTAAAACTGTCATAGCCTTCGACACCTCTATCAATTCACCCCTCAATCTCCTTTGATACAGGCAGAAAAAACCCTGTTTTTCTAACCTAACCTTGAAACTAAAACCCTCCATCCCTGGAACTATTCTGGTAAATCTCCTCTGCATCCTCTCAAGAATCCGCACATCCTTTCTAAAGATTGGTGAGCAGATCTGGATGCAACACTCCAATTGGGGCCTAACCAGAGTTCAGCATAACAACCCTGCTTTTGTACTCAATGTCTCTATTTCTAAAGCCCAAGATCCCACATGCTTTGCTAACCACTCTCGCAATATGTCTGAACAGTTGAGGTGACTGAGCGGTTTCAGCTTCTCTGTTCAGATTGCAGCTTTCACTGGAGGCATGTGTTTAAATCCCACTTCTGACAATTTGATTTTCAGTTACTTTGCAGAGCTTCCTTGAAGGTTTGAGGCAGAGTAAATACTGAGGAACTGTTTCTAACTGCTGAACCGTCAATAACCGAAGGTTACAGATTTAATGTGACTCACAAAACTGGAAAGAACTTGAGGAAAAATTCCTTTCTGCAATGTATGGTTAGGATTTCAGTTATGTGGATAGATTGGAGAAGCTGGGGTTGTTCTCCTTAGAGAGGAGATTTGATAGAGGTGTTCACAATCATGAGGGGTCGTGACAGACCCGATAGAGAGAAACTGTTGGTAGAAGGATTGAGACTCAGGTAAAAGCTGTGGCTCAGTTGGTCACACTCACCTCGAAATCACAAGCTTCTGGGTTCAGAGTTTACAGCTGACACTCCAGTACAGCACTGAGGGTGTTGAAGGTGCTGCCTTTCAGGTGTGATGTTAAACCAAGACCTGGTCTGCATGTTTGGGTGAATGTAAAAGATCCCATGCTGCAATTTCAAACAAGTGAAGAGCAATTCTCCCTGGTGTTGTGATCAATATTTGCCCCTCAATCAGATCAGTTGGTCATTATCACATTGCTGTTTGTGGGTATTAGCTGCTGCATTTCTGACATTACATCAGTGATTACACTTCAAAAGTATTTTATTGTCTACAAAGTGCTTTGATATGTCCAGTCGTCTTGAAAGGTGCTATATAAATGCAAGTCTTTTCTTTCTTTATCACAACACATTACTGTGTAAAAAATGGTTCTTCATGTCACCTCTGGTTCTTCTGCCAATCACCTGATATCTGTGTCCTCTGCTTACTGACCCTTTTACCACTGGAAACAGTTTCTCCTTATTTAAACTATTGAAAACCTCCATGATTTTGAACAAATGTGTCAAATCTTTTCGGAACTTTCTCTGCTGCAAGGAGAACAACCCCAGCTTCTCCAATCTCTCCACATCACTGAAGTCCCTCACCCTGCTACCATTGTGGCAAATCTCTTTTTTATTCTTTCACGGAATGTGGGCATCGCTGGCAACGGCAGCATTTATTGCCCATTCCTAACTTCCCTTGAGAAGGTTGTGGTGAGCTGCCTTTTTGAGCTGTTGCAGTCCATGTGGTGTAGGTAAATCCACAGTGCTGTTCGGAAGGGAGTTCCAGGATTTTGATCCAGTGACAGTGAAGGAACGGTGATATGGTTCCCAGTCAGGATGGTGTGTAGCTTGGACGGGAACTGGCAGATGGTGGTGTTCCTATGCATCCAATGTCCTTCTAGGTGGTCGAGGTCATGGGTTTGTAAGGTGCTGTCGAAGGAGTCTTGGTGAGTTATTGCAGTGCATCTTGTAGATGGTACGCACTGCTACCACTGTTCACTTGTGGTGGAGGGAGTGATTATTTAAGGTGGTGGATGGGGTGCTGATCAAGCGAGCTGCTTTGTCCTGGATGATGTTGAGCTTCTTGAGTGTTGTTGGAGCTGCACTCATCCAGGCAAATGGGGAGTATTCCATCACGCTCCTGACTTGTGCCTTGTAGATGGTGGACAGGAGGTGAGTGATTCACAGCAGAATTCCCAGCCTCTGACCTGCTCTTGTAGCTACGGTATTTATGTGGCTGATCCAATTCAGTTCCTGCGCAACGGTAACCCCCAGAATGTTGATAGTGAGGGATTCAGCAATGGTAATGCCATTGAATGTCAAGGGGAGATGGTTAGATTCTCTCTTGTTGGAGATGTTCATTGCCTGGCACTTTTGTGGGTTGAATGCTCCTTGTCACTTATCAGCCCAAGCCCAATGTTGTCCAGGTCTCTCTACATGTGGACACGGACTGCTTCAGTAGCTGAGGAGTTGCTAATGCTACTGAACATTTTGCAATCATCAGCGAACATCCCCACTTCTGACCTTATGATAGAGAGAAGGTCATTGATGAAGCAACGGAAGATGGTTGGGGCCTCGGACACTACCCTGAGGAACTCCTGAGTGCTGTTCTGGGACTGAGATGATTGGCCACCCACAACTATCACCATATTCCTTTGCGCTAGGTATGACTCCAACTAAAGAACAAAGAACAAGGAAAATTACAGCACAGGAACAGGCCCTTCGGCCCTCCAAGCCTGCGCCGATCCAGATGCTCTACCTAAACATGTCGCCTATTTTCTAAGGGTCTGTATCTCTTTGCTTCCTGCCCATTGCTGTCTCTGTCTAGATACATCTTAAAAGACGCTATCGTGCCCGCGTCTACCACCTCCGCTGGCAACGCGTTCCAGGCACCCACCACCCTCTGCGTAAAGAACTTTCCACGCATATCCCCCCTAAACTTTTCCCCTCTCACTTTGAACTCGTGACCCCTAGTATTTGAATCCCCCACTCTGGGAAAAAGCTTCTTGCTATCCACCCTGTCTATACCTCTCATGATTTTGTACACCTCAATCAGGTCCCCCCTCAACCGTCGGCTTTCTAATGAAAATAATCCTAATCTACTCAACCTCTCTTTATAGCTAGCACCCTCCATACCAGGCAACATCCTGGTGAACCTCCTCTGCACCCTCTCCAAAGCATCCACATCCTTTTGGTAATGTGGCGACCAGAACTGTATGCAGTATTCCAAATGTGGCCGAACCAAAGTCCCATACAACTGTAACATGACCTGCCAACTCTTGTACTCAATACCCCGTCCGATGAAGGAAAGCATGCCGTATGCCTTCTTGACCACTCTATTGACCTGCGTTGCCACCTTCAGGGAACAATGGACCTGAACACCCAAATCTCTCTGTGCATCAATTTTCCCCAGGACTTTTCCATTTACTGTATAGTTCACTCTTGAATTGGATCTTCCAAAATGCATCACCTCGCATTTACCCTGATTGAACTCCATCTGCCATTTCTCTGCCCAACTCTCCAATCTATTTATATTCTGCTGTATTCTCTGACAGTCCCCTTCACTATCTGCTCCTCCACCAATCTTAGTGTCGTCTGCAAACTTGCTAATCAGACCACCTATACTTTCCTCCAAATCATTTATGTATATCACAAACAACAGTGGTCCCAGCACGGAACCCTGTGGAACACGACTCCATTTTGAGAAACTCCCTTCCACTGCTACTCTCTGTCTCCTGTTGCCCAGACAGTTCTTTATCCATCTCGCTAGTACACCCTGGACCCAATGCGACTTCACTTTCTCCAGCAGCCTACCATGGGGAACCTTATCAAACGCCTTACTGAAGTCCATGTATATGACATCTACAGCCCTTCCCTCATCAATCAACTTTGTCACTTCCTCAAAGAATTCTAGTGGAGAGTTTTCTCCCTGGTGGCCATTGACTTCAATTTTGCAAGGGCTCCTTGATGCCCTTGGCAAGAGCAGTCACTGTCTCCTCACCTCACCTCTTGAGTTCAGCTCTTTTGTCCAAATTTGGGTCAAGGCTGCAACGAGGTCAGGAACCAAGTGGCTCTGGCAGAAACCAAAATGAGCATTGATGAGCAGGTTATTGCTGTGTAAGTGCTGCTTGATAGCACTGTCAATGACACCTTCCATCACTTTACTGATGATCAAGAGGAGGCTGATGGGGCAGTAATTGGCAGGGTTGGATGTGTCCTGCTTTTTGTTTGCAGGACATACCTGGGCAATTTTCCATGTTGCTGGGTAGATGCCAGTGTTGGAGCTGTACTGGAACAGCGTGGCTAGTGGCGCGGCTAGTTCTGGAGCTTCAGTCATCAGCACTACAGCCGGGATGTTGTCAGTATCCAGTGCCTTCAGCCATTTCTTGATATCATGTGGAGTGAAGTGGATTTGCTGAAGATTGGCATCTGCGATGCTGGGAACATCAGGAGGAGGTCGAGGTGCATCATTTAGTTGATACTTGTGGCTGAAGATGGTTGCAAATTATTCAACCTTGTCTTTTGCACTGATATGCTGGTCTCCCCTATCATTAAGGATGGGGATATTTGTGGAACCTCCTGTTGATTGTTTAATTATCCACCACCATTCAGGACTGGATGTGGCAGGACTGCAGAGCTTTGATCTGATCTGTTGGTTGTGAGATCACTCAGCTCTGTCTATTGCATGCTGCTTCCACTGTTTGACATGCAAGTAATCCTGTGTTGTAGCTTCACTCATTTTTAGGTCTGCTTGGTGCTGCTCCTGACATGCCCTCCTGCACACTTCATTGAACCACTATTGCTCCCTTGGCTTGATGGTAATGGTAGAGTGAGGGATATGTCAGGCTATGAGGTAACATATTGTGTTTAAATACAATTCTGCTGCTGCAGATGGCCCACAGTGCCTCATGGATGCCCAGTTTTGAGTTGCCAGATCTGTTCATTTCTTCCCTCAGATATAATCGGAAAAAAATTCCAAAGGAATGCATGTACTAAACAAAAAGGAGAGAGAAATAAATACTGACAAAATAGATGGCAGCATTTGCAAGGTAGAAAGATTTATAAGTTTTATTATCGATGAGTGAGAGGAATATATCACACTTTGGGGCTTCTGTAAGTGGATTTACTGATAATTTTGGGAATTGATAGGAAGCTGCTTCATGGTTGGTGGAACAAACTCCCGCCCTTGGGGTGGAGCCAACAGCTGCATCCGTCCAATGACAGACAGAGTAGAAGTACTGTATCAGGCCTTGTTAGCTCAGTTGGTAGAGCATGAGACTTTTAATCTCAGGGTCTTGGATTTGAGACCCATGTTGTGTGGTTGTTCTTCCCTTTTTCAGACTTCATCGGCAGAGAGTTCAAGAGGTGTTTGAAATTAAATTCAACAACATCACCAGATTTCAACTCCCCCCCTCCCAGTGTAGTTGAATGGACCTTCAACCTCTGCCCTCCCCCTTCCCCTCCCTCCCAGAACTGCAACAGGGATCCCCTTGGCCTCACTTTCCACCCCACCTGCCTCCACAGCAGCACAGTGGCGCAGTGGTTAGCATTGCAGCCTCACAGTTCCAGCAACCCGGGTTCAATTCTGGGTACTGTCTGTGTGAAGTTTGCATGTTCTCCCTGTGTCTGTGTGGATTTCCTCCGGGTGCTCCAGTTTCCTCTCACAAGCCAAAAGACTTGCAGGTTGGTAGGTAAATTGGCCATTATAAATTGCCCCTAGTATCGGTAGGTCGTAGGGAAATATAGGGACAGGTGGGGATGTGGTAGGAGTATAGAATTAGTATAAATGGGTGGTTGATCGTCGGCACAGACCACGTGGGCCGAAGGGCCTGTTTCAGTGCTGTATCTCTGAACATAAACACATCCAAAGGATCATCCTCCACCATTTCCACCACCTCCAGCGTGATGCCACCACCAAACGCAACTTCCCCTCCCCTGTCAGCATTCCTAAGGGATTGTTCCTTCCACAACACCCTGGACCACTCCTCCATTACCCCAACACCTCTTTCCCTTCCCAAGGCACCTTCCCATGCAATCGCAGGAGATATAATACCTGCCCTTTTCCCTCCTCTCTGCTCATTATCTAAAGCCCCAAACACTCCTTTTAGGTGAAGCAGCGATTTACTTGTACTTCTTTCAATTATGTATACTGTATTCACTACTCACAATGCGGGCTCCTCTAAACTGGGGAGACCAAAAGCAGGTTAGGTGGAACACCTCTGCTCAGGCCGAAAGCATGATCCTGAGCTTCTGGTTGCTTGTCATTTCAACACTCCCCCCTGCTCTCATGTCAACATTTCTGTCTTTGGCCTGCTCCAGTGTTCCAGTGAAAATCGACCCAAGCTCGAGGTGCAGCACCCGACCTTTTGATTCGGCACTCTACAGCCTTGTGGATTGAACATTGTGTTCAATAACATCAGAGCATGACTGGTGTCAGGCAACCACAAGCATTAACACACTTTGTCCCAGGACAGCTTTGTTATTTAATCTCTCCTGCCCTCTGACCTATCAAACACCTTCCCCTTTGTTCTCTCCCACATGCCCCTCCCTTTCACTTGTTTAAAACCTAATTCTTTTCTAACCTGTGTCAGTTCTGATGAAAGGTCACAGACCAGAAATGTTAACTCTGTTTCTCTCACCACAGATGCTGCCAGAGCTATTGAGTATTTCCAGCACTTTTTGTTTTTATTTCAGATTTCCAGCATCTGCAGTATTTTGCTTTTATTGTGTCAGAAAGTCTTTCCTTGATTCAGGACTCTTACCTCTCTCCAGAATCTCTCTGCTAAAGATTGAACTTTATCTCATTTCACTCACAGCTCAGGGTCAGTGTGGCACAGTGGGAATTCTGGCTGTCTCCCACTTCACAGTCCATCAGTAATGAGAAAACAATGGGGAATATTACTCACATGTTGTCTTCTGTAACTTTTTACAAACACTTTAATGTAGAGATTGTCTTCCAAAGCAGTGACAGAATGGTGGCTTTCGTGTGTTGCTGAAATAGCTTTGTTGAGTTCGTGCTGTACTAACAGTTAAACACTTTTTGGTTCAATACCAAGCTTTGGCACTTTCAAACTCTCCTGTGTCTTTTTCTTTGGCTCCAATTGTCAAGCTGTTTGATTTACTCTGAAATTAGCACCAGAGAACCAAGGCACCAGCGAGCATGAGGAGCTGAAATTAGCACAGATCAAATCCACTTAATACTTCTGACTGAAGATGGTTGCAAATGCTTCAGTTTTGCCTTTTGCACTGACTTGCTCAGCACCACCATCATTGAGGATGTGAATGTTTTTGGAGCCTCCTCATCTTGTTAGTTATTTAATTATCCACCACCATTCACGACTGGATGTGGCAGGACTGTGGAGCTGTGATCTGATCCTGAGGGAGATATCCGTGCGTGGAGTGGCGGGATGTATGGAGAGTGATCCTGAAGAGGGTGTCTGAGCCTGGAGTGGAAGCTTTCTGTGGAGGTACAGGCGTAGGCCATTCAGCCCCAGTGTTTTATAAAGGTTTAGCATAACTTATTTGCTTTTACTCTATGCCTCTATTAATAAAGCCAAGTGTCCTGTTTGCTCTTAGCAACCTTTTCAAACCTTGATCAAAAAAGATTGGTGTACATTGTCTCATTCTTCCTCCCAAACTGTATCACTTCACAATTCTCTGTGTAAAATTTTATCTGTTGTGTGAAAGCCCATTTTACCAGTGTGTTTAAGTTCCTCTGAAGTGTGTTACTGTCACTGGCATAGGAAGAAATTCACGAGCATTCTTTGATGCTATCTCCTTGGAAAGAGCAATCTTGCACACTAGCTCAAATGTGGGATTTTGTGTGTTTGGTATCTTTCCTCATCCACCAATATAAGCACAAATCTGTCTCATAATGTACGGTCTAAGAATGTGCCAATGTTGCAAGGTGGTGATAAATTCTTCAGTGTCACAATGTACTCACCAACTGTTTCACTACTTTTCTGATTTCTGGATCCATGTTTGTAGCTTTCCGCGATCTCTAGTGGCTTAGGGTTGAGCCTCACTTCAACGAAGAAACGGAAAATTATGATTTAAAGATTACACTGTCAATCATTCACATCTCTGTCTTCTCCTGAAGTTCGAGTTCAAATTTGTTTGTGAAGTTGAGTCACACGTTAAGACAGCACAGTCTTTTTCTTTGTGAAGGAAGTGATTTGGGAATGACTGTTTGAAACTGTCCCTTCTTGCACAGAAATTCAGTGCAAATACTTGATCACTCACAATTTCCTTGAGAGAAATTTGTTCACAATCGCATTCGACACGGAAACTGCCTCAGCATTAATCTCACTGAAGCAGAATGTGACCGTGTTGTTTGTTTCAGAATGTTGTTGCCGTTATTTGTCGCTTTTAACCGAGACTGGGAGACAGGGCAAGTTTGATCCGAGGTTGGAATATATTATCATTCAGGAGCAAGAAAAATCAAAAGGAACAAAATAAGAAAACCCAGTCTCCAGATTTGAGAATCTGCAGATCCGCTTTGGGAAAGTGAATCAGAGCAGAATGAAGGGTGAACTGTCCAGAAGAGATGAAGACACAGCTCAGTCAACACGTTACCCTGGTTTATGATGCTGGAACATTCATCACACAGAAATGATTCAACCCAATGACAAACATTCTTCCAGCTGATAATTTATGCTACTGATTTAAGGACTGTTTCATGTGGTTACCGAGTGACGACGAGAAGATATTAAACTTTGTTCTATTCAATCTAGCTGTGATGAAGTTTGAATTTGTCTCCCTTTTATAAACAGTATTTGAAGGGTCTTGGTAACAATGTTCAGTGTTGATGAGAGTGGGGTCTGGGTGAGAAGCTGCTGAGTGTGACAGGGTCAGGACTGGATGCAGGAAGTTCTCTGACAGTCTCCCTCTATCTCTCTAATGGGTTTGAATTGATTTACGACTGGTAGCTTTTATTTTACTTTTCTTATTTAGAGATACAGCACTGAAACAGGCCCTTCGGCCAACCGTGTCTGTGCCAACCAGCAACCACCCATTTATACTAATCCTACATTAATCCCATATTCTCTACCACATCCCCACCATTCTCCAACCACGTACCTACACTAGGGACAATTTACAATGGCCAATTTACCTATCAACCTGCAAGTCTTTTGGAGGTGGGAGGAAACCAGAGCACCCGGCGGAAACCCACACAGACACAGGGAAAACTTGCAAACCCCACACAGGCAGTACCCAGAACTGAATCCTGGTCACTGGAGCTGTGAGGCTGTGGTGCTAACCATTGCGCCACTGTGCTGCTGTTGGTGCTTTGATAAATGAAGGAAGTTCCCTCCACCCATTTTTTTTGGACAGACAGTGTGGTATAAGGATGTAAAGGGTTAATGTTGAAGATGGTGGGATCAACCCCTCCCACTGTCAGAGTGATAATGTAACAGTCACATGAGATGAAGTTTGGGAGAAGAGAGAGCAGCACCAAGGATGCTCGCTTAGCAGGCTTGATGAGTGTGTATTTTGTATTGTGTAAATTAGAAAAGAGTTCTTAGTTCTTTCAGCAGGAAATGTGTCCAGAAAATATCGAGACACTCACAATTTTATTATTCAGGAGTCAGAACACAGATATTAATTCCAAGTGACAGTTCTGGGACCAATTAACAAAAAAAATAGAGAATAATATTGCTCACTGATTGAAATCCCCCAGTGAGGAGACAGTTAAACAGGTGATCTATTGGGGCATCCTTCGATCCAAGGTTTCAGCAACATTTAATCTCCCTTTTTGGTGAAATTCTCTGTTATTTGCAACTTATTTTATCAGCTTTGATGGGTGAGTGAAAAAACTGAAAAAATGGAACAGTTCCATCCTTTCTTTTCTTCCTTCTTCTCTTCTTTCCATCAGTTTCTCTTTTCTGTCCCAGATCAATACAATGATGAGAATCCCAATTTAATCTACTGTTTCTGGTGTTTTATCCATTCCAATCAAAATTTCAACATTCCAATCAAATCTATTTGTTATTCCACAGTGTCTCTCCATGTGTTTTATTCTGTTGTATTCTCTCACAGTCTGTTTGATGATCAATGTCAAATCTCACTCTCTGTTCTGGTGAAGATCAGAAGCAGTGATATCTGTTTACACCACCCGACAAGTTGGTCTGAGGCTGTGTCTCTCTGATCATGTGGAGTTAAAGCAATTCTTCCAGTCAGTTAGTTCAGTTGTCATTTCATGAGAAATTCGGTCATCATGACTTCGTCAGTGACCTCATGGTTCCGGTGTCTGAGTGATGTTAATCATGATGTGATGAAATGATTGTATGTTCCAGTCTTTCCGTGGTGGGTTTTCACACTGAGTAGAAATGTGTTGGACATGGTCTGAAAATGTTTCACACCGCTCCATTCCCAACTTCATTTACTTGCAGAAGATATATTTCCATCAAAACACAGCTCGCTGCACAGCGAGAAGCTGTGCTGAAGGTGACATTCATGCTTATGCAACTGACAAGGTGGCCGAGAGGTTAAGGCGATGGACTGCTGATCCATTGTGCTCTGCATGCGTGGGTTCGAATCCCATCCTTGTCGCTTGTTTATGAACTATTTATGTTGGGGGAGTTTATGTGTAAAGTCAGCCTCAAAACCCGTTTTTGTCTGTGTCCAGATCGTGATTCCAGAATTGGTTATACTTAAATAAAATTGAGACAGACATTTGGAATTCTTCACCCAAACTGCACTGCAATGAAGATCAAATAGGGATCACGAAACGGAGCAGGATTTTTCTTCCCCTCCTTCCTTCCATCTTTACTTTCTCTGGCTTTGCACCAAGTGAAAGACAAATGGGAAAAGCAAATGGCGAGGGAGCAGATGCAGAAAATTATCCTTTGGCAAGAAATTTATTTTCAAATCTTCTTGATAGATTAATTGAGTGAGCAATGCTTTGCCAGATGGAGTTTAAAATGAGGGGTCATCTACTACCTACGATAGATCAGAGCGTTTTTTTGGAAGAGGTGAGATGTTAGAAACGGCGGAGGAGCAGAGACCCGAATACTGAATTAATAAAAGCTCGTGGACTGGTCGAAAATAATGTGAAAAGTGAACAGAATATGAAGATTGGAACTCATGTTGCAGTGATATAAAGCTCTGTGCTCCTGAAGTAAATGTCCAAGCCCAGATTGTGGGGAATCTGTGGAGAGTGATTTGGTTTTTATTCATTCTTGGGTGTGAGTATCGCTGATAAGGCGAGCATTTATTCCCCATTCCTATTGCCGTTGAGAAGGTGGTGGAGAGCTGCCTTCTTGAACTGATGCAGTCCATATGGTGCAGGAACACCCACAGTGCTGTTGGGGAGGGAGATCCAGGATTGTGACCCAACAACAGTGAAGAAATGGCGATATCGTTCCAAGTCAGGATGGTGAGTGACTTGGAGGGGAACCTGCAGGTAGTGAGTTCCCATGCATCTGCTGCCCTTGTCCTTCGAGGTGATAGTGGTCACGAGTTTGGAAGGTGCTGTTGAAGGATACTTGGCGAGTTGCTGCAGTGCATATGGAGATGGTACACACTGCAGCCGCTGTTTACTGGTTGTGGAGGGATTGAATGTTTAAGGTGGCGGGTTAGGTGCCGATCAAGTGTGCTGCTTTGTCCTGGATGGTGTTGAGCTTCTTGAATGTTGTTGAGTGGGATGTATTCCATCCCACTCCTGACTTGTGCCTTGTAGATGGTGGACAGGATTTGGGGTGTCAGGAGGTGAGATACTTGCTACAGAATTCGTAATCTCTGACCTGCGCTTATAGCCACAGCATTGATGTGACTGGTCCAGTTACGTTTCTGGTCAAGATGTTGATGGTGGGGGATTTAACGATGATAATGCTTCTGAATATCAAAAGGTAGATTTTTTCTCTCTCTCATTGGAGATGTTCACTGCTTGGCACTTGTGTGGCCAGAAGGTTGCTTGTCACTTATCAGCTCAAGCCTGAATGTTGTTCAGGTCTTGCTGCTTGCAGGCACAGACTGCTTCAGTATCTGAAGAGTTGTGAGTCATCATCTAACATTCCCACTTCTGACTGATGTTGAAGAGAAAGTCGTCAATGAAACAGCTGGGATGTTTGGGTCTGCAACACTACCCTGAGAAACTCCTGAGGCAATGTCCTGGGCTGAGATGATTGGCCTCCACTAACCACAACATCTTGTTTTGTGCAAGGTATGACTTCAACAAGTGAAGAGTTTTCCCCCTGATTCCCATTGACTTCAATTTTGCTGGGGATCCTTGATGCCACACTCACTCAAGGGCAATCACTCTCACCTCTCCTCTGGAATTCCAGTCTTTCATCTCTGTTTGGACCAAGCTGCAATGAGGTCATACGAACATAAGATCAGAAATACTAGGAGCAGGAGTAGGCCATTTGGCCCCTCGAGCTTGCTCCGCCATTCAATAGGATCATGGCTGACCTGATCATGACCTCAACCCCACTTTCTTGCCTGCCCACATAACCCTTGGCTCTCTTGTAGATAAAAATCTTGAAGCCATTCAATGACCCAGCCTCCACTGCTCTCTGCGGTAAAGAATTCCAAAGATTAATGACCCTCTGAGAGAAGAAATTCCTTCTTAAATGAAAAACCCCTAAATCTGAAACTGTGTCCCCGAGTTCTAGATTCCACCACGAGAGAAAACATCCTCTCAGCATCTACCCTGTTAAGCTCCCTCAGAATCTTATATGTCTCAATACGTTCTCCTTTCATTTTTCTCAACTCCAATGAGTATCGGTCCAACCTGCTCAACTTTCCTCATGAGACAACACCTTCATCACAGGAATTAATCCAATGAACCTTCTCTGAACTGCCTCCAATGCAAGTATATCCCTCCTTAAATAAGGAGACCAAAACTGTACACAGTACGCTCGGTGTGGTTTCACCAGCACCATGTACATTTGTCGCAAGACTTCTCTACTTTTATACTCCATCCCCCTTGCAATAAAGGGTAACATTCCATTTGCCTTCCTAATTATTTGCTGTACCTGCATGGTAACTTTTTGTGATTCATGTACGAGGACACCCAGATCCTTCTGCACCGCAGCATTCTGTAATCTCTCACAATTTAATTAATATTTTCCTTTTCTATTCTTCCTACCAAAGTGGATAACCTCACATTTTCCCACATTCTACTCTATCTGCCAAATTATTTCCTGGAGCTGAGAGACCCTGGCAGAACCTAAATTGAGCATCGATGATCAGATTATTGCTAAGTGTGTGGTGCTTGATAGCACTGTTGGTGACATTTTCCATCACTTTGCTGATGATTGACAGTAGACTGATGGGGCGTCAATTGGTCAGATTGGATTTGTCCTGCATTTTTTTTATGGAGAGGGCACACTTGGGTAATTTTCCACATTGTCAAGTAGATGCCTGTGTTGCAGCTCTACTGGAACAGCTTGGCTGAGGGCGCAGCTAGTTCTGGAGCACAAGTCTTCAGTACGAGTGTGGAAGTGAGCAGAAAGGCATGGCACTATGCTTAATGGGAAAGATAGCCAAGTTAGGAATAGTAGCTTTGCTGAGCTTTGATTTTAAGTGGCAGAAACCACAATGAAATAGTTAAAAGTAAATGCAGAGCGTGTGAGACTGTAAAGCTTAGCCGACACTGGTAATTGCAAAGACATCTGTTCTTTTTGGCCTGATTGTGTGACTCCCTGTTGTTTGGAACAAATGGACTCCTGTGAATCAAATGATGTCCATCCCTGTGTGAGTGATAAGGAGTGCTAGGCCCCTCTTATCTTTGTGAACTGCCGCTACTTGATGTAGCTGCAGACTGCACGAAACACTCAGGAATGTACACCTAATAGAGATAGCAGGATGCGCCGCAATTACTTGTCACAAGGTAGAGACAGACTCATGATCCATGTAGGGAGTGAGACTCGAATGATTATAAATGATTCCTATGTTCTTGCTAATTAGCTTGCTTGTCTGCTTTGTTTTATCTTGCTGGTACAAAACAATATTTTATTAGTAACAAGTATGGATTGAGAATGGAGTGTATTGTAACCTCAGTAACAGATGTACTGCATGTCACCACGTGGGTGAAGTCGAATTGTATCGCACTGATTGGTTAAACAAGGGGGTGTAGCATGAATCTTAATGCATAAACAGTCGTACCCGTATCAAAAAACTTCACTTACTCTAGTGGACCAGACAGACTCTGGGTGGAGTCAGTGTCGTTGCATTAGAGTAAGTCAGCCGGCTAAATGCGCAAATAAAGTAATTGATTTTACCTACACATCCGACTCAGAATATTCACTGAACCAGACTGAAGGCAAAAATAACTCAGAATTACACTAGAGCCGGAATGTTGTTAGGGCCCATAGTTTTTGCTGTATCGAGTGCCTTCAGCTGTTTCTTGCCATTATGGGGAGTGAAGCAAATTGGCTGAAAACTGGAAGCTGTGATGCTGGGGACCTCAAGAGGCCGAGATGAATCATCCACTGAGCAATTTCTGACTGAAGATGGTTTCAAATGCTCCAGCTTCATCTTTTGCACTGACGTGCTCGGCTCCACCAAAATTGAGGATAGGGATGTTTTTAGACCCTCCTCATCTGGTTCGTTATTTAATTGTCCACCACCATTCATGACTGGATACCTAGTTTCTCAGGGCAGTGCCCTAGGCCCAACCATCCTCAGCTGTTTCATTGATGGCTTTCTGTTCAACATAAGTCAGAAGTGGGAATGATCGCTGATGATTCACAACTCCTCAGATACTGAAGCAGTCTGCGCCTGCAAGCAGCAAGACCTGAACAACATTCAGGCTTGAGCTGATAAGTGACAAGCAACATTCTTTGATCTGATCCTGAGGGAGATATCCGTGCGTGGAGTGGCGGGATGTATGGAGAGTGATTCTGAAGAGGGTGTCTGAGCCTGGAGGGAAGAATCTGTGGTGAGTGGTCCTCAAAGGATGTCCGTGTCTGGAGATTTAGGATCTCTGAAGAGGGTCTCCGAGCCCATAGTGCTGGGATGTATGGAAAGTGATCCTGAAGTAGGTGTCCGAACCTGGAATGGCGAGATCTGTGGAGAGTGATCCTGAAGTGGGTGTCCAAGCCTGGAGGGCAGAATCTGTGGAGAGTGATCCTGACGAGTGTGTGTAAACCTGGAATGGAAGCTTTCTGTGGAGGTACAGGTGGAGGCCATTCATTCCCAGTATTTTAAAGAGGTTTAGCATAACTTATATGTTTTTACTCTATGCCTCTATTAGTAAAGCCAAGTGTCCTGTTTGCTCTTAGCTACCTTTTCAATCCTTCTCACATTGGTGTACATTGTCTCTCTGCTCCTGCACCCAGTTTAGAACTGTAACATTTCATTTATATGGCATTCTTCCTTCCAAATTGTATCACTTCACACTTCTCTGTGTAAAATTTAATCTGTTCTGTGAAAGCCCATTTTACCATTTTTTTTAAGTTCCCCTGAAGTGTGTTACTATCACTGGCATTGGACAAAATTCCTGAGCATTCTTTGATGCTATCTCCATAGACAGAGCAATCTTTTACGCGAGCTCAAATGTAGGATTTTGTGTGTTGAGTATCTTATTTCACCCACCAATATAAGCACAAATATGTCACGTAAATCTTGTTCACTGCAGTCCCTGCTGCTGTTTGCTGCCTATATTTACAGGTTTTTATCTCAACCTCGTCACCATGTTCTCTAATATATTCAGGGGGCATCAGCAGAGAAAATGTTCACCAAGCATGGCAAGTGCAAGGAAATGTTTATTAATGTCATTATGTCATGAACATAATATACAAATTTTTACATGTGTGAATCATCAAGATGTGTCTTCATAAATGGAACCCCGTCACAATAAACACTGTCACCTTTCAATGTTTAGCAGACAGGTTTGACGGCCTGATGTGTGTGATTCCCATATTAATGTGTTTGTACAAAGTTCGGGGAAAGATGGAGATACGAATAATTTACAGGGAAATCTTTTAAACATATTACCACATCTCTCACTCACAAAGATCTGCAAACACATAGATTCAGAAAGAACCTGAGTACAAAATCAGCTAAAATGAACACAGCCAGAGAGACTTGCGATAACCTGCAGCTCAGGGAAAGTACATGATGTTATGGAAGGGATTCTGTTTCTTTTGTTAAAATATTTTTTGAAGAAGTCATAATCAAACTGAATAAATGTAGGACCAGTTCTTTTTCAAGAGGGCACCAAAAGGACCAATTTGGCAACTATGTTTACTGGTTGTCACATGATTCAAGTTAAATATAGAACAGAAACCCTGGTAACCGGGAGAAATGTGGTTAGTGAAGTCAGTCATGCCCCTTGAATGGACAACCTTGGCAGCAGCAGCGCAAACCGAAGACAGCAGAAAACTCACAACCTTTGGTTGTAGCAGTCAGTGTGTTTTATCTGCTGGAGTGAGCAGCTGATAAAGTTAGCCTGAAGAATCGTCAAGGAAGGAGAGAAGACCACAACCCAGTTTGTTTTCCAGAAAATCTTTAAAAGACCCTGAGAAGTCCACTGAGTTAATTCATCTTGTCGCATGTCTTTGAAGAAGGCCTGCTAAAATTAATTCTCAATGCCTTCTGAAAAGAACTGTTCGAAAATACCCTAGTGACCTGTCTACGTATATTCGGAAGTTAGACTGCATTCCAGTTTTGGAGCAACATATCTCATCTGATGATTTCTTCAAAAATGAGCAAATAAACAGCCCAAGAGGTTGTTTTTGTCTGCAACAGAGTGCTGAATTAAAAAAAAAAATCCCTTTTATTTTTTCAGCTATCCGGTGTGTGTGTGTGTGTGTGTGTGTGTGTGTGTGTGCGTGTGTGTGTGTGTGTGTGTGTGTGTGTGTGTGTGTGTGTGTGTGTGTGTGTGTGGCTCGAAGACAAACAAAAGGACTTTAAAAGTTGTTCAAGGTGAAAAAGGAACTTTTAAAATTTCCACCTGTGTGTTTATGCTTTACTTCATGACTAGTTAAAACTTATTCGACAATAAATGGATAATTTTGTTGTTAATTAAAGAAACCTGGTCAGTGTCTTCTATTCTGGGAAAAATAGAGTACATGACTGACTGTATCAGTAAGTGGGAAAAGTTAAAATAGATGTTGTGACCTGTGGAGAAGTGGGATGAGAATAAAGAGTGCCCTCCTCTGCCCTTAGTTGTCACAGCATTTGTGATCTGGCTCAGTAGCTTAATTGGTTCGAGTGTTTGTCTAATAATCAGAAAATCTTGGATTCATATCCTTGCTTCAAAAGTTTAGCTGTCAATCGTTTACATATGTTTTCTTGTGAACTTCAACTTTTCTTATGAATTTTATTCACAAAAGAAAACAGCTCAGTGGTTGCCTTTGTGAAGGATGTGTGTTTGAAATGGCTGTTCCTGCTCGTACAGATGTTCAGTGCTAATATTTCAACGGCAACTCAATCCGCTACAATTTCTTTGAGAGCAATGTGTTTGCAGTTGCATTTAACCTGGAAAACAGCTCAACATTAATCTAACTGAAGGAAAGTGTGACCGTGTTGTATGTTTCAGAGTGTTTGTGTCGTTTTGTGTCTCTTTTAACCAAGAATATAACACGACGCAAAGGGATGGGTTGATCCGAGGTTTAGAATATATTATCATTCAGGAGCAAGAAAAATCAAAAGGAACAAAATAAGAAAACCCAGTCTCCAGATTTGAGAATCTGTAGATCCACTTTGGGAAAGTGAATCAGAGCAGAATGAAGGGTGAATGGTCCGACTGCCCAGAAGAGATGATGACACAGCTCAGTCAGCACGTTCCCCTGCTTTATGATGCTGGAACATTCCTCACACAGAAATTATTCAATCAATATTCATCTGCCGAGTCGGTCTGAGGCTGTGCCTCTCTGATCACGTGGAGTTAAAGCAATTCTTCCAGTCAGTTAGTTCAGTTGTCATTTCATGAGAAATTAGAAGTTATCATGACTTCGTCAGTGACCTCATGGTTCAGGTGTCTGAGTGATGTTAATCATGATGTGATGAATTGATTGTATGTTCCAGTCTTTCCGTGGTCGATTTTCACACTGAGTAGAAACGTGTTGGACATGGTCTGGAAATGTTTCACACCACTCCATTCCCAACAGGCCATGACCTGATGTGATGGAAATGTCATTTACTAAAAGAAGCTACATTTCCATCATTGCACATCTGGATGCACAGTCAGGATCTGAGCTGAAGGTGACCGTCCTGCCCAAATTTCCATAGAGGCAAAAAAGACATGTGATGGGTTACTGGCACAAAGCTGGGTGATGAGGTGTTTGAGAGGTTAAGATGATGGATTATTAATTCCTTCTATTTTACATGTATGAGTTTGAATCCCATCTGCATCAACAGTTTATAAAATGTTCAATCCATTGTTTCTTCGTAATTCACCAGCTTTTGCAGAAAGTAGGACTTAAGCTGTTGCAGTACCTGTTAGAAAGATAGTCGAAGTTATTCTGAAGCCATCTTCCAATGTCATCTACATGGAAGCGGGATTTTAAAGGATAAGATGTAGTTTTTAAAAGTCACTTCAATCTTACTCGAGTCTTTACAAAGAAGCCAGGTAAATCTTTGATGAAAACTCATATACATTTAGAGATCTTTTAAAAGCACTTCAATCTTGTTAATAAAAAGTGAATCCCATGGATAATGGACGAGTTTGCCATAATCTTCCAATCTTCCCTGGATACGGGGGAGGTGCCAGGAGTAAACAGTGGCAAATGCGACGCCCGTATTCAAGAAAGGGTGTAAGGACAGTCCGGCTAACTACAGGCCAGTTAGATTAACAGCAGTGGTGGGTAAGGTTTTAGAAAGAATAATCAGGGTAAAAAATCAACAGTCACTTGGAGAGGTTTGAGTTAATTAAGGAGAGTGAGCATGGATTTATAAATGGGAGTTCATGCTTGACTAATCTGACTGCATTTTTTGATGACCCAACAGAGCAGCTTGATGAAGGGAATGCAGTGGATGTTGTTTATATAGATTTTAAGGAAGCGTTTGACAAGGTACCACATAAAAGGGTGGTTTACAAAATTGAGGTTCGTGGTATAGGAGGGTCAGTGTCCAATTGGATAGAAAATTGGTTGAAGGACAGAAAACAGCGAGTCTTATGAAATGATTCATTGTCAGCCTGGAGGATAGTCGACAGTGGTGTTCCCCAAGGGTCAGTGCTAGAACCACTGCTTTTTTTGCGAAAGATAAATGACTTGGATCTTGGAATATTGAGTAGAATCTCAAAATATCCCGATGACAACAAACTTGGAGGAGTGGCAAACAGTGAGAATGATATGAACTGCCTGCAACAGGACAATGATAGGCTAGCAGAATGGGCAGACAGGTGGCAGATGGAATTTAATAGTGACAAGTGTGAGGTGATGTATTTTGGCACAAGGAATAGGGAGAGGCAATATTTACTTAATGGCACAGTTCTAAAGTGTGTGTTGGAATAGAGGGACTTGGGGTTCATGTGCATCAATCTTTGAAGGTGGCAAGACATATTGCGAGAGTGGTTAGCAAAGCATATGGGATCTTGGGCTTGAAGAAAAGAGGCATTGAGTACAAAGCAGGGAAGTTATGCTGAACCATTATAAAACTCTGGTTAGGCCCCAGTTGGCGTGTTGCTTCCAGTTTTGCTGACCACACTTAAGAAAGAATGTGAGCGTCCTTGAGAGGATGCAGAGGAAATTCACCAGAATGGATCCAGGGATGGAGGATTTTAGTTACAAGGTTAGGTTGGAAGAGCTAGGGTTGTTCTCCCTGCATCAAAGGAGAGTGAGGGGAGAATTGATAGATGTGTTTTCGACTATGACAGTTTTAAATAAATTGGCAAGGAAACATTGTTCCCGTTAACTATTGGTACAAGGACTAGGGGACACAGATTGAAGGTTTTGGACAGGAGATACAGGGGGAATGTGCGCAAGAACTTTTTTACACTGATTGGTGATGATCTGTAACTCGCTGTCCACGAGGGCGGTGGAAATGGAGACAATCGAGGATTACAAAAGGAACTTGAATGGGCACTTGAAGGAAATAATTTTACAGGGCTATGGGGATCGAGCAGACAAGTAATAACTCGTCTCCACTCCTAGTATTTCTAAATCCCACACATTCACGATAATGTGAACAACTCTTTCCTGTTGTTTCTCTCTCAGATTTGTAAACTTCACTGTATTGGAGTGAAGTGACATCTACTGGCAAGGAACAAGAACTGCCGTGATGAGATCAGCCATGATTGTATTGAATGGCAGAGCAGGATCGAGTGGCTGACTTGCCGACTCCGGCTCCTCGTTCTTATGTTCATAGAATCATACAGCACAGAAGGAGGCCATTCGGCCCCATTGTGCCTCTGCTGACTCTCTGACAAAAAGATGCAATTAGTCCAACCCCCTGCCTATTTCCCCATAATCCTGGAGAATTTCACTTTGAAATATTTGTCCAATTCCTTTATGAAAGTTATAATTGAATCTGTTTCCACCACCCTGTCAGACAATTCATTCCAAATCCGAATCAGTTACTGGGTAAAAAGATCTCTCCTCACCTCCCCTTGACATTTTTGGCCAATTATTTTAAATCTGTGTCCTCTGGTTACTGACCCCCAGGACAGTGGAAACAGTTTCTCCCTCTCTACCCTATGAAAATCCTTCATGATTCTGAACACCTCCATTAAATCTTCCCTTAACCTTCTCTACTCTGAGGAGAACAATCCCAGCTTCACCAGCCTGTCCAGAGAACTGACACCCCTCATCTCTGGTATCATTCTAGGAAATCTTCTCTGAACTGTCTCAGAAGCTTTGATGTCCTTTCTAAAGCCTGGTGCCCAGAACTGGACACATTACTCGAGCTGAGATCGAGCCAGAGACGCCCACAGCCCACGAACGAATAAAAAAACGCTCCCGAACCATTCCCCAATTCTTAAGCATTTATCGACGCTCCCTGCCCAGTCCCCAAATCTTATTCATTTAGAAACGCTCCCTGCGCAGTCTCCAACTCTTATTCAGTTATCGACACTCCCTGCCCAGTCCCCAATTCTTATCCATTTACAGACGCTTCCTGACCAGTACCCAAATCTTATTCATTTAGAGACGCTCCCTGCCCAGTCCCCCAATTCTTATCCATTTGCAGACGCTCCCTGCCCAGTCCCCAATTCTTATCCATTTACAGACGCTCCCTGACCAGTACCCAAATTTTATTCATTTAGAGACGCTCCCTGCCCAGTCCCCAATTCTTATCCATTCATAGACGCCGTTTCGGGAAGCCTCACCGGGAAAAGCTTCACCACCGCCATCCGCAGGGATACAGATGGGATTGTTCCATCTTATTGTGGCCCTGAGGCCCTGCTCCAGCTGTGTGAGCCCGCAAAGTCTTCTCGCACTTTGTGAATATCCCGCTCCAACTCCGAACCCGCAGCTCTTGCTGCTGACAAAGCTCTCTACCGCGCCTGCGCGCCCCGCTCCTGTCACAGATAGGGCGGATTCTAGGCCGCTGAGCATTCTGGGTATCACACCTGTCATTAATGCTATTCTTTCAGCTGAAAGGTTTTATTACGTACATTTCATGACCTGGAATCCTCGTGAGTGTTTTCTTTTGCACCTGTCAGTGCCTGGGAGGATAGAGTCAGCTTCACTTTGTAGCCATGAGTTTCTGTTGTGAGAAAGTGGTGTTTAACTCAGTATATTTCAGTTTTTGGTCTGTGACTGTGGGTATTATTCAGTACTTGTTTGTTTCTGCTATTGCTCTGTGAGTTTCACCACATATCTTTCAACAATTTGTATGTGAGCATCAGCTTTTGTCTATATCTATCAGTTTCTGAGAAATGAGAAAGGGTTTGATTCTATCCCTATCAGTTTCTGTTACATGCATGTGTCTTTAATCTGCACCTCCTCTGAGTGTGTCTTCGTCTCTGTGCTTGTAGGTGAATATGTGTTTTGCTTTGTATCTCTCAGTCTTTGAAGTGTGAGCCTGGGTTTGTACCTAATTTTCTTTGTACCTTGCTGTTGGGATTTGAAAGAAAGATTTTTACACGTTACCTGCCAACTGCTGCTACGTGACTGTGGGTTTCACACTGTATCTGTCAATTTCTTGTCTGGTAATGCGAAGTTTACAGTGTACCTGTCAGTTTCTTGTATGTGAGTGTTGATTTCACTCTGAAAAGAATCATAGATCATAGAATAGTTACAGAACAAAAGGAAGCCATTCAGCTCATTGTGCTTGTGCTGCTTCTATGCACGAGCAACTCAGCTCATGCCACAGACTCATGTATTCCATGAAAACATGCAATTTTTCCACTTCAGATAATTATCTTATACCATTTTGAAAGCCATGGTTGAATCAGCCTCCATCACACTCTCAAGCAGTGCATATCAGATCTTAACCACTCGCTGTGCAAAAGAAGTTTTTCCTCATGTTGCCTTTGGTTCTTTTGCCATTCACCTTAAATCGGTGTCCTCAGGTTACAGAGCCGTGAATAATATTCCCCATTGCTTTCTCAGCACTGATGGATTGTGAAGCAGGAGACAGCCAGAAGTCCCACTGAGCCGCACAGACCCCGAGCTGGGAATGAAATGAGATGAAGTTCAATCTTTCACAGCGAGATGCTGCAGAGAGATGAGTCCCGAATCAAAGTGAGACTTTCTCATACTTTTGCTGAATTTCATTTCAAACACTCCTTTTACTCTCTGCTAATGAAGCCTTAAAAAAGGGAAAAACAAAATGGCACTCAAACTCACCACCCTGAAATTAAAAGTTTAATGTTTGACTGACTGAACTGTCACTTCTACTCGGTCTCTTATTGGATGGATGCAACTGTATTCTCCAACGCAGGGGTGGCATTCAAATCCTCCCATGGGTCCACATGTCAGACTGAGTTCCATGTTGTAGACTCAAGCAAAGGAAATCTGTTCAGTTCCAAAACTATCAGTGAGTTGAAGCTCATTACGATCATCATCATCAGAGGTCAGAACTACCTGGTGAAAGATGACAATCTGAAGAAGGATCCACAATTATTCAAAGGCATAGACAAAGTGAAAAACAAGAAAATCGATGAGTCAATGCAAGCCAAACAACAGAAACACTGAAGAATTCCATTCCATTCCAGTCCAGAACCCAGTCCTGTTGTTTTTGGAGTCAGGTCACAATTACTGCAACAACTTTATATTCCCACTTAGCTATCTGTACATTTAGTTAATCAAGCTCTTTGAATCCAGCTCTCTGGTCCTCAAGCAGGCTCCATATGGAAATCAATTCCGCCTTCTGCAATGTTGAAACCAATCAATGACCTTAAACTAAAAATGCCAAAGAAGAAGGACTTGTCCAGGATTTGAACCCAGGATCTCTCACACATTAATTAATCACTCACCCTAAGCAAGGATCATACCCCTAGATGAACATGCCACTGATATCAGAACTTCCTTTTAGCTCCTGTGGAATTTCACTGGCAGCCAAAGCCTACCATCCATTTTTTTTTTTCAGAGCAAAGCAACATCTTGCAAATTCTGAAATAAAAACAGAAAGTGTTGGAAATGTTCAGAAACTCTGGCAGCATCTGTGGAGAGAGAAACAGAGTTCACCTTTCAGGGCGTTTACCTTTTGTTTGAGCCATCCTTTCACACTGCTTCTGTCCACCCAATCTCACTTTCTATTTTATCTAGATTCCACCCACTCACTACCTAAATACATTTATCATGAATTCCTCATATCTTTTAATAATGACAATTTTATATTTCTGGCCTTTGCTTTGGACTCCACGACAAGTGGAATCATGTCTCCACCAACCCAATCAAACCCATTCACTATTTCCTCACATTGCAATGTTTCTTTCACCCTGACAGACGATGGAATTTCTGCTGCTTGATTGCAGTTCTTGCTTCCTGCCAGTAGATGTCACCTCACTCCAGTACAGTGAAGGTGACAAATCTGAGAGCACACAACAAGAAGTAATTGTTCACGTTGTTCATTGTTCAGTGAACAGGTCCCTCTATTCCTGCACACTCTTTAGAACTGTGCCATTAAGTATATATTGCCTCTCCCTATTCCTTCTGCTAAAATGCATCACCTCACACTAGTCACTATTAAAATCCATCTGCACCTGTCTGCCCATTCTGCTAGCCTATCACTGTCTTGTTGAGGGTGGTTCATTTCATCCTCACTGTTTGCCACTTCTCCAAGTTTGGTGTTATCGGCATATTTTGAGATTCTACTCTATATTCCAAGATCCAAGTCATTTATCTGTCGCAAGTAAAAAGCAGTGGTTCCAGCAGTGACCCTTGGGGAACAGCACTGTCGACAACCTTCCAGTCTGAGAATGAATCATTTATTACGACTTGCTGTTTTCTGTCCTTAAGCCAATTTTCTATCCAATTGGACACTGACCCTCCTATTCCATGAACCTCAATGTTGTTAATCACACTTTTATGTGTCGTTTCTTAAAATCCATATAAACAACATCCACTGCATGCCCATCATAACCCTTCTCTGTTAGTTCATCAAAAAATGCAGTTAGATTAGTCAAGCATGAACTCCCATGTATAAATCCATGCTCACTCTCCTTAATTAACTCAAACCTCTCCAAGTGACTGTTGATTTTTTCCCTGATTATTCTTTCTAAAACCTTACCCACCACTGCTGTTAATCTAACTGGCCTGTAGTTAGCCGGACTGTCCTTACACCCTTTCTTGAATAAGGGTGTCACATTTGCAACTGTTTAATCCTCTGACACCTCCCCCGTATCCAGGGAAGATTGGAAGATTATAGCAAGCCTTTCTGTTATCTGCATCCACATTTCCTTTCGCAATCTGGGATGAAAGCCATCCGGACCAGGTAATTTATCTTCCTGAAGCATAACCAGCCTTTTCAGTACCTCCCTCTCTCAATTTGTACCCTCTCCATTGCCTCTACACTCTCCACTTCTCCTGATATTTTGTCAAATTCCACTTCCTTAGTGATCATTGATACAAGGTACTTATTAACTAGATTAACATTGCCCTGCAGCTCTAAGTATATATTACCCTCTTTGTCCCGAATGGGGCCCACTTCACCGCTGACTACCTGCTTATTATTTATATACTGCTCGAAGATTTTTGGGTTCCCTTTCATGTTGACTGCCATTCTATTCTCGTAGAGATAGGGAATAAGCTAAATATAGAAGATAGAAATATTTCCCATCCTTGGGTGAGGTGGAATTTTTTTATGCTGTGAGTGGTAATGTCCTGACCCACGAGTGTGGTAGAAGTAGAGACAATCAATGATTTGAAAAGGAAATTGGATGGATACCTGAAGCAAAGGAACTTGCAGGAGGAAAGGGATCGAGCAGGTGAGTGGAACTGAGTAGCTGGCTCCGATAATTGCTGCAGTCACTGCGATCCCCCTTAATTTTGTACAAGGTGACAATGTTTGCATCACGCATGTTTTGAGCCCTTGTTGAGCTCGACTATGGAGGGCTCACTGTCCAGTTCCTCCATGACAGGGAAGTCTGGAATGGCACTGAGAGCTACTTCAATGACAATGTTCTCCGTTATGTAGAGTTCAAGATAATGCTCCACTCACCTTTCCGTCTGCTTGTTAGGTTCAGTGATGATCACCCCTCTCTTTGTCTTCAAAAGGTGCTGATTTAGTTACTACTGGGCCCATTGCTTTCTTAATTCCTTCATACATCCCTCTAGCATCCCCGGATTCATCAGCAGAGGTTTAACCAGTATTGATTGGTGCAGTGCCGAGCAGTCTGCAGAGACTTGTTTGTGGCAGCTCTGAGAGCATTTAGATGTTGTTTGCTGGGGACTTGTTTGTAGTTCATGAGGGCTCTCCTCTTAGTTACAGTAACTGACTCCATTTCAGTCCAATAAGCCTCAAACCAGTCAGCATTCCTCCCATCTCTTTTCCTATACACAGTGAGTGCAGAGTTATAGATGGTGGTGTGCAGATGATTCCACTTTGACACTGCACTGAGGCCTTGAGCATTGTTGTCTGAAAGAGCCTGATCGAGGATGTTGAGGAACTCCTGGGTCCTTTCTGGATCAGTGGTTCGGCAAGTGTTGATCAGAAGACGAGCTTTTATCATGGATGGATGAAGCTTCCTTGGCTGAAGCCTGACCTTGTTACACACCAGGGAGTGATCAGTGTCACAGTCAGCGCTGTGATAGCTGCGAGTGATGAGGACACTGCTGAGGGTGTTATGTCTGGTGAAGATAAGGTCTAGCTGGTGCCAATGGCATGATCTCGGATGTCTCCAGGACACCTTGTAGCACAGCTTGACCTGGAAGTAGCTGTTCATCACACAGAATCCATGGTGACAGCATAGCTCCAGCAACCTCTGTCCATTTTTGTTCATCTTGCCAATCCCCTGGTGCCCTATGCACATTGGCAAAGCTGTGTAGTCAGTACCCAAGCTTGTGTTGAAGTCTCCTAGAAGGTACAGTCCCTCAGTGCTGGGAATTCTACTGATGGCAGTGTCAAGTGTCACATAGAATTGATCCTTGACATCTGGGGTGGAGGTGAGTGTCGGGACATAGATGCACATGAGATTAACTGGGCCCACACTTGTTGACAAGTGAAGAGTAAGAAGTCTCTCTGAGCCTACTGTGGGTGGTTCACTCATTTGAAGTGGCGTGTATTTTACTGTGAAACCCTCTCCATGCTCACGAGTTGCCTCTTGGGCTTTCCCCTGCCAGAAGAAGGTGTAGTGTTTCTCTTTGAGGGATCCACTTTGAACGAGTGTAGTTTCTTGCAGCACAGCAATGTCCACATTGAGCATTGTGAGTTCCTTGTCGATCACAACTGTCTTGTGTGTGTCAGCAACCTGCAGAAGGTTGTCGGTAAGGCCAGGACACATGGTCCTCACATTCCAGCTTGTGATGCGAAGGACTGGTGTCTTCTTTGTTGAGTTTGTTTTTCTTGGTGCATAGATTATCAATCCGCCTGTTGAGAGATGACTCTCTAAGCTCCAAGCACCCATTGAAGCAAGCAGGTCGTGGCAGGACAGCACCTAACTGACTGGGGGCTGTCCAGCTTGGAGTGAATGGTAGCTATCCAATGAGACACTAAGAGCTCTCCCATTGTCCGAAGTAACCCCTGGCGCTCATACTCTACAACAATTGAATGAGAGCTTATAATCAGTAACTGTTTATTCCCGGGTTGTGCTCATGTTTAACCACGAAGCTGGAGTGTCCTCTCTAGGGCACAGGCCTGGGCAAACAGTATGGAGACCCTGAGCATCAGGACCCCCTCTCAGCATTGCTCGTATTGTCCAAAGGAAAGGAAAAACCAGTACTGTTTGTTACCAGTTCTGTTGTAGGAGTTGCTGGAAAACTGCCTGATAAGTCACAGGTAACCGCCTCCAGGACTCCACTCCGGATTTACTGTCCAGGTTTACTGCCTCAGCCTTCTTATTTATTTATTTAGAGATACAGTACTGAAACAGGTCCTTCCAGCCCACCGAGTCTGTACCAACCATCAACCACCCATTTATACTAATCCTACATTAATCCCGTATTCCTACCACATCCCCTCAATTCCCCTACCACCTACCTACACTAGGGGCAATTTACAATGGCCAATTTACCTATCAACCTGCAAGTCTTTGGCTGTGGGAGGAAACCAGAGCACCCGGCAGAAACCCACGCAGTCACAGGGAGAACTTGTAAACTCTGCACAGGCAGTACCCAGAATCGAACGCGGGTCACTAGAGGTGTGAGGCTGCGGTGCTAACCACTGCGCCACTGTGTCTTCTCCAGACACCCCTTGAGAAGTGAGACTTTTTGCCCAGAGATGGGGCTCTGTTTCTTGGCATCAGGATGGAACCACACACCAGTGGGCCTGTATGACATGCACAAGGATATCACACACTGCCCCATCTCTGGTACAGATCAGATTCAGACACTGAACAGATTGCAACCCACAAGGACATCACAACCTTCCCGCTCTCTGGGACAGGTCAGTGTGATACACCAAACAAACAGCACCCCACAGGGGCCTCATAAATGCCACGTCCCTGTGACAGATCAAGGTCAGACACTGCAAATATTGCAACCACAGGAACATCACAAATTGCCCAATCCCTCGGACAGCTCGGGGTCTGACATTGAACATATTGCAACAACAAGGACATTACTGTATTACTCCCTCCATTCTGAAAAACAAGCATTCACCCCACTTTTTACCCTGCAGCCAATTTTGGATCCACACTGCCACTGCCCCTTTAATCCCTTCTGCTTGAATTTTGTTAGCAAGTCATAGAGAGATGCAAAACTGAAACAGGCCCTACGGCCCACTGAGTCTGTGTTGACCAACCACCACCCATTTATAGTAATCCTACACCATAATCCCATATTCCCCACCACATCCCCACCATTCTCTTACCTACACTAGGAGCAATTTACAACAGCCAATTTACCTGTCAACCTGCAGTCTTTGCTTGTGGGAGGAAACCGGAGCACCCAGCAGAAACACACACAGTCACAGGGAGAACTTGCAAACTCTGCACAGGCAGTACCCAGAACTGAACCTGGGTTGCGAGAGCTGTGAGGTTGCAGTGCCAACCACTGTGCCATTGTGCTGCCCCAAGTCTAGTTTATTGTACCTTTTCAAACACAATTTTGACGTCCAGACACGTACCATTAACCTCACCACCCTCGTCAACTCTCTCTGAAACTTCATCAAAGAAATTAATTCATTAATTATTTCAGACACAATCTTCTGTTAACCAATCTGTACTGGCTGTCATTTATTAGTCCATGTTCTACCAAGTGACTGTTAATTTCCTCCTGGATAATTGTCTCTAAAAGTTTCCCCACCACCGACATTAGACTAATTGGTCTGTAGTTCCTGGGTTTATCTCTCTTTTTAAACAGGGCTGTAATATTCACAACCCTTGCAGACTTATCTTTTAATTCTGGAAAGTCTATTGCAGACAATCACTTTGGGCATGACTTTAACCAATTAAAGCAACAGGATACTTGATTAATAAGTCCAGAACTTTCATTGAGAGTAAAATAGTACTTCATAATTGAAAGTAAAATTATACTTAACAAACTTGGGGAATATAACTTTACAGCTCTGGGGACTGGTCGAGCTTGGTCTCAGAGTGTCACGGTCCTCTTTGTCCAGTCTAGATCCCTCGTCAGATGGAGAACTTGGTTGATGATCTGAGTCTTTACCCCTGAGATCTTCTAGTGTTCCTGCACACTGAAACTTTACAAGATCCCTACTTTTAACCACTGGATGGCCATCACACCAACATGTAAAATAATAATTGGTCCTAGCTGTTGCTAGGTACATTTAATTAGTTCTTAATAATGTCTTCCACTGACAGTCACCTGTCCTCAGAATCTCAGACATGAGTACAATGGAGTGGTTTCACACTGTCTCCCAATCTGATCTGAAACAAGTTTCCTATTCATTAAATCTAGACTCTTGAAGGTCACGATGTACCATACCATGGGTTTTATCAAGGGTCCGAGAAAGGTCCATTGTTTGAATACATTTAGCTGAAACTGTCCTTTCCCACACAGACACAGAAACTCACAGTAATTAGATTGAACTAACTTTAAATGAAAACCCATTCTCTCTAAAATGTTTATTGATTCATTAATTATAACTCAATCAAGGTTCATTACTTTTACAATCATCTGTTTCAGGATGGGTAGCTACTCATTAATTATACAGGATATAAACGTTAGTACTGAACACAAAATGGTTCCTTTGGTCATGTGTTCATTATAAAATGGCTTTCTTAACGTTGTTAGTTATGACAATGGATACATGATAAAAATAGTCAAGTTAAACTGAGATCGAACTACCCAAGCTTACCTCCATCCTCCAGTCCTCTGGCATCATTCCCATATTCAAGGAGGATTGAAAGATTGTGGTTCGAGTCTCTGCTATTTCCACCCTGACTTCCCTCAGCAACCCAGGATGCAGCCCATCCAGACCGGGTGACCTGTAGACAGGTGTGAGCACTGCTAACCTTGTAATTGTCTCCTCTTTATCTATTTTCATCCCCTCCAAATTCTCCACTTCCTCCTCCTTTACTGTGACATTTGCAGCACCCGTTTGTTTTGTGATGACAGATGAAATGTACTTAATTAGTACCTCAGCCACACCCTCTGCCTCCACAGGATCTCCTAATTGACCCACCCTTTCATTGACTGTCCATATGTTGGTAAAAGACTTCAGTGTTCCCAGTTATGTGACCTGCTAATCTTTTCTCATACATTCTCTTGCTGATCTCATTTCCTTTTTCAGCTCTCCTCTGTACTTTCTGTATTCTGCTTGTTTCTCTACTGCATATGAATCCTCACATGATTTTTCAGTGAATGGTTCTTGAACTATTTTGTGAAAGGATTTAGTTTTGTAAATTTCTCCCTAGCTTCCCTCATGGTCAGGCAGAAAGTTTAACTGCTGTGTTTTCAAACAGCTACAGCTTTATTTGAAAAGCCATTATGACAGGATTCCGGGTTTTAATCCAGTCACAAATCTGGTTCTGATGGCTTGTGGCTCCAGCTGTCACATGACGTGTCAGAGGATGACCTCATAATTGACCCAGTCTTGGAGCTGTGGGTTGATGTTTAAATTGCTTCAAAATAATTTTCCAGAAGGACAATCAAAATGAATCGATATATAAAAGGTAGATTTTGTGAATTTGTGCTCCCAGTGGAAATTCCTGCAGAGTCTGCTGGTTTTCATATCCCCAATTCCCCACAGGAAGCTCTGTGCTCGGAGTCTGTATTCATTACATCAACATTATACAGAATCATTTCATGGGAGACCCCAGTGTGAATTGTAGACAGGTGGGTCAGTTTTAACTTTCAAAGTAACACAGAAGCAAAATACTGCTGATACTGGAAATCTGAAATAAAAACAGAAAATGCTGGAAATACTCAGCAGGTCTGGCAGCATCTGTGGAGAGAGAGACAGAGTTAACGTTTCAGATCTGTGACCTTTCATCAGAACTGAGCTGAAATTGTCTGAGGGACTGCGATTGTGGAATCAATTTCAGGGTCAAAGACATTGTACTTGGTAAGGATAGGAAGATAGAGATTATTAAGTACAGTGCAAAAATATAGATGCTTTTACATTATTTTAATCAAAATTGATTTAAACTTTGTGCTCATGAATCCTATCTTTTGATCACAATGACACTGATAACAATGGAAAAAGCAAGACTTGCATTTCACGACCACAGGACATTGTAAACCCTTTTACAGCCAATGAAGGAAGGACTTTTAAAGTGTAGTCACTCAACAGTACAATAGAGTACCCTACAATAAAGATGTATAAGATTCTCACCACACAACTGCCAGACAATGACCATCCCAAACAAGAGAGAATCTAACCATCTCCCTTTGACATTCAATGGCATTACCATCGCTGAATCCCCCACTCTCAACAACCTGGGGGTTACCATTGAGCAGAAACTGAACTGCAGTAGCCATATAAATATTATGGCTACAAGAGCAAGTCAGAGACTAGGAATCCTGCGGCAAGTAACTCACCTCCTGACTCCCCAAAGCCTGGACATTAGTCAGGGGTGTGATGGAATACTCTCCACTTGTCTGGCTGGGTGCAGCTCCAACAATACTCAAGAAACTCAACAGGACAAAGCAGCCCGCTTGATTGGCACCCCATTTACAACATTCATGCCCTCCATCACTGGCACACAGTGGCAGCAGTGTGTACCATCCACAAGATGCACTGCAGCAGTGTGTCAAGGCTCCTGAGACAGCCCCTTCCAAATCCGCGACCTTTATCACCCAGAAGGACAAGGGCAGCAGATGCATGGGAACACCACAACCTGCAAGTTCCCCTCCAAGCCACACACCATCCTGAATTGTAACTGTATCACCGTTCCTTCACTGTTGCTGGGTCAAAATCCTGGAACTCTCTTCATAACAGCAGCACATGGGCTGCAGTGGTTCAAGAAGGCAGCTCAGCACCACCTTCTCAAGGCAATTAGGGATGGATAATAAATGCTGGCCTAGCCAGCGACACCCACCTCCCATGAATGAATTACAAAAATGATAATATCCTGTAATCCTCCAAAGTAGAAAATACAGATGGAAATGAAAAATAATAAAACAGTCAGCATGGATTTCATAAAGAAAGACTTGATGAACCTTATCTTTGAAAAATCAACAGCAAGAGTAATATAGCAGATGTAGAAGAGTTTAAGTTAATAAAGCCTCATCCATTTATGTGCTTGAACCATCAAATTGTGGGTTAACAAACAAACATACTAACTGACAGAGCTGCATGTTGTGCTTTCTAAATTACCCTAAAGTGGGGTGTTAATGAGTTAAAGCTTCAGGTTGCTGCAACCAGAATAGCCATTGTCCACTATCAGTTTTACTGTTATAAATAAAGATGGAACATTCATTGTGAATCTATAGAAACAGTCTGGTCCTGCACACTGCAGACACATCCACGTCATCACCAACCAGCTCTCCTATAATTGGTGCAATTATTTGACTTTGCCCCATTCGCTCCATGGAATTACTTTTAAAATATTTTAAACTACAAGCAGTTTTGTTAATGTTCAGCCTTTGAGATGAAATCATTCCCTGGCCACAGTGGAGACAGCATTGAATATAAAACAGTAGACTACCAGGTAAAACAGTGAAAGCTGATCAGCGAATCTATAATTACTTACATTTCTTAATTTTGCTCTTGCTATTCGGTTTTTCATCATTTTCAGCTCCTGACTGTGGATATTATTGTGATTAAATGTGAAAAGATGCACTGTGTCTCAGCCCCGGTATGTTGGCTCTTTCTCTGTCCAGTGCTGTATACACTCAGATACTGACAGTGTCTCTCCCTCCCTCAACTTTCCAGCCCTGACGGTGCAGAAAGCGCTGCTCAAAGTTACACATTCTGACTGTTTGCAGTTGATTAGTGAGAGATTATTAACGTATCCTTCTGCAGCGCTGCCTCGGTTCATCACAGCAGATCTAAGCCACATTTCAGATACAGAAACAGATGCATCAATTATTCACTCTCTCCCAGAGTGAGTGAGGCCGGGACAAGCAGCAACATTCCGGCCCCACATTCTGCAATTACCCAGCACCAGTAGAAAGCAGTGAATACAGATTCAATCAGTGGGTTAATGTCCATTACAGGGATGCAAGATTCCACAGCCCAGGACAAACATCCCCATACACCGAGAACAAGCTCAGGAAAACCCGGGGGAGTTAATATCCCAGTCACTGAGCATTCCAGCAACATTGAACAAGTTCCTGAACTGAGTGAACCTTTCAAAGTACAGAAGTGAGGACGAGGTCAAAAAGCTCTGAACAGTTGAGGTGACTGAGCGGTTTCAGCTTCTCTGTTCAGGTTGCAGCTTTCACTGGAGGCATGTGTTCAAATCCCACTTCTGACAACTTGATTTTCAGTTACTTTGCAGAGCTTCCTTGAAGGTTTGAGGTAGAGTAAATACTGAGGAACTGTTTCTAACTGCTGAAAGGTCAATAACCGAAGGTTATAGATTTAAGGTGACTCACAAAACCAGAAGGAACTTGAGGAAAAATCGATTTCTGCAACATGTGGTTAGGATTTCAGTTATGTGGATAGATTGGAGAAGCTGGGGTTGTTCTCTTTGGAGAGGAGATTTGATAGAGGTGTTCACAATCATGAGGGGTCGTGACAGACCCGATAGAAATTGTTGGTAGAAGGATTGAGACTCAGGTAAAAGCTGTGGCTCAGTTGATCACACTCACATCGAAATCACAAGCTTCTGGGTTCAGATTTCACAGCTGGCACTCCAGTGCAGCACTGAGGGTGTTGAAGGTGCTGCCTTTCAGGTGTGATGTTAAACCAAGACCTGGTCTGCATGTTTGGGTGAATGTAAAAGATCCCATGCTGCAATGTCAAACAAGTGAAGAGCAATTCTCCCTGGTGTTGTGATCAATATTTGCCCCTCAATCAGATCAGTTGGTCATTATCACATTGCTGTTTGTGGGTATTAGCTGCTGCATTCCTGACATTATAACAGTGATTACACTTCAAAAGTATTTCATTGTCTACAAAGTGCTTTGATATGTCCAGTGGTCTTGAAAGGTGCTATATAAATGCAAGTCTTTTCTTTCTTTATCACAACACATTGCTGTGTAAACAATGGTTCTTCATGTCACCTCTGGTTCTTCTGCCAATCACCTGATATCTGTGTCCTCTGCTTACTGACCCTTTTACCACTGGAAACAGTTTCTCCTGATTTAAACTGTTGAAGAACTTCATGACTTTGAACAAATGCGTCAAATCTTTTCTGAATTTTCTCTGCTGCAAGCAGAACAACCCCAGCTTCTCCAATCTCTCCACATAACTGAAATCCCTCACCCTGCTACCATTGTGGTAAATCTCTTTTTTATTCTTTCATGGGATGTGGGCACTGCTGACACAATGTGATTCCTGTCAATGGAGCGGCCCGCTGACATCATCGGACTGTGCCAAGCTGTGCATAGGCACAGCTACATCTTGCCAGGATTAAGTGGCACATGTGGAGGATGATGTCATTGCGCAGCGCCAACATCATCGCATATCCGCGCTTGGTCCATCTTCGCACATGTGCGCTGAAGCGTCATCAGGTATCCTGCCCCTCACTCAGCTGGAGGAAGCGGCTGAATAGGAGACTTTGAGGCTGGAGCTCTCCCCCGTCGGCAACTCGCTCCAGGCCTCGATGCTTCCTCCCCTCAGCCGCTCGCTGTTCACCTCGATGCTCCCCTGGACAATTGTTCCCCACTCGCGTCATCCAGCTCTATGGCCGCTTGCTCTCTGCCCCCCAAACCCCGCTACAGCCGCCAGCTCTAGGCCATGCCACTTCCCTCCTCTCGGCCACTCACTACTCACTCCTACGTCACACGTTGCAGCCCACCTTGCTTCTTCGGGCGGCGCGTGGAGACTGGACAAACGTGGGAGCAAGTGGCCGAGAGAAGGGAAGCAGCGCAGCCTAGAGCTAGTGGCTGGAGGGGAGGGGGGGTGGGGAGTGAGCGAACGACTGGAGAATGGGGTGACATGATCGGGAGACAATCGGCCAGGGAAGTAGGGGGGGGGGAGCAGCGAGGTCTGGAGCGAGCGACTATGGAGGGTGGAAGCGGCCGGTGCAAAGCAGGGGGAGAAAGCGTGTTGTGCCACCTAGTGGTTGCGTTGTCAGCAAACGCAGCCTTTATTGTCCATCCTTAATTGCCCTTGAGAAGGTGGTGGTGAGCTGCCTTTTTGGAGCTGCTGCAGTCCATGTGTTGTACGTAAACCCACAGTGCTGTTAGGAAGGGAGTTCCAAGATTTTGATCCAGTGACAGTGAAGGAATGGTGATATAGTTCCCAGTCAGGACAGTGTGTAACTTGGAGGGGAGCTTGCAGATGGTGGTGTTCCCATTCATCCAATGTCCTTCTAGGTGGTCGAGGTTGGGGGTTTGGAAGGTGCTGTCGAAGGAGGCTTGGTGAGTTGCTGCAGTGCATCTTGTCGATGGCACACACTGCTGCCACTGTTCACTGGTGGTGCAGGAAGTGAATATTTAAATTAGTGGATGGAGTGCTGATCAAGTGATCTGCTTTGTCCTGGATGGTGTTGAGTTTCTTTGGTGTTGTTGGAGCTCCACTCATCCAGGCAAGTGGGGAGTATTACATCACACTCCTGACTTGTGCCTTGTAGATGGTGGACAGGAGGTGAGTTACTTGCAGCAGAATTCCCAGCTTCTGACCTGCTCTTGTAGCTACGGTATTTATATGACTGATCCAATTCAGTTTCTGCTCATTGGTAACCCCCCCCCCCCCGGATGTTGATTGTGAAGGATTCAGCAATGGTAATGTCATTGACTGTCAAGGGGAGATGGTTAGATTCACTCTTGTTGGAAATGGTCATTGCCTGGCATTTTTGTGGCGTGCATGTTACTTGCCACTTGTCAGTCCAAGCCCAATCTTGCCCAGGTCTCTCTACATGTGGACACGGACTGCTTCAGTATCTGAGGAGTTACTAATGCAACTGAACATTTTGCAATCATCAGTGAACATTTCCACTTCTGACCTTATGATGGAAGGAAGTTTATTGATTCTAGACAGATACATGAATGGGCAGGAAGAAAAGAGATACAGACCCTTAGAAAATAGGCGACATGTTTAGATAGAGGATCTGGATCGGCGCAGGCTTGGAGGGCCGAAGGGCCTGTTCCTGTGCTGTAATTTTTTTGTTCTTTGTTTGTTCTTTGATGAAGCAACTGAAGACGGTTGGGGCCGAGGCCACTACCCTGAGGAACTCCTGAGCGATGTCTGGTACTGAGATGATTGGCCACCAACAACCAGCACCATATTCCTTTGCGCAAGGTATGACTCCAACCAGTGGAGATTTTTCTCCTTGATTGCCATTGACTTCAATTTTGCAAGGGCTCCTTGATGCCCTTGGCAAGAGCAGTCACTGTCACCTCACCTCACCTCCTGAATTCAGCTCTTCTGTCCATATTTGGGCCAAGGCCATAATGAGGTCAGGAACTAAGTGGCCCTGGCGGAACCCAAAATGAGCATTGGTGAGTAGGTTATGGCTGTGTAAGTGCTGCTTGATAGCACTGTCAACGACACCTTCCCTCACTTTACTGATGATCAAGAGGAGGCTGATCGGGCAGGAATTGACCGGGTTGGATTTGTCCTGCCTTTTGTATACAGAACATACCTGGGCAATTTTCCACATTGCTGGGTAGATGCCAGTGTTGTAGCTTGGCGGGCGGTGTGGCTAGTTCTGGAGCACAAGTCTTCAGCACTGCAGCCAGGATGTTGTCAGTATCCAGAGCCTTCAGCCATTTCTTGATATCATGTGGAGTGAAGTGGATTTAGCTGAGGATTGGCACCTGTGATGCTGGGGACCTCAGGAGGAGGCCGAGATTGATCATCTACTTGGCACTTCTGGCTGAAGATGGTTGCAAATGATTCAACCTTGTATTTTGCACTGATATACTGGTCTCCCTTATCATTAAGGATGGGGATATTTGTGGAGCCTCGTCCTCCTGTTAATTGTTTAATTATCCACCACCATTCAGGACTGGATGTGGCAGGACTGCAGAGCTTTGATCTGATCTGTTGGTTGTGAGATCACTCAGCTCTGTCTATTGCATGCTGCTTCCGCTATATGACATGCAAGTAATCCTGGGTTGTCGCTTCACTCATTTTTAGGTCTGCTTGGTGCTGTTCCTGACATGCCCTCCTGCACACTTCATTGAACCACTATTGCTCCCTTGGCTTGATGGTAATGGTAGAGTGAGGGATATGCCAGGCCATGAGGTAACATATTGTGTTTAAATACAATTCTGCTGCTGCTGATGACCCACAGTGCCTCATGGATGTCCAGTTTTGAGCTGCCAGATCTGTTCTTTTCTTCCCTCAGATATAATTGAAAAAGAAATTCTGAAGAAATGCATGAACTAAATAAAAAGGAGAGAGAAATAAATACTGACAAAATGGATGGCAGAATTTGGAAGGTAAAAACATTTCAGTTTTATTATTGATGAGTGAGAGGAATATATCACACTTTGGGGCTTGTGGAAGTGGATTTACTGATAATCTGGGGAATTGATAGGAAACTGCTTCAAAGTTGGTGGAACAAATTCCCGCCCTTGTGGTGGAGCCAACAGCAGCATCCGTCCAATAACAGACAGAGTAGAAGTACTGTATCAGGCCTTGTTAACTCAGTTGGTAGAGCATGGGACTTTTAATCTCAGGGTCTTGGATTTGAGACCCTTGTTGTGTGGTTGTTCTTCCCTTTTTCAGTCTTCATCAGCAGAGAGTTCAAGGAGTGTTTGAAATTAAATTCAACAACATCACTAGATTTCAACTACTCCCATCCCGGCCCCTCCCAGTGTAGTTGACAGGACTCTCAACCTCTGCCTTCCCCCTTACCCTCCCTCCCAGATCTGCGACAGAGTTTCCCTTGTCCTCACTTTCCACCCCACCTGCCTCCACATCTAAAGGATCATCCTCCACCATTTCCGCCACCTCCAGCGTGATGCCACCATCAAACGCATCCTCCCCTCCCTTGTCAGCATTCCGAAGGGATTGTTCCCTCCGCGACACCCTGGTCCACTCCTCCATTACCCCCAATACCTCGTCCCCTTCCCAAGGCATCTTCTCATGCAATCGCAGGAGATATAATACCTACTCTTTTCCCTCCTCTCTGCTCATTATTTAAAGCCCAAACACTCCTTTCAGGTGAAGCAGCGATTTACTTGTACTTCTTTCAATTACGTATACTGTGTTCACTGCTCACAATGCGGTCTCCTCCAAACTGGGGAGACCAAACGCAGATTGGATGGAACACCTCTGCTCAGGCCGAAAGCATGATCCTGAGCTTCGGGTTGCTTGCCATTTCAACACTCTCCCCTGCTCTCATGTCAACATTTCTGTCTTTGGCCTGATCCAGTGTTCCAGTGAAAATCAACCCAAGCTCGAGGAGCAGCACCTGACCTTTTGATTCGGCACTATACAGCCTTGTGAATTGAACATTGTGTTCAATAACATCAGAGCATGACTGGTGTCAGGCAACCACAAGCATTAACACACTCTTTGCCTTTGTCCCAGGACAGATTTGTTATTTAACCTCTCCTTCCATCTGCACTATCAAACACCTTCCCCTTTGTTCTCTCCCACATGCCCCTCCCCGTCACTTGTTTAAAACCTAATTCTTTTCTAACCTGCGTCAGTTCTGATGAAAGGTCACAGACCAGAAACGTTAACTCTGTTTCTCTCACCACAGATGCTGCCAGAGCTATTGAGTATTTCCAGCACTTTTTGTTTTCATTTCAGATTTCCAGCATCTGCAGTATTTTGCTTTTATTGTGTCAGAAAGTCTTTCCTTGATTCAGGACTCTTACCTCTCTCCAGAATCTCTCTGCTAAAGATTGAACTTTATCTCATTTCACTCACAGCTCAGGGTCAGTGTGGCACAGTGGGACTTCTGGCTGTGTCCCACTTCACAATCCCTCAGTACTGAGAAAACAATGGGGAATATTACTCACATGTTGTGTTCTGTAACTTTTTACAAACACTTTAATGTATATATTGTCTTCCAAAGCAGTGACAGAATGGTGGCTTTAGTGTGTTGTTGAAATAGCTTTGTTGAGTTCGTGCTGTACTAACAGTTAAACAGTTCTTGGTTCAATACCAGGTTTTGGCACTTTCAACCTCTCCTGTGTCTTTTTCTTTGGCTCCAATTGTCAAGCTGCATGATTTACTCTGAAATTAGCACCAGAGAACCAAGGCACCAGCGAGCATGAGGAGCTGAAATTAGCACAGATCAAATCCACTTAATATTTCTGACTGAAGATGGTTGCAAATGCTTCAGCTTCATCTTTTGCACTGACGTGCTCAGCACCACCATCATTGAGGATGTGAATGTTTTTGGAGCCTCCTCATCTTGTTAGTTATTTAATTATCCACCACCATTCACGACTGGATGTGACAGGACTGTGGAGCTGTGATCTGATCCTGAGGGAGATATCCGTGTGTGGAGTGGCGGGATGTATGGAGAGTGATCCTGAAGAGGGTGTCCGAGCCTGGAGTGGAAGCTTTCCTTGGAGGTACAGGAGTAGGTCATTCAGCCCCAGTGTTTTATAAAGGTTTAGCATAACTTATTTTCTTTTACTCTATGCCTCTATTAATAAAGCCAAGTGTCCTGTTTGCTCTTAGCAACCTTTTCAAACCTTGATCAAAAAAGATTGGTGTACATTGTCTCATTCTTCCTCCCAAACTGTATCACTTCACAAGTCTCTGTGTAAAATGTTATCTGTTGTGTGAAAGCCCATTTTACCAGTGTGTTTAAGTTCCTCTGAAGTGTGTTACTGTCACTGCCATGGGATGAAATTCACGAGCATTCTTTGATGCTATCTCCGTGGAAAGAGCAATCTTGCACACTAGCTCAAATTGATATTTTGTGTGTTTAGTATCTTTCCTCATCCACCAATATAAGCACAAATCTGTCTCATAATGTACGGTCTAAGAATGTGCCAATATTGCAATGTGGTGATAAATTCTTCAGTGTCACAATGTACTCACCAACTGTTTCACTACTTTTCTGATTTCTGGATCCAAGTTTGCACCTTTCCGCGATCTCTAGTGGCTTAGGGTTGAGCCTCACTTCAAAGAAGAAACGGAAAATTATGATTTAAAGATTACACTGTCAATCATTCACATCTCTGTCTTCTCCTGAACTTTGAGTTCAAATTTGTTTGTGAAGTTGATTCACATGTTAAGACAGCACAGTCTTTGTCTTTGTGAAGGAAGTGATTTGGGAATGGCTGGTTGAAACTGTCCCTTCTTGCACAGAAATTCAGTGCAAATACTTGATCACTCACAATTTCCTTAAGAGAAATTTGTTCACAATCGCATTCGACACAGAAACGGCCTCAGCATTAATCTCACTGAAGCAGAATGTGACCGTGTTGTTTGTTTCAGAATGTTGTTGCCGTTATTTTTCGCTTTTAACCAAGACTGGGAGACAGGGCAAGGTTGATCCGAGGTTGGAATATATTATCATTCAGGAGCAAGACAAATCAAAAGGAACAAAATAAGAAAACCCAGTCTCCGGAATTGAGAATCTGTAGAATCGCTTTGGGAAAGTGAATCAGAGCAGAATGAAGTGTGAACTGTCCAGAAGAGATGAAGACACAGCTCAGTCAACACGTTCGCCTGGTTTATGATGCTGGAACATTCCTCACACAGAAATGATTCAACCCAATGACAAGCATTCTTCCAGCTGATAATTTATGCTACTGATTTAAGGACTGTCTCATGTGGTTACCGAGTGACGACGAGAAGATATTAAACTTTGTTCTATTCAATCTAGCTGTGATAAAGTTTGAATTTTTCTCCCTTTTATAAACAGTATTTGAAGGGTCTCGGTAACAATGTTCAGTGTTGATGAGAGTGGGGTCTGGGTGAGAAGCTGCTGAGTGTGACAGGGTCAGGACTGGATGCAGGAAGTTCTCTGACAGTCTCCCTCTATCTCTCTAATGGGTTTGAGTTGATTTACGACTGGTAGCTTTTATTTTACTTTTCTTATTTAGAGATATAGCCCCTTCGGCCCACCGAGTCTGTGCCAGCCAGCAACCACCCATTTATACTAATCCTACATTAATCCCATATTCTCTACCACATCCCCACCATTCTCCTACCACGTACCTACACGAGGGACAATTTACAATGGCCAATTTACCTATCAACCTGCAAGTCTTTTGGAGGTGGGAGGAAACCAGAGCACCCGGCGGAAACCCACACAGACATAGGGAGAACTTGCAAACTCCACACAGGCAGTACCCAGAACTGAATCCTGGTCGCTGGAGCTGTGAGGCTGCGGTGCTAACCATTGCGCCACTGTGCTGCTGTTGGTGTTTTGATAAATGAAGGAAGTTCCCTCCACCCATTTATTTTGGACAGACAGTGTGGTATAAGGATGTAAAGGGTTAATGTTGAAGATAGTGGGATCAACCCCTCCCACTGTCAGAGTGATGATGGAACAGTCACATGAGATGAAGTTTGGGAGAAGAGAGAGCAGCACCAAGGATGCTAGCTTAGCAGGCTTGATGAGTGTGTATAGAGTATTGTGCAAATTAGAAAAGAGTTCTTAGTTCTTTCAGCAGGAACTGTGTCCAGAAAATATCGAGAAACTCACAATTTTATTATTCAGGAGTCGGAACACAGATATTAATTCCAAGTGACAGTTCTGGGACCAATTAACAAAAAAAGTAGAGAATAATATTGCTCACTGATTGAAATCCCCCAGTGAGGAGACAGTTAAACAGGTGATCTTTTGGGGCATCCTTCGATCCAAGGTTTCAGCAACATTTAATCTCCCTTTTTGGTGAAATACTCTGTTATTTGCAACTTTTTTTATCAGCTTTGATGGGCGAGTGAAAAAACTGAAAAGATTGAACAGTTCCATCCTTTCTTTTCTTCCTTCTTCTCTTCTTTCCATCAGTTTCTCTTTTCTGTCCCAGATCAATATAATGATGAGAATCCCAATTTAATCTGCTGTTTCTGGTGTTTTATCCATTCCAATCAAAATTTCAACATTCCAATCAAATCTATTTGTTATTCCACAGTGTCTCTCCATGTGTTTTATTCTGTTGTATTCTCTCACAGTCTGTTTGATGATCAATGTTACATCTCACTCTCTGTTCTGGTGAAGATCAGAAGCAGTGATATCTGTTTACACCACCCGACAAGTCGGCCTGATGCTGTGCCTCGCTGATCATGTGGGGTTAAAGCAATTCTTCCAGTCAGTTAGTTCAGTTTTCATTTCATGAGAAATTCGGTCATCATGACTTCATCAGTGACCTAATGGTTCAGGTGTCTGAGTGATGTTAATCATGATGTGATGAAATGATTGTATGTTCCAGTCTTTCCGTGGTGGTTTTTCACACTGAGTAGAAACGTGTTGGACATGGTCTGGAAATGTTGCCCACTGCTCCATTCCCAACTTCATTTACTTACAGAAGATATATTTCCATCATTCCACAGCTGGCTGCACAGCCAGAAGCTGTGCTGAAGGTGACAGCTATGTCTCTGCAGCTGACAAGGTGGCCGAGAGGTTAAGGCGATGGACTGCGAATCTATTGTACTTTGCACACGTGTGTTCGAATCCCATCCTTGTCGCGAGTTTATGAGCTGTTTCGTGTATTATTTATGTTGGGTGAGCTCATGTGTGAAGTCAGCCTCGAAACCTGTTCTTGTCAATGTGCAGACAGTGATTCCAGAATTTGTTATACTTTATTAAAATTGAGACAGACAATTGGAATTCTTCACCCAAACTGCACTGGAATGAAGATCAAATAGGGATCACGAAACGGAGCAGGATTTTTCTTCCCCTCCTTCCTTCCATCATTACTTTCTCTGGATTTGCACCAAGTGAAAGACAAATGGGAAAAGCAAATGGCGAGGGAGCAGATGCAGAAAATTATCCTTTGGCAAAAAATTTATTTTCAAATCTTCTTGATAGATTAAGTGAGTGAGCAATGCTTTGGCAGATGGAGTTTAAAATGAGGGGTCATCGACTACCGACGACAGATCAGAGTGTTTTTTTGGAAGAGGTGAGATGTTAGAAACGGTTGAGGAGCAGAGACCCGAATACTGAATTAATAAAAGCTCGTGGGCTGGTAGAAAATAATGTGAAAAGTGAACAGAATATGAAGATTGGAACTCATGTTGCAGTGATATAATGCTCTGTGCTCCTGAAGTAAATGTCCAAGCCCAGATTGTGGGGAATCTGTGGAGAGTGATTTGGTTTTTATTCATTCTTGGGTGTGAGTATCGCTGATAAGGCGAGCATTTATTACCCATTCCTATTGCCGTTGAGAAGGTGGTGGAGAGCTGCCTTCTTGAACTGATGCAGTCCATATGGTGCAGGAACACCCACACTGCCGTTGGGGAGGCAGTTCCAGGATTGTGACCCAACAACAGTGAATAAATGGCGATATCGTTCCAAGTCAGGATGGTGAGTGACTTGGAGGGGAACCTGCAGGTAGTGAGTTCCCATGCATCTGCTGCCCTTGTCCTTCGAGGTGGTAGTGGTCACGAGTTTGGAAGATGCTGTTGAAGGAGACTTGGCGAGTGCTGCAGTGCATGTGGAGATGGTACACACTGCAGCCACTGTGTACTGGTTGTGGAGGGATTGAATGTTTAAGGTGGCGGGTTAGGTGCCGATCAAGTGCGCTGCTTTGTCCTGGATGGTGTTGAGCTTCTTGAGTGTTGTTGAGTGGGATGTATTCCATCACACTCCTGACTTGTGCCTTGTAGATGGTGGACAGGATTTGGGGTGTCAGGAGGTGAGATACTTGCTGCAGAATTCGTAATCTCTGACCTGCGCTTATAGCCACAGCATAGATGTGACTGGTCCAGTTACGTTTCTGGTCAAGATATTGATGGTGGGGGATTTAACGATGATAATGCTTCTGAATATCAAAAGGTAGATTTTTTTTCTCTCTCATTGGAGATGTTCACTGCTTGGCACTTGTGTGGCCAGAAGGTTGCTTGCCACTTATCAGCTCAAGCCTGAATGTTGTTCAGGTCTTGCTGCTTGCAGGCACAGACTGCTTCAGTATCTGAAGAGTTGTGAGTCATCATCTAACATTCCCACTTCTGACTTATGTTGAAGAGAAAGTCGTCAATGAAACAGCTGGGTTTGGGTCTAGGACACTACCCTGAGAAACCCCTGAGGCAATGTCCTGGGCTGAGATGATTAGCCTCCACGAACCACAACCATCTTGTTTTGTGCGAGGTACGACTCCAGCAAGTGGAGAGTTTTCCCCCTGATTCCCAGTGACTTCAATTTTGCTAGGGATCCTTGATGCCACACTCACTCAAGGGTGGTTCAAGAAGGCAGCCCACCCCACCAACTTCTCAAGGGCAATTAAGGATGGGCAGTAAATGCTGGCCTGACCAGCAACGCCCACATCGCATGAATGAATGAATAAAAAAGTGAAGTATCCCTTGTGTCATTGTTTTGGTAGAAAATATAACCCTGGTGGAATTGCCCCTCCCAATCACACCTAACTTCATAGAACATAGAAAATGGAGAAAATTTATGGCACAGAATGAGACCATTTAGCAATCGTGTCTGTGCCAGCTGAAAAAGAGCGATCCAGCCCAATCCCACTTTCCAGGTCTTGGGAATGGGATCTGAACAGATCTCAGAGCTCACATTATGTGAATGTTCTGTTGAAGTATTGGTGAGCTGATATACCAGGGGAGATTCACACTGTTAGACACAGTGTGAAATACATTCAAGTATTTATAAAACATTGTAACATGTGAGTAATATTCCCCATTGCTTTCTCAGCACTGATGGATTGTGAAGTGGGAGACAGCCAGAAGTCCCAGTGATCCACACTGACCCTGAGCTGAGAATGAAATGAGATAAAGTTCAATCTTCAGCAGCGAGTTGCTGCAGAGAGGTAAGAGTCCTGAATCAAGGAGAGACTTTCTCATACTGCTGTTGAATCTCATTTCAAACACTCCTTGAACTCTCTGCCGAGGAATTCAGAGCTGGAGAATGCCTGCAAAATCAGCCTAAAAAGGAAATAAAAAACACCCATCGTGGGGCTCAAACTCAAAAACTTGAGATTCAGAGTTTCATGCTTTCATCGACTGAGCTCACTAGGCCTGAGACAGTGTCCCCGGCCTGTCTGTTATTGGACAGTGCAGCTGTTGGCTCAATCCCAGGGGCTGAATTTGTTCTGTAAACCATGAACCAGCTTCCTCTCAAATCCCAGGTTTATCAATAAATCCTCTTACAAAATCCCCAAAGTGTGATATATTCCTCTCACTCATCCAGAATAAAAGTTACATCTTTTGCTCTTTTTACCTTCCAAGCATTGACTTCTATTTTGCTCAGCATTTATTTCTCTCTCCTTTTTATGTTGTGCATTTCCTAATAAACATTTCATTTCAATTATTTATGAGGGATGAAATGAACAGAAGAGATTTTCTGCAATGGTACCAGGGGTGTGGGACAGAGCGAGTGGTTTAGATCTGGAATACACTGCCTGAGAGTGTGCTGGAGGCAGATTCAATCGTGGCTTTCAAAAGGGAATTGGATAAACACCTGAATAGAGAAAATTTGCAGGGTTACAATGAAAGGGCAGAGGAGTGGAATTAGCTGATTTGCTCTTGCAAAGAGCTGTCATGGACATGATGGACTGAATGGTCTCCTTCTGTACTGTAACCATTTGATTCCTTGATTCTAACTCTGTCAAAGTTGTTCTGAACTTGCTCTGCTCCAAGGAGAACAACCCCAGCTTTTCCAGTGTCTTCACATAACTGCAGTTATGAGGAACCATGGGGAACCCACTGTAAACCTTCCTCCAGACAGAAATACAACTGTTCACCACCACACTGTGACCCAGCTGTTCACAATATATATCAATGATTCGGATGTGGGGACCGAATGTACTATTTCCAAGTTCGCAGATGACACAAAACTAGGTGGGAATGTGTGTTGTGAGGAAGATGCAAAGCGGCTTCAAGGGGATTTGGACAGACTTAGTGAGTGGACAAGAAAGTGGCACATGGAATATAATGTGCAAAGATGTGAGGTTGTCCACTATGGCAGGAGAAACAGATGTGCAGATCATTTCTTAAATGGTAAGAGATTAGAAAGTGTAGATGGACAAAGGGGCCTGGGTGTCCTTGTCAGTAAGTGACTGAAAGCTAACATGCAGGTGCAGCAAGCAATTAGGAAGGCGAATGACATGTTAGACTCTATCACAAGAGGATTTGAGTACAGGAGTAGTGAAGTATTGCTTCAATTGTATATAACCTTGGTTAGACTGCACTTTGGAATACTGTGTGCAGTTTTGGTCCCCTTACCTTAGGAAGGATATCATTGCCATAGAGGGAGTACAACGAAGGTTCACCAGACTTGTTCCCGGGGTGGCGGGACTGTCCTATGAAGAGATTTTGGGGAAACTGGGACTGTATTCTATAGAGTTTCGAAGAATGAGAGGTGATCTCATTGAAACTTACCATATATTTAAAGGGATAGACAGGTAGATGAAGCTATTTCCTCCGGTTGAGGAATCTAGAACCAGGGGACACAATTTCAACATAAGGGGAAAGCCACTTAGGACATAGACGAGGAGAAATTTCTTTACTCAGAGGGTTGTGAATCTTTGGAATTCTCTACCCCAGAGGGCTGTGGAAGCTCAGTCATTGAGTATGTTTAAAGCAGAGATTGACAGATTTCTAAATGCAAATGACATAGGGGATATGGACATAGTGTGGGAAAAAGGCATTGAAGTGGATGATCAGTCATCATCATATTGAATGGCGGGGTTGGCTCGACGGGCTGAATGGCCTACTCCTGCTCCTATGTTCCTATCAGTCTGCTTATTTCATATCCATGCTGTCATTGTCCCTTTTATTACATGGGCTTCAGTTTTACTGGCAGTCTAGTATGTGACATCATCAAGAAGGTTTTCAATAAGTTAAATAAGGAGAAATTGTTTCCAGTGGCAAAAGGGTCAGTAACCAGAGGATGTATTTATCAGGTGATTGAGAAAAGAACCAGAGGCGAAATGAGGTCGGGATTTATACGGTGATGTGTTGTGATTTGGAATGCACTGTCTGATCAGGACTTGAAAGCAGATTCAGTAGTAACTTTGAAAAGCAATAGGGATAAATACTGGAAGGAAAATGAACAGATTACAGGAAAAAGCTGAGCATCAGAACTAATTGGATAACACAACCAAAGAGACAGCATTGACACAATGGACCAAATGGTCTCCTTCTTTGTGTATCATTCTATGGTTTTATGAACATAATGTTGGTACAATTGCTGAGTTGGAAATGAAGTGAACCCAGATTCCGGGTATTCTAAACACCAGACCCAAACCAACTGAAACAAAAACAAGAAATGCTGGATTCACTCAGCAGGTCTGGCAGCATCTGTGGAAAGAGAAGCAGAGTTAACGTTTCGGGTCAGTGACCCTTCTTCGGAACTGACTGAACAAGCCTGTTGTTTAATCTCTGTTTTTCACACCAGCTTCTCCTCGCTCTTTCTGTGTTTCCTGCCTGGTCTGTTCCTCTGACCTTCATTCCTGACACTCTATTGAGAATGGCCAACTCACTGCGCCTCTCACTCCCACCGTCACTCCACCCCTTCACCCACTTCCAAACCTCTCTGTTGAACAGTACCTCACTTCTGCTCCTCTGTTCCTTTAATATAACAGGAAAACATTTTCAAACAGACATTTCCACACAGTGAACGTTTCAGTGAGACAAGGTAAAGAGCAGATTCATTCACTTTCAACACAGAGAGAGCAGCTCTCCCTGTTCAGTCTAAGGAGCGGCTGTAGTTTCACTCCCTTTAGTCTTAGAGACATGGGCCAGAATTTTAAGGGACCGTTGGAGATGGGAATGGAGGCTGGGGAGGGGGAGGGGGGTGTATAAAATAGGGAAGGAAGACGTCGGACCGGATATTTCTGTCGGCGGCTGACATGGAGGGCAGACTTCGCACATCAACACGGCAAGAAGGCATTTAAAGTATTTATGAGTCCAATTGTCAGCAATTTTATTCACTGGGTCCAATTGAATTAATAGCACACGGGAACCCTGGGGCTTCAGAGCCTCGCCTGGTTAAAGGAGGTGACTGGGAGGTGGGAGCTGAGTGTTGGCTTCACTGGGAAGCTGTCGGGTGAGGCAGCGTAAATTGGCAGCAAGGGTGGAGGGGGAAAGGGCATCGGGAAACACTGTCAGGAGTGGGGGCCAATGTGCCAGCTCTGCAGGGTGAGCCACACCCGGGTGTTATTGGGGCAGTGCCACCTCATTGAGGGTGACAAATGAGGTAAATGTGGCTGGGTGTTGTTTACTGTGAAGGCCTTGCACTCAGGGAGGGGCAACCTGTCATGGGCCTCATTCACCCTGGATTCCAGGCTCCCATTGAAGAGGAGGAGGAGTAGAGAGGGAGGGAGGGAGGCGCAGGCACCAGCAGGGACACCACAGCAGCTTGGGGGCCCACAGGAGGGCCAGCCTCGAACAGGAGGCTGGAGAAGGAGGCAGAGGAACACGTCAGCCGAGGTTCAACTACCTGCAGATGTCCGAGTGACAGTGTCTCCCCAGACTGCGCCTCTCCACGGAGGTTGTCACTGATCTCTCTGCCATGATGCAGCTGTGCCCCATAGGACTTGGTGGGCACCTGATGCCAGTGTCACTGAAGGTCACCGTGCCACTGAACTTCTCCACCAGCAGATCATTGCGGGGATCCACTGGCGATATGTGTGGAATCTCACAGTCTGTGGTGAATCAGTGCATCAAGGAGGTCACCAATGTCCTGTTCAGGAGGGCCGGTGACTATGTGCACATTGATCCAAACAGTCAAGCTGAGAGAGCTATAGGATTCGGGGCCATCGCTGGATTCCCCCAGGTGTAGGTTGTCATCGACTGCACCCATGTGACCATCAAGGCTCCTGCAGACCAGCCAGCAGCCTTCAACAGGAAGGGCTTCCACTTGCTCAGTGTGTCACTGGTCTGTGACCATCACAAATGGATCCTACAGGTGTGTGCACAAATCCCGGGAAGCAGCCACAACGCCTGCATACCAAGACACTCCCAGGTGCCAGAACCTTTCCGTGGCCCCATGCGCTTTCTGAGATGGATCCTTGGAGACAAGGGCAACCCAGTGAGAACATGAGTGCTGACGCCTGTGAGGAACCCACACAACGATTCAGAGGAGAGGTACAACACCTGCTGCGGGTCAACCCGAGCGACCATCAAAGAGGCCATTGGTCTCCTGAAGATGAGATTCAGGCACTTAGATTGTTCCTGTGGAGCCCTTCAGTATGTCCCAGCGAGAGTCTCCCGTATCATGGTGGCTTGCTGTGCTCTGCACAATCTGGCATGACGGAGGGGTGAGGTGTTGACTCGTGTGGATATCATGGAATGTGATGTCTCCTCTGATGATGAGGATGTGGAGGAGGATGCTGCCCAAGCAGTGCCAGATGAAGGACCTCAGGCACAGCAGGAAAGCCTCCATGAGATACACACAAGGGAGACACGAGACACCCTTATACATTCAAGTTTCCTTTGAGACTCACCACCTTCCGGAACCACAGCAATAAAGTCTTAGCTTTAAACAGCCCTGTTGTCACCTCCTTCCTTCTACACTACAGCGCCCAGGTACACATCGCACAGTGACAAGGCCGAAGCTTTGTGAACTCAGGGCTTGGTCCCTCACTTCCAGCCCCTTGGGAGGAAGGGTTGAAATGAAGTCCCAAAGGGCATCAACAATAGGAAGGAGACATAGTGAGAGAACATCATTTCTTTATTCTGTGTGACACCAAACACAACCCTATCCATCTGGAATGTACATTCACCCGTGAACCCCTCAGTGAATCGAGGTGCTCATCTTAAATCTCTTCCGGGTGTTACTCCCTGCTACTCCCCCTGCTCTGTCAGCTGAGGTGGAGACAGGCTGCTGACCTTGCTGCTCCATGGCTTGGGATGACATTGGCGGCCATCCTCTGCTGCCTGAGTCCTAGAGGGCCCTGGCACACTGAGGGCCTCCTGCACAGGTACAGGGACCCCGTCTGTCATCGAGGAAGATGGATGTGCTGGCATCACTGGTGTCACTGGCAAGGGACTTTGGAATTACCGTCCACACCAGGAGCACCCTGAGAGGGGCCCCCAGATAAACAAAAAACAAAGAACAAAGATAATTACAGCACAGGAACAGGCCCTTCGGCCCTCCAAGCCTGCGCCGATCCAGATCCTCTCTCTAAACATGACGCCTATTTTCTAAGGTTCTGTATCTCTTTTCTTCCTGCCCATTCATGTATCTGTCTAGATACATCTTAAAAGACTCCATCGTGCCCGCATCTACCACCTCCGCTGGCAATGCGTTCCAGGTGCCCACCACCCTCTGCGTAAAGAACTTTCCACGCATATCCCCACTACACTTTTCCCCTTTCACTTTGAACTCGTGTCCTCTAGTAATTGAAACCCCCACTCTGGGAAAAAGCCTCTTGCTATCCACCCTGTCTATACCGCTCATGATTTTGTACACCTCAATCAGGTCCCCCCTCAACCTCCGTCTTTCTAATGAAAATAATCCTAATCTGCTCAACCTCTCTTCATAGCTAGCGCCCTCCATACCAGGCAACATCCTGGTGAACCTCCTCTGCACCCTCTCCAAAGCATCCACATCCTTTTGATAATGTGGCGACCAGAACTGTACGCAGTATTCCAAATGTGGCCGAACCAAAGTCCTATACAACTGTAACATGACCTGCCAACTCTTGTACTCAATGCCCCGTCCGATGAAGGAAAGCATGCCGTATGCCTTCTTGACCACTCTATTTACCTGCGTTGCCACCTTCAGGGAACAGTGGACCTGAACACCCAAATCTCTCTGGACATCAATTTTCCCCAGGACTTTTCCATTTACTGTATAGTTCACTCTTGAATTGGATCTTCCAAAATGCATCACCTCGCATTTGCCCTGATTGAACTCCATCTGCCATTTCTCTGCCCAACTCTCCAATCTATCTATATTCTGCTGTATTCTCTGACAGTCCCCTTCACTATCTGCTAATCCACCAATCTTAGTGTCGTCTGCAAATTTGCTAATCAGTCCACCTATACTTTCCTCCAAATCATTAATGTATATCACAAACAACAGTGGTCCCAGCACGGATCCCTGTGGAACACCACTGGTCACACGTCTCCATTTTGAGCCATCTGCTCCTCCCCCTTATAAGACACACTTGTACCTCCCTGCTGACCTGAGAGGGACGTGGACCAAGTGGAGAGTTCAGGTGCCTCGTCCCCCCTCTCACCTTGTCACCACTGGATGGAGCTCCTGGACAAAGTGATGGAGTGCAGGTCTGTGCACATCTCCAGCAGCCACTGATTGATCGGCTGGATCTGGTTCTCCATGAGAGTCACCAATCTCTCAATGGAGGAAGCCAGACACACCCCCATCAGAGACAGTGCAGCACCCAAGGCCTGGATGGACTCCTCCATCGTCCGTGCTTGGGTACACATAGCCTCTGGCAACTCTGACAAATGTTGCCTGACCTCTCACTGCAGCTGCAGCATTTTCCGTGTTGCTGGTGACACAAGAGGCACGTCATCAGCCTGGGGCACAGCATGGGCCTGGCCTCCCACAAACCACCAACTCCCAGTGGCCTCGGCTGTCACAGCCTCCGCCAGCTGCCCGGGCCTGTCTGTGATGTGCTCACCAGTTTGTATGCCAGAATCTAACCGCGAACGGATACCCACCAACGTGAGAGTTTCTGTGCTGGTGAAGGGCGCAGGGGAATGAGGTGATAGTGCACCCTCTGAGGCTCCCTCCTCCTCCTCAGACATGTCCGGCTGTCCCCCAGTCTCTCCAGCTCTTTGCTTTTGTCGTTCATCCGGGCCCTCATGAGTAAACAGGGACATTGAAGGGTTAGGGTCTTCCCATCATGACATCCCAACCACCCCTAACGTGCAGCTCCATTGATGCAGTGGTGAACAGATGAGCAGTGTGGCTCCTTTGCAGCAGATGCTCCCTTGTGCCCCAGGAGATGTTCACTCACTCTCTTGGGTAGGTGTCCCTGTCTCTCCATCAGCTATGGAGCAGCTGCTTTGCTGCCCTGCCTGTTCCATGGCCTCCTCCTCCATCGGGACGAGGACATGGAGATAAGGCATCCACCGCCGGTCTTGACACGCTCTTTCCAATTGTGGGATGTCTTCTCCTGCAGACACAATGATGAACAAAGTTAGTCTCCCAGCGGGGACAAGCCCAACATCTCTGATGGTGATAGTCCAGCAGTCCATGATGGGGACACACGTATTCCTCCTGCATGTGGCCCCTCTCGAGGGACTGTGTGAGTTTATACAATGACTGACGTGCACCTCTCACCGAGATGCAGCCAAGCCTCAGGCAGCATGTCCTGCTGCCCTTCCCCAATACACATGACTGGGTGGTCACTCCCTTTCCACCAAACACTCCCTCTCACTCTGCCACATGCAATGTCCAAAGGGTCCAAAGTGTTTTGAGTTTTCGCCTGAGCAGCCTGGATCCGGTCATTGACCCACTTCCTGTACTGGATCCATGTTCTGGGGGTGACCCCACGTCTGCTGACCTCACCGACTATCTTCAGCCAGCTTTGCTTGGTCAGGTGGGCAGGTCTCCACCTCCCATCCCTGGGGAAGAGGATCTTCCACCTTTCTCTTGCCACCTGGAGGAGAACCTGCAGGGAGGCATCGCTAAACCGTGGGACCATGGTCACTGCAGGCTCGCATTCAGCTCCTTACTCAGCAGGCAGCAGAGGCAGCAGAACGGGTCCTGGGGCATCAGAGGCAGCACAATGTGTCCTGGGGCATCAGAGGCAGCAGAACGTGTCCTGGGACAGCAGAGGCAGCAGAACGAGTTCTGGGGCAGCAGTGACAGCAGAACGGGTCCTGGGGCAGCAGAGACAGCAGAACGGATCCTGGGGCAGCAGAGGCAGCAGAACGGGTCCTGGGGCAGCAGAGGCAGCAGAACGGGTCCTGGGGCATCAGAGGGCTCTCAGGAAGACACTCCTTTAAACCAGGCAGCAGTGAATGCAGGGTTGGCAGCCCTTTAAATATGGTGTCAGCACCTGCCGTTGTGTCAAATGTCGGTGCCATCGGTGCCTTGTTCCCTGCCTCAGGTCCTTGTTTACATGGGCCCCACGCCTCCCCTTCATTAATTGGTCGGCTGCTCCGTGATCGGAGTCATTCGGCCACATTTCACTCGTGTGGTGACGACACCCGCTTCCGGTGCCTCTGCCGAGAGCCGCACCGTTAGTTTAAAATTCAGCCCATGGGGCCAAGAGTGGAAGATCTCCCCTCTGATTCTCTCTACTTAAACTGATGGAGACACCAAATTAAAACTGATGAAACCAGGGATTGTATCCTGGTTCTTCAATCTAGTGTTCTCCCAACTGAGCTATTCCAGCCTCACTGTGAACTCATCTTCATTGGAGACAAATATAACTCCAGGTGGAATTTCCCCACCCGTTCATTCCTCACTTCAGGGGAATGGGACCCGACCAGATCGCGGAACTCAGATTATGTTAATGTTCTGCTCTCGAAAACTTAATATTATCTTGCGTTTGAGACATTTTTAATCAGGTTCACAAACAAATTCTTCCATCATCCCTTCTCCCACATTCTCTCTCTCTCATTCATTCTTTATTCCTCACAATCCAGAAAGGGTTAGGAATCAGAGCTCACCTCCAAACCCTCTGCACACAGACCTCTATCTGTCACCCTGGTTGATCCAAGATCCAAGAGACCAGTCATTAAATTGCACTCTTTATAAACACAGAAAGCTGCCTCACAGTGTTGGACACAGAGTTAAATACACTGAAGTCTTTTGAAAAAAGTTCATCTTATGGGTTGTATAATGATGGAAATATACCTTCTGTAAGTAAATGAAACAGGGAATGGAGCGGTGTGAAACATTTCCAGACCATGTCCAACACGTTTCCACTCAGTGTGAAAACCCACCACGGAAAGAGTGGAACATACAATCATTTGATCACATCATGATTAACATCACTCAGATGCTTGAATCATTGGGTCACTGCAGCTGGCTGCACAGCCAGGAGTTGTGCTGAAGGTGACAGCCATGATTGTGCATCTGACAAGGTGGCTGCAAGGTTAAGGTGATGGACTGTTAATGTATTGTGTTCTTCATGTATGGGTTCGAAACCCATCCTTGTTGTTAGTTTGTGAGCTGTGCAGTTCCTTTATTTCTAATGGGTGACTTTTTGCATAAAGTCAGACTGGAAACCTGTTCTTGTCAATTTCCAGACGGTGTTTCCAGAATTGTTTATATATTATTAAAATTGAGACAGACAATTGGGATTCTTCACCCAAATTGGACTGGAATGAAGATCAAATTGGGATCACAAAACGGAGCAAGATTTTCCCTCCCTCCCTTCCTTCTATCTTTATATTCTCTGGATTTACACCAAGTGAAAGACTAATGGGAAAAGCAAACGGCGAGGGAGCAGAAGCAGAATATTATCCTTTGGCAAGAAATTTATTTTCAAATCTTCTTGATAGATTAAGTGAGTGAGCAATGCTTTGACAGATGGAGTTTAAAATGTGGGGTCATGTAATACTGAAGAAAGATAGATCAGAGTGTTTTTTTGTAAGAGGTGAGATGTTAGAAACTGTGGAGGAGCCGAGACCCGAATACAGAATTACTAAAAGCTAGTGGACTGGGAGAAAATAATGTGAAAAGCGAACGGAATATGAAGTTTGGAACTCATGTTGCAGTTATATAAAGCTCTGTGCTCCTGAAGCGAATGTCCAAGCCCAGATTGTGGGGAATCTGTGGAGAGTGATTTGTTTTTTATTCATTCTTGGATGTGAGCATCGCTGATAAGGTGAGCATTTATTACCCATCCCTAATTGCCCTTGAGAATGTATTGGTGAGCTGCCTTCTTGAACTGCTGCAGTCCATGTGGTGCAGGAACACCCACACCGCCGTTGGGGAGGGAGTTCCAGGATTGTGACCCAACAACAGTGAAGAAATGGCGATATAGTTCCAAGTCAGGATGGTGAGTGACTTGGAGGGGAACCTGCAGATGGCGAGTTCCCATGCATCTGCTGCCCTTGTCCTTCGAGGTGGTAGAGGTCAGGGGTTTGAAAGGTGCTGTTGAAGGTTACATGGCGAGTTACTGCAGTGCATATAGAGATGGTACACACTGCAGACTCTGTGTACTGGTGGTGGAGAGAGTGAATGTTTAAGGTGGTGGGTTAGGTGGCGATTAAGTGGGCTGCTTTGTCCTGGATGGTATTGAGCTTCTTGAGTGGGATGTATTCCATCACACTCCTGACTTGTGCCTTGTAGATGGTGGACAGGTTTTGGTGTATCAGGAGGTGAGATACTTAGTTTAGTTTAGAGATACAGCACTGAAACAGGCCCTTCGGCCCACCGAGTCTGTGCCGACCATCAACCACCCATTTATATTAATCCTACACTAATCCCATATTCCTACCACATACCCACCTGTCCCTATATTTCCCTACCACCTACCTATACTATAGGACAATTTATAATGGCCAATTTACCTACCAACCTGCAAGTCTTTTGGCTTGTGGGAGGAAACCGGAGCACCCGGAGAAAACCCACGCAGACACAGGGAGAACTTGCAAACTCCACACAGACAGTACCCAGAATTGAACCCGGGTTGCTGGAGCTGTGAGGCTGCGGTGCTAACCACTGCGCCACTGTGACGCCCCCAGAATTCCTAATCTTTCCCACTTGCTGCAGAATTCCTAATCTCTGACCTACGCTTATAGCTGCAGCATAGATCTGACTGGTCCCGTTTAGTTTCTGGTCAATGGTAACCCCCAACATATTGATGGTGGGGGATTCAGCGATGATAATGCTCTGAATATCAAAAGGTAGATTTTTCTCTCTCTCTCATTGGAGATGTTCACTCCTTGGCACTTGTGTGGCCAGAAGGTTGCTTGTCACTTATCAGCTCAAGCCTGAATATTGTTCAGGTCTTGCTGCTTGTAGGCACAGACTGCTTCAACTGAGGAGTTGTGAATCATCACCTAACATTCCCACTTCTGACTTATTTTGAAGGGAAAGTCGTCAATGAAACAGCTGAGGATGTTTGGGTCTACGACACTACCCTGAGAAACTACTGAAGCAATGTCCTGGGCTGAGATGATTGGCCTCCACGAACCACAACCATCTTGTTTTGTGTGAGGTACAACTCCAGCAAGTGGAGAGTTTTCCCCCTGATTCCCATTGACTTCAATTTTGCTAGGGATCCTTGATGCCACTCTCACTCAAGGGCAATCACTCTCCCCTCTCCTCTGGAATTCCACTCTTTCATCTCTGTTTGGACCAAGCTGCAATGAGATCATAACAACATAAGATCAGAACAACTAGTAGCAGGAGTAGGCCATTTGGCCCCTCGAGCTTGCTCCGCCATTCAATAGGATCATGGCTGACCTGATCTTGACCTCAACCCCACTTTCCTGCCTGCCCACATAACCCTTGGCTCTCTTGTAGATAAAAATCTTGAAGACATTCAATGACCCAGCCTCCACTGCTCTCTGCGGTAGAGAATTCCAAAGATTAATGACGCTCTGAGAGAAGAAATTACTTCTTAAATGAAAAACCCCTAAATCTGAAACTGTGTCCCCTAGTTCTAGATTCCACCACGAGGGGAAACTTCCTCTCAGCATTTACCCTGCCAAGTCCCCTCAGAATCTTATATGTCTCAATACGTTCACCTTTCATTTTTCTCAACTCCAATGAGTATCGGTCCAACCTGCTCAACTTTCCTCATACGACAACCCCTTCATCACTGGAATAAATCTAGTGAACCTTCTCTGAACTGCCTCCAATGCAAGTATATCCCTCCTTAAATAAGGAAACCAAAACTGTACACAGTACTCTAGGTGTGGTTTCACCAGCACCCTGTACATTTGTAGCAACACTTCTCTACTTTTATACTCCATTCCCCTTGCAATCAAGGGTAACATTCCATTTGCCTTCCTAATTATTTGCTGTACCTGCATGGTAACTTTTTGTGATTCATGTACGAAGACACACAGATCCTTCTCCACCGCAGCATTCTGTAATCTCTCACAATTTAAATAATATTTTCCTTTTCTATTCTTCCTACCAAAGTGGATAACCTCACATTTTCCCACATTCTACTCTATCTGCCAAATTATTTCCTGGAGCTGAGAGACCCTGGCAGAACCTAAACTGAGCATCGATGAGCAGATTATTGTTAAGTGTGTGGTGCTTGATAGCACTGTTGGTGACATCTTCCATCACTTTGTTGATGATTGATAGTAGACTGATGGGGCGGCAATTGGTCAGATTGGATTTGTCCTGCTTTTTTACGGACAGGGCACACCTGGGCAATTTTCCACATTGTTGAGTAGATGCCTGTGTTGTCGCTCTACTGGAACAGCTTGGCTGAGGGCGCAGCTAGTTCTGGAGCACAAGTCTTCAGTACTCGAGCCGGAATGTTTTTAGGGCCCATAGTCTTTGTTGTACTGAGTGCCTTCAGCTGTTTCTTGCTATCATGTGGAGTGAAGCGAATTGGCTGAAAACTGGAAGCTGTGATGCTGGGGACCTCAAGAGGCCGAGATGAATCATCCACTGAGCAATTTCTGACTGAAGATGGTTTCAAATGCTTCAGCTTTATCTTTTGCACTGACGTGCTCGGCTCCACCAACATTGAGGATAGGGAAGTTTTTGGAGCCTCCTCATCTGGTTCGTTATTTAATTGTCCTCCACCTTTCATGACTGGATCCCTAGTTTCTCAGGGCAGTGCCCTACGCCCAACCATCCTCAGCTGTTTCATTGATGGCTTTCTCTTCAACATAAGTCAGAAGTGGGCATGTTCGCTGATGATTCACAACTCCTCAGATACTGAAGCAGTCTGTGCCTGCAAGCAGCAAGACCTGAACAACATTCAGGCTTGAGCTGATAAGTGACAAGCAACATTCTTTGATCTGATCCTGAGGGAGATAACCGTGCGTGGAGCGTCGGGATGGATGGAGTGTGTCTCTGAAGAGGGTGTCTGAGCCTGGAGGGAAGAATCTGTGGAGAGTGGTCCTCAAAGGATGTCCGTGTCTGGAGATTTAGGATCTCTGAAGAGGGTCTCCGAGCCCATAGTGCTGGGATGTATGGAGAGTGATCCTGAAGTGGGTGTCCGAACCTGGAATGGCGGGATTTGTGGAGAGTGATCCTGAAGTGGGTGTCCGAGCCTGGAGTGGCAGGATCTGTGGAGAGTGGTCCTCAAAGGATGTCCGTGTCTGGAGATTTAGGATCTCCGAAGAGGGTCTCCGAGCCTGTAGTGCTGGGATGTATGGAGAGTGATCCTGAAGTGGGTGTCCGAACCTGGAATGCCGGGATCTGTGGAGAGTGATCCTGAAGTTGGTGTCCGAGCCTGGAGTGGCAGGATCTGTGGAGAGTGATCCTGATGAGTGTGTGTAAACCTGGAATGGAAGCTTTCTGTGGAGGTACAGGAAGAGGCCATTCATTCCCAGCATTTTGTGAAGGTTTAGCATAACTTATATGCTTTTACTCTATGCCTATATTAATAAATCCAAGTGTCCTGTTTGCTCTTAGTTACCTTTTCAATCCTTCTAACATTGGTGTACATTGTCTCTCTGCTCCTGCACCCACTTTAGAATTGTCATGTTTCATTTATATGGCCTCTCCTCATACTTCCTTCCAAATTGTATCACTTCACACTTCTCTGTGCAAAATTTCATCTGTTATGTGAAAGCCGATTTTACCAGTTTTTTTTAAGTTCCCCTGAAATGTGTTACTATCACTGGCATCGGACAAAATTCCTGAGCATTCTTTGATGCTATCTCCATAGACAGAGCAATCTTCCGCGAGCTCAAATGTAGGATTTTGTGTGTTTAGTATCTTATTTCACCCACCAATAGAAGCACAAATATGTCACGTAAATCTTGTTCACTGCAGTCCCTGCTGCTGTTTGCTGCCTATATTTACAGACTTTTATCTCAACCTCGTCACCATGTTCTCTAATATATTCAGGGGGCATCAGCAGAGAAAATGTTCACCAAGCGTGGCAAGTGCAAGGAAGTGTTTATTTGCATCATAATGTCATGAATATAATATACAAATACATTACATGTGTGAATCATCAAGATGTGTCTGAATAAATGGAACCCCGTTACTATAAACACTGTCACCTTTCAATGTTCAGCAGACAGGTTTGACGGGTTGATGTGTGTGATTCCCTCATTAATGTGTTTGCACAAAGTTCGGGGAAAGACTGAGATATGAATAATTTATAGGGAAATTTTTTAAGCATATCTCCACATCTCTCCCTCACAAAGATCTGCAAACACATGGATTCCAAAAGAACCTGAGTACAAAATCACCTAAAATAAACACAGCCAGAGAGTCTTTCAATAACCTGTAGCTCAGGGAAAGTACATGATGTGATGGAAGTGATTCTGTTTCTTCTGTTAAAATATTTTTTGAAGAAGTCATAATCAAACTGAATAAATGTAGGACCAGTTCTTTTTCAAGAGAGCACCGAAAGAGCCAATTTGGCAACCATGTTTACTGTTTTTCACATAATTCAAGTTAAAAATTGAACAGAAACCATGGGAACAGGGAGATGTGGTTAGTGAAGTCATTTGCGCCCCTTGATTGGACAAGCTCGCAGCAGCAACGTACACCTACGACAGCAGAAAACTCACAAGCTTTTGGTTGTAGAGTCAGTGTGTTTTACCTGCTGGAGTGAGCAGCTGATAAAGTTAGCCTGAAGAAGTGTCAAGGAAGGAGAGAAGACCACAACCCAGCTTGTTTTCCAGAAAATCTTTAAAAGATCCTGAGAAGTCCAGTGTGTTAATTCATCTTATCGCATGTCTTTGAAGAAGACCTGCTAAAATTAATTCTCAGTGCCTTCTGAAAAGAACTGTTCTAAAATACCCTAGTGACCTGTCTACGTATACTCAGAAGTTAGACTGTATTCCAATTTTGGAGCAACGTATCTCATCTGATGTTTTCTTCAAAAATGAGCAAGTAACCAGCCCAAAAGTTTTTTTTTTGTGTTTGTAACAAAATTTTAAAATTTTTTAAAAAACATCCCTTTTATCTTTTCTGTTAACCGGTGTATGTGTGTGTGCGCATGTGGCTCGAAGATTTTTTAAAAAGACTTTAAAAGCAAAGGTGAAAAGGGAACTTTTAAAATTTCCACCTGTGTGTTTATGCTTTACTTCATGACTAGTTAAAACTTGTTCTGCAATAAATGAATCATTTTGTTGTTCATTAAAGAAATCTGGTCAGTGTCTTCTATTCTGGGAAAAATAGAGTATATGATTGACTGTTTCAGTAAGTGGGAAAAGTTGAAATAGATGTTGTGACCTGTGGAGAAGTGGGATGAGAATCAAGAGTGCCCTCCTCTTCCCTTAGTTGTCACAGCATTTGTGATCTGGCTCAGTAGCTTCGTTGGCTCGAGTGTTTGTCCAATAATCAGAAAATCGTGGATTCATATCCTTGCTTCAAAAGTTTAGCTATCAATCGTTTACATCTGTTTTCTTGTGAACTTTAACTTTTCTTATGAATTTTATTCACACAAGAAAACAGCTCAGTGGTTGCCTTTGTGAAGGATGTCAGTTTGGAATGGCTGTTCCTCCTTGTACAAATGTTCAATGCTAATATTTCAACGGCAACTCAATCCCCTACAATTTCTTTGAGAGCAATGTGTTTGCAGTTGCATTGAACCTGGAAAACAGCTCAACATTAATCTCACTGAAGGAAAGTGTGACCGTGTTGTATGTTTCAGACTGTTCGTGCCGTTTTGTGTCTTTTTTAACCAAGACTATAACACGACGCAAAGGGGAGGGTTGATCCGAGGTTTAGAATATATTATTCAGTCAGGAGCAAGAAAAATCAAAAGGAACAAAATAAGAAAACCCAGTCCACAGATTTGAGAATCTGTAGATCCGCTTTGGGAAAGTGAATCAGAGCAGAATGAAGGGTGAACTGTCCGACTGCCCAGAAGAGATGAAGACACAGCTCAGTCAGCATGTTCCCCTGGTTTATGATGCTGGAACATTCCTCACACAGAAATTATTCAATCAATACTCATCTGCCAAGTCGGTCTGAGGCTGTGCCTCTCTGATCATGTGGAATTAAAGCAATTCTTCCAGTCAGTTAGTTCAGTTGTCATTTCATGAGAAATTCGGTCATCATGACTTCGTCAGTGACCTCATGGTTCAGGTGTCTGAGTGATGTTAATCATGATGTGATGAAATGATTGTATGTTCCAGTCTTTCCATGGTGGATTTTCACATTAAGTCGAAACGTGTTGGACATGGTCTGGAAATGTTTCACACCGCTCCATTCCCAACAGGCCATGACCTGATGTGATGGAAATTGCATTTACTGACAGAAGCTGCATTTCCATCATTGCACATCTGGCTGCACAGCCAGGATCTGTACTGTGCAAACAGCTGACAAGGTGGTCGAGAGGTTAAGACGGTGGCGTGCTAATGCATTTTGCTTTGCATGTGTGGGTTCGGATCCCAATTTTGTCATTAGTTTATGAAGTGTCTCGTACATTGTTGTGGGGGAGCTTTTGTGGAAAGTTGGCCTGGAAACATGTTCATGTCAATATCTCGCTGGTGATTCCAGAATTGTTTATACTTTATTTAAATTGAGACAGACAATCGGAATTCTTCACCCAAATTGGACTGGAATGAAGATCAAATAGGGATCACGAAAAGGAGGAAGATGTTTCCCTCCCTCCTTCCTTCCATCTTTACTTTCTCTGGATTTACACCAAATGAAAGACTAACGGGAAAAGCAAATGGCGAGGGAGCAGAAGCAGAACATTATCCTTTGGCAAGAAATTTATTTTCAAATCTTCTTGATAGATTAAGTGAGTGAGCAATGCTTTGGCAGATGGAGTTTAAAATGAGGGGTCATCTAGGACCGACGAAAGGTAGATCAGAGTGTTTTTTATAAGTGGTGAGATGTTAGAAACTGGAGAAGCAGAGACCCGAGTGCTGAATCACTAAAAGCTAGTGGACTGGGAGAAAATAATGTGAAAGGCTAATGGAATCTGAAGATTGGAACTCATGTTGTAGTTATATAAAGCTCTGTGCTCCTGAAGTAAATGTCCAAGCCCGTATTGTGGGGAATCTGTGGAGAATAATTTGTTTTTTTATTCATTCTTGGGTGTGAGTATCGCTGGCAAGGCTGGCATTTATTGCCCATCCCTAATTGCCCTTGAGAATGTGGTGGGGAGCTGCCTTCTTGAACTGCTGCAGTCAATGTGGTGTAGGAACACCCACAGTGCTATTGCGGAGAGAGTTCCAGGATTTTGACCCAACAACAGAGAAGAAATGGTGATATAGTTCCAAGTCATGATGGTGAGTGACTTGGAGGTGAACCTGCAGGTGGTGGTGTTCCCATGCATCTGCTGCCCTTGTCCTTCGAGGTGGTGGTGATCACGGGTTTGGATGGTGCTGTCGAACGTTACTTAGCGAGTTACTGCAGTGCATCTTGTAGGTGGTACACACTGCTGCCACTGTGCTCTGGTGGTGGAGGGAGTGAATGTTTAAAGTGGTGGGTGAGGTACCGATGAAGAGGACTGCTTTGTCCTGGGTGGTATTGAGCTTTTTATGTGTTGTTGGAGCTGCAGCTATCCAGAAAAGTGGAGAGTATTCCATCACACTCCTGACCTGTGCCTTGCAGACAATGGACAGGCTTTGGCATGTCAGGAGGTGAGATACGTGCTGCAGAATTCCCAATTTCTGACCGACGCTAAAAGCCGCAGCATAGATGTGACTGGTCCAGTTTAGTTTATTATCAATAGTAACCCCCAAGATGTTGCTGGTGAGGGATTCAGTGATGATAATGCTGCTGAGTATTAAAAGGTAGATGGTTTGATTCTCTCTCATTGGAGATGTTCACTGCATGGCACTTTTGTGGCAACCAAGTCGCTTGTCACTTATCAGCTCAAGCCTGAATGTTGTTCAGGTCTCGCTGCTTGCAGACATGGACTGCTTCAGTATCTGAGGAGTTGTGAATCATCACCTAACATTCCCACTTCTGACTTAAGTTGAGGGGAAACTCATTAATAAAACAGCTGAGGATGGTTGAGCCTAGGACACTACCCTGAGAAACTCCTGAGGCAATGGCCTGGGCTGAGATGATCGGCCTCCACCAACCATAATCATCTTGCTTTGTGCTAGGTAGGACTCCAACAAGTGGACAGTTTTCCCCTGATTCCCATTGATTTCAATTTTTCTAGGGATCCTTGATGCCACACTCACTCAAGGGTAATTACTCTCACCTCTCCTCTGGAATTCCACTCTTTTGTCTCTATTTGGAACAAGCTGCAATGAGATCATAAGAACAGAAATAGTAGCAGGAGTAGACCATTTGGCCCCTCGAGCCTTCTCTGCCATTCAATAGGATCATGGCTGATCTGATCATGGCATCAACCCCACTTTCTTGCCTGCCCCCCAGAACCCTTGACTTCCTTGTAGATAAAAATCCAAAGATGAATGATTGTCTGAGTGAAGAAATACCTCCTCATTTCCTTCTTAAATGGAAAATCCGTAATTCTGAAACTGTGTCCCCAAGTTCTAGATTCCACCACGAGGGGAAACATCCTCTCAGCATCTACCCTGTCAAGACCCTTCAGAATCTTAGATGTCTCAATACGATCACCTCTCATGTTTCTAAACTCCAATCAGTATAGATCCAACCTGCTCAATCCTCCTCAAAAGACAACCCCTTCATCACAGGAATAAATCCAGTGAACCTTCTCTGAACTTTTTTTTAATTTCCAAAATATACTTTATTCGTCAAAAAAACTATAAAAAGATACATTACAAAACAGTTCAAAAACAGCACCAAGTCAAAAATACAAAGATTGCAAAGGAGATCAGTTTCCTTCAGTACAGGAGTGAATTGCCTCACAACCCTTTCATTTCATTTTACCTGCCATGTACTTTTTGCAGCAAACAAATATTTTTTGGAATAAAAACAAGAAATGCTGGAACCACTCAGCAGGTCTGGCAGCATCTGTGGAAAGAGAAGCAGAGTTAACGTTTCGGGTCACTGACCCTTCTTCGGAACTGACAAATATTAAACATGTCACAGGTTATAAGCAAGTGAGGTGTGGGTGGGGCAAGAGATAACAAAGGAGAAGGTGCAGGTTGGACAAGGCCACATAGCTGACCAAAAGATCATGGAGCAAAGGCAAACAATATGTTAATGGTGTGTTGAAAGACAAAGCATTAGTACAGAATAGGTGTTAACGGACTGAATATTGAACAGCAGCAAGTGCAAACCTGAAAAAAACAGTGGGTAAGCAAACTGAATAAACTAAGATGAAATGAAATAAATGCAATATAAAAGGTTGTAAAAAATGTAAAAAAGCAAAAAAGAAGAAAAAAGAAAAAACAACTAAAAATGAAAGTAAAATCGGGGGCTGTCATGCTCTGAAATTATTGAACTCAATGTTCAGTCCGGCAGGCTGTCGTGTGCCTAATCGGTAAATGAGATACTGTTCCTCGAGCTTGCGTTGACGTTCACTGGAACACTGCAGCAATCCCAGGACAGAGATGTGAGCATGAGAGCAGGGGGGAGTGTTGAAATGGCATGAAACCTGAAGCTCAGGGTCCTGCTTGCGGACCGAACGGAGGTGTTCCGCAAAACGGTCACCCAGTCTGCGCTTGGTCTCCCCAGTATAGAGGAGACCACATTGTGAGCAGCGAATACAGTATACTACATCGAAAGAAGTACAAGTAAATCGCTGCTTCACCTGAAAGGAGTATTTGGGGCCTGGGATAGTGAGGAGAGAGGAGGTAAATGGGCAGGTATTACACCTCCTGCGATTGCAGGGGAAGGTGCCATGGGATGGGGACGAGGTGGTGGGGGTAATGGAGGAGTGGACCAGGGTGTCGCAGAGGGAATGATCACTTCGGAATGCTGACAGGGGAAGGGAGGGGAAGATGCGTTTGGTAGTGGCATCACGCTGGAGGTGGCGGAAATGGCACAGGATGATCCTTTGGATATGGAGGCTGATGGGGTGGAAAGTGAGGACAAGGGGAACCCTGTCACCGTTCTGGGAGGGAGGGGAAGGGTTGAGGGTAGAAGTACGGGAAATGGGCTGGACACGGTTGAGGGCCCTGTCAACAACAGTGGGGGGGATTCCTCGGTTGAGGAAAAAGGAGGTCATACCAGAAGCACCGTCATGGAAGGTAGCATCATCAGAGCAGATGCGTCGAAGACGGAGAAACTGGGAGAATGGAATGGAGTCCTTACAGGAGGTAGGGTGTGAAGAAGTGTAGTCTAGGTAGCTGTGGGAGTCGGTGGGCTTATAATGGATATTAGTAGACAGCCTATCCCCAGAGATGGAGACAGAGAAGTCGAGGAAGGGAAGGGAAGTGTCAGAGATGGACCATGTAAGGGTGAGAGAAGAGTGGAAATTGGAAGCAAAGTTGATAAAGTTTTCCAGTTCGGGGCGGGAGCAGGAAACGGCACCGATACAGTCATCAATGTATCCGAAAAAGAGTTGGGGGAAGGGGCCTGAGTAGGACTGGAAGAAAGAATGCTCGACATATCCCACAAAAAGACAGGCATAACTAGGACCCATGCGGGTACCCATAGCGACACCTTTTACTTGAAGGAAGTGCGTGGAGTTGAAGTAGAAGTTGTTCAATGTGAGAACAAGTTCAGCCAGGCGGAGGAGGGTGGTGGTGGATGGGGACTGGTTGGGCCTCTGTTCCAGGAAGAAGCGGAGAGCCCTCAAACCATCCTGGTGGGGGACGGAGGTGCAGGGCGATTGGACGTCCATAGTGAAGAGGAGGCGGTTGGGACCAGGAAACTGGAAATTGTCAAAATGACGTAAGGCGTCAGAAGAGTCACGGATGTAGGTGGGAAGAGACTGGACCAGCGGAGAAACGATAGAGTCAAGATAGGAAGAAATAAGTTCAGTGGGGCAGGAGCAGGCTGACACAATGGGTCTGCCGGGACATTCCCGTTTGTGGATTTTGGGAAGGAGGTAGAAGCGGGCTGTCCAGGGTTGCGGGACTCTGAGGTTGGAAGCTGTGGAGGGAAGATCTCCAGAGGAGATGAGGTCAGTGACAGTCCTTTGGATGGTGGCTTGATTTTCGGCGATGGGGTCATGGTCCAGAGGGAGGAAGGAAGAAGTGTCTGTGAGTTGGCGCTGAGCCTCTGCAAGGTAGAGGTCAGTATGACATCCAACAACAGCACCACCCTTGTCTGCAGGTTTAGTTTAGTTTCGAGATACAGCACTGAAACAGGCCCTTCGGCCCACCGAATCTGTGCCAACCATCAGCCACCCATTTATACTAATCCTACACGAATCCCATATTCCTACCACATCCCCACCTGTCCCTATATATTTCCCGACCACCTACCTATACTAGGGGCAATTTATAATGGCTAATTAACCTATCAACCTGCAAGTCTTTGGCATGTGGGAGGAAACCGGAGCACCCGGAGGAAACCCACGCAGACACAGGGAGAACTTGCAAACTCCGCACAGGAAGTACCCAGAATCGAACCCCGGTCCCTGGAGCTATGAGGCTGCAGTGCTAACCACTGCGCCACTGTGCCGCCCATGGTTTGATGACTATGTCGGGGTTAGACCTGAGAGAACGGAGTGCCTCAAGTTCAGAGGGGGACAGGTTAGAGTGAGTGAGGGGGGCAGAGAAATTGAGATGACAAATGTCTGGCCGAAAGTTTTCAATGAAGAGATCAAGAGTGGGTAAGTGGCCAGGGGGAGGGGTCCAGGTAGAGGGAGAATGCTGGAGGTGGGTGAATGGGTCTGCTGGTCGGGAGGAGGACTCCTGGTCAAAGAAGTGAGCCTGGAGGCGGAGAAATATTTTCTGGATTCAGCCCGAGGGGATTTCCATGGATGCAGTCCCTCAGTTCACCTTGGTTGGGGTGCCTTACACAGTGGTCTTCCCCAGTGAACCTTTGCAACGGCTGCCCCAAGCTGTAGTGCGTCCCTCAGCACGTAGTCTTGGACCTTGGAATGTGCCAGTCTGCAACATTAGGTCGTGGACAACTCTTTGCGCTGGAAGACCAGCAAGTTTCGGGCAGATCAAAGGGCGTCTTTCACCCAATTGATAGTCCTCCTGCAGCAGTTGATGTTTATCTCGGTGTGCATCCCTGAGAACAGCCTGTGGAGCACAGACTCCTGTGTTCCACAGCTGCTTGGGATGAACCGCGATAAAAACCACTGTATCTTTTTCTGCACCTGCTTTGCAAAGACAGACAGGGCAGTCCTCTCTCCTCTGTCTTGTTTGCTTGCTGTATTGAACCCTTTGCTGAGTCTCTTAGGATGCAAGCATAAGGGGGTGTTACAATCCGAGGCAGTGGAGTCACTCAGGTTAAAACTTCCCTGTACCTGGATGACGTCGCCGTCTTTTGCTCGGATCCGCTGTCCGTTCGCAGACTGATCAGCATCTGCGACCAGTTCGAACTCGCCTCGGGAGCCAAAGTTAACCACGGCAAGTGCGAGTCCATGTTCTTTGGGAACTGGGCTGACCGATCCTTTGTCCCCTTCACCGTCAGGTCAGACTACCTGAAGGTGCTGTGGATATGGTTTGGAAGGGCTGGGACGTGCACCAAAACCTGGAAGTAGCGAGTAGCCAGGATACACCATAAGCTGAGCATGTGGGAGCAGCGATCTCTCTCCATTGTGGGTAAGAACCTGGTCATCAGGTGCGAGGCGCTCACGTTGCTGTACATAGAACATAGAACATAGAAAAATACAGCACAGAACAGGCCCTTCGGCCCACGATGTTGTGCCGATCCTTTGTCCTCTGTCAAGGACAATTTAATCTATACCCCATCATTCTCCTTTATCCATATACCTATCTAAAAGCCGTTTGAAAGTCCCTAAAGTTTCTGACTCAACAACTTCCCCAGGCAAGGCATTCCATGCCCCGACCACTCTCTGGGTAAAGAACCTTCCCCTGACATCCCCCTTATATCTCCCACCCTTCACCTTAAATTTATGACCCCTTGTAACGCTTTGCTCCACCCGGGGAAAAAGTTTCTGACTGTCTACCCTATCTATTCCCCTGATCATCTTATAAACCTCTATCATGTCACCCCTCATCCTTCTCCGTTCTAATGAGAAGAGGCCTAGAATGTTCAGCCTTTCCTCGTAAGACTTATTCTCCATTCCAGGCAACATCCTGGTAAATCTCCTCTGCACCCTCTCCAAGGCTTCCACATCCTTCCTAAAATGAGGCGACCAGAACTGCACACAGTACTCCAAATGAGGCCTTACCAAGGTCCTGTACAGCTGCATCATCACCTCACGGCTCTTAAATTCAATCCCTCTGCTAATGAACGCTAACACCCCATATGCCTTCTTCACAGCCCTATCCACTTGAGTTGCAACTTTCAACGATGGTGCAGGTCTGGCCCATACGCCACTCCTGCGCTGTGGCGATCACCCGAGCCATTTTCCGCTTCATATGGGGTTCCAAAATGGACCAGGTCTGTAGGAACACGATGTTCAAACCCCTGGATAAGGGCGGGAAAAATGTACCCAACGTCGCCCTCATCCTGATGACTACCTTCGTGTGCGGCTGCATCAAGCTGTGCGCAGATCCCCAGTACACAATCTCCAAGTGTCACTACGTGCTGAGGTTCTATCTGTCCCCAGCGTTGTGAAGGATGGGCCTGGTCACATTGCCGCGGAATGCTCCATCCAGTTGGACCGTGCCGTACCACCTATCCTTCGTGGGAAAGTTTCTGTGGAAAAACATTTTTGACCACCAATCCTTCAGGTAGTGGTCTGCACGGAATGTCCTCAAGGCCCTACAGGAAAAGGAGATGGTGGATCCAGTCGGATGGTTCCCCGAGCAAACTGCCAAAGTCATTTTGCGGAATGCCTCATCACCAGAACTTTCACACAAGCACCAAGATGAAACTTGGCTGGTGGTGAGAAGAGCCGTCCCCATCAGATCCTTCCTGCACGCCCGAAGTCTCACCCCCTCCGTACAATGCCCTCGAGGTGGCTGTGGTGGGGAAGAGACAGTTGCCCACCTCTTTCTCTGAATTGCCTCCAGTGCAAGTATATCCCTCCTTAAATAAGGAGACCAAAACTGTACACAGTACTCCAGGTGTGGTTTCACCAACACCCTGTACATTTGTAGCAAGACTTCTCTCCTTTTATACTCCATTCCCCTTGTAATAAAGGGTAACATTCCATTTGCCTTCCTAATTATTTGCTCTACCTGCATGCTAACTTTTTGTGATTCATGTACGAAGACACCCAGATCCTTCTATACCGCAGCATTCTGTAGTCTCTCGCAATTTAAATAATATTTAATTTATCTGTTCTTACTACCAAAGTGAATAACCTCACATTTTCCCACATCATACTCCAGCTTCCAAATGTTTGCCTGGATCCGAGAGGCTCTGGCGGAATCTAAACTGAGCATCGATGAGCAGATTATTGCTAAATGCGTGGTGATTGATAGCACTGTTGATGACATCTTCCATCACTTTGCTGATGATTGATAGTAGACTGATGGGGCGGTAATTGGTCAGATTGGATTTGTCCTGCTTTTTTTTTTTATGGACAGGACACACCTGGGCAATTTTCCACATTGTCGAGTAGCTGTTTGTGTTGTAACTCAAAAAAAAATTATCTCAATAAATTATCGGCTGGAAGCACGTTTCTCATCGGGTTGAATAATTTCTGTGTGAGGAATGTTTCAGCATCATAAACCAGGGGAACGTGCTGACTGAGCTGTGTCTTCATCTCTTCTGGGTCGTCGGACAGTTCACCCTTCATTCTGCTCTGATTCACTTTCCCAAAGCGGATCGACAGATTCCCACATCTGGAGACTGGATTTTCTTGTTAGGTTCCTTTTGATTTTTCTTGCTCCTGAATGATAATATATGCCAACCTTGGATCAACCTTGCGTTGTGTCCCAGTCTTGGTTAAGAGCGACACATAACGGCACCAACACTCTGAAACAAACAACACAGTCACACTTTTCTTCAGTGAGATTAATGTTGAGGCGGTTTCCATGTCGAATGCAATTGTGAACAAATTTCTCACGAAGAAATTGTGGGTGATTTGAGTATTTGCACTGAATTTCTGTGCAAGGAGGGACAGTTTCAAACAGCCATTCCGAAATCACTTCCTTCACAAAGACAAAGACTGTGCTGTCTTAACGTGTCACTCAACTTCACAAACAAATTTGAACTCGAAGTTCAGGAGAAGACAGAGTGGTGAATGATTGATAGTGTAATCTTTGGATGAGAAAAGATACTAAACATACAAAATCCAACATTTGAGCGAGCGTGCAAGATTGATCTTTCCATGGAGATGTTCACTGGAACACTGGAACAGGCCCAAGACAGAAATGTTGACATGAGAGCAGGGGGAGTGTTGAAATGGCAAGGAACCAGAAGCTCGGGGTCATGTTTTCGGACTGAGCCGAGGTGTTCCACCTATTCTGCGTTTGGTCTCCCCAGTTTAGAGGAGACCACATTGTGAGCAGTGAATACAGTATACATAATTGAAAGAAGTACAAGTAAATCGCTGCTTCACCTGAAAGGAGTGTTTGGGCTTTAGATAATGAGCAGAGAGGAGGGAAAAGGGCAGGTATTATATCTCCTGCGATTGCATGAGAAGGTGCCTTGGGAAGGGGACGAGGTGTCAGGGATAATGGTGGATTGGACCAGGGTGTTGTGGAGGGAACGATCCCTTCGGAATGTTGACAGGGGAGGGGAAGATGAGGTAGGTGGTGGCATCACGCTGGAGGTGGCGGACATGGTGGAGGATGATCCTTTGGATGTGGAGGCAGGTGGGGTGGAAAGTGAGTCGCAGTTCTGGGAGGGAACGGAATGGGGAGGGCAGAGGTTGAGGGACCTGTCAACTACACTGGGAGGGGGGTGGGGCGGCAGGGTTGAAATCTAGTGATGTTGTTGAATTTAATTTCAAACACTCCTTGAACTCTCTGCCGATGAAGTCTGAAAAAGTGAAGAACAACCACACAACAAGGGTCTCAAATCCAAGACCCTGAGATTAAAGGTCTCATGCTCTACCAACTGAGCTAACAAGGCCTGATACAGTACTACTACTCTGTCTGTTATTGGACGGATGCAGCTGTTGGCTCCACCCCAAGGGTGAGAATTTGTTCCCACCAACCATGAAGCAGTTTCCTATCAATTCCCCAGATTATCAGTAAATCTACTTACAGAAGCCCCAAAGTGTGATATATTCCTCTCACTCATCAATAATAAAATTTTCTTTTCACCTTCCAAATGCTGCCATCTATTTTGCCAATATTTATTTCTCTCTCCTTTTTATTTAATTCATGCATTCCTTAGGAATTTTTTCCCAATTATTTCTGAGGGAAGAAATGAACAGATCTGGCAGCTCAAAACTGGGCATCCATGAGACACTGCGGGTCATCAGCAGCAGCAGAATTGTATTTAAACACAATATGTTACCTCCTGGCCTGGCATATCCCTCACTCTACCATTACCATCAAGCCAAGGGAGCAATAGTGGTTCAATGAAGTGTGCAGGAAGGCATGTCAGGAGCAGCACCAAGCAGACCTAAAAATGAGGTGTCAACCTGGTGAAGCTACAACACAGGATTACTTGCATGTCAAACAGTGGAAGCAGCATGCAATAGACAGAGCTAAGCGATCTCACAACCAACAGATCAGATCAAAGCTCTGCAGTCCTGCCACATCCAGTCCTGAATGGTGGTGGATAATTAAACAATTAACAGGAGTCACAGAGATTCATAGAGTCGTCCAGCATAGAACCAGGCCCTTCGGCCCACCGCGTCCATGCCGACCATAATGCCCATCTGTACTAATCCTACCTGCCTGCATTAATTCCATATCCCTCTATGCCTTGCTCATTCAAGTACCTGTCCAGATGCCTCATAAATGTCACTGCTGTTCATGCCTCCACCAGGCAGCTCATTCCAGATACCCACGATTCTTTCTGTGAAAAAATTACCCCTTTGATCCCCTTTAAACCTCCTCCCTCTTACCTTAAATCTATGCCCTCTAGTTTTAGTCACCCCTACATGGGCAACAGACTCTGGCTATCTACACTATCTATGCCTCTCATAATTTTATATACCTCTATCATGTCCCCTCTCAGCCTCCTTCACTCCAGGAAAAACAGACCCAGCCTATCCAATCTCTCTTTATAACGCAGGCCCTCCAAACCAGGCAGCATCCTTGTGAATCTTTTCTGCACCCTCTCTAGCTTCATCACATCTTTCCTGTAGTGCAGCCACCAGAACTGCACACAGTACTCCAAATGCGGCCTAACCAACGTTATGTACAACTGTAACATGACGTCCCAACTCTTGTATTCAATGCCTCAGCCGATGAAGTCAAGCATGCCAGACGCCTTCTTCACCACCCTGTCTACCTGTGTTGCCACTTTCAGGGAACTATGTACTTGCACCCCAAGGTCTCTCTGCTCAACAACACTCCCCAGGCCCTGCCATTCAGTGAAAATGTCCTGCCCTGTTTTAACTTCCCAAAATGCATGACTTCACACTTGTCCGCGTTAAATTCCATTTGCCAATCCCTTGCCCACTTTTCCAGTTGATCTATATCCTGTTGTAAACTTAGACAACCTTCTTCACTGTCCACTATACCACCAATTTTGGTGTCATCTGCAAACTTACTAATCATGCCCCTTACATTCACATCCAAGCCATTAATATATACGACAAACAACAGAGGGCCCAGCACCGATCCCTGCGACACACCACTGGTCACTGGTCTCCAATCTGAAAAACAACCCTCCACTGCCACCCTCTGCCTCCTATCACCAAGCTAATTTTGTGTCCAATTGGCTAGCTCACCCTGGATTCCATGTGTTTGAACCTTCTGGACCAGCCTACCATGCAGGACCTTGTCAAAGGCCTTGCTAAAGTCCATGTAGACAGCATTCATCGGCCTGCCCTTGTCAATCCTCTTGGTCACCTCCTCGGAAAACTCAATCAAAATCATGAGTCATGATTTCCCACGCACAAAGCCATGCTGACTATCCCTAATCTGACCTTGCCTTTCCAAATGCATATAAATCCTATCTCTCAGAATCCCTTCCAAGAACTTTCCCACCACTGATGTAAGGCTCACCGGCCTGTAGTTCCCTGGCTTATCCCTGCTGCCCTTCTTAAATAAAAGCATAGCATTAGCTATCCTCCAGTCTTCTGGTACCTCACCTGTGGCTAACGATACAAAAATCTCGGCCAGGGCACCAGCAATCTCCTAACTTGCTTCCCATAGCATCCTAGGATACACCTGGTCAGACCCTGGGGATTTATCCACCTTAATGCGCTTCAATACCTCCAACACCACTTCCTTTGTAATGTTGATATGCTTCAGGATATTGCTGTTCCCTCCCTTGAACTCACTGGCTTCCATGACCTTCTCCACGGTAAATATGGACGAGGAATATTCATTTAAGACCTCGCCCATTTCCCGTGGCTCCACACATAGATTACCACACTGATCCTTAAGGGGACCTACTGTCTCCCTGGCTACCCTTTTACTCTTAATATACTTATCGAATCTTTTAGGATTCTCCTTTATCTTATCTGCCAGGGAGATCTCATGGCCCCTTTTCGCCCTCCTAATTTCCTTCTTCAGTGTAGTCCTACATCCCCTATACTCCTCGAGGGTCTCGCTCGATCCCAGCTGCCTATACCTGACATATGCCTCCTTCTTTATCCTGACCAGGCCCTCAATACCCCTAGTCAACCAAGGTTCCCTAAACTTGCCAGCCTTGCCCTTCCATCTAACAGGAAATTGCCAGCCCTGAATTCTTCCGATCTCACTTTTAAAAGCCTCCCACTTGCCAGATGTCCCTTTACCTGTAAACAGCCTCTCCCATTCAACTTTTGAGAGTTCCTGTCTGATGCTATTAAAATTAGCCTTCCCCCAATTTAGGACTTCAACCTGAGGACCAGTCCTATCCTGTTCCGTAAGGATCTTGAAGCTAATAGAGTTATGGTCACTGGTCCCAAAGTGCTCCCCCACTGACACATCAACCACCTGCCCATCCTCATTTCCTAAGAGGCGGTCATGTGTAGCCCCTTCTCTAGCAGGGCCATCCACATACTGCTTCAGAAAACTATCCTGGACACACAACAAATTTTTCCCCATCTGACCCCTTAGTACTAAAGCAGTCCCAGACAATATTAGGGAAGTTAAAATCACCTACTATTACAACCCTATAATTCCTACACCTATCTGTGATTTCCCTACAAATATGCTCCTTCAATTCCCCCTGACTATTGGGGGACCTATAGTATAATCCCATCAAAGTGATCACCCCTTTCTTATTTCTAAGTTCCACCCATATGGCCTCGCTTGTCATTCCCCCCGGGATATCCTTTCTAAGTACTGCCGTGATGTCCTCCCTAATCAATAGTGCAACCTCCTCTCTTACCTCCATCTCTGTCACGCTGGAAGGATCGGTACCCCGGAACATTGAGCTGCCAGTCCTGCTCATCCCTCAACCACGTTTCCGTAATAGCGATAATATCACAATCCCATGTACCGATCCATGAGTTCATCTGCCTTACTGTAAGGCATCTTGCATTAAAGTAAATGCAGTTTAGTCTACCAGACCTTCCACGCTCCCCGTCCTGCATCTGCCCAGCCTGCCTACTGGACTTGCTTGCTTTGACTTCGATATTTGCCTCAAATATCTCATCAGAGAGACCACTACTTTGGGTCCCACCCCCCTGCCAGACTAGTTTAAACCCTCCCGAGTAGTACTAGCAAACCTCCCTGCAAGGATATTGGTCCCCCTCCAGTTTAGATGCAACCTGTCCCTCTTGTACAGGTCACCTCTGCACCAGAAGATCCAAGTACCTGAAGCCCTCCCGGCTACACCAGCTCTTCAGCCACGCATTCATTTGCCTAATCCTCCTATTCCTACCATCACTAGCACGTGGCACAGAAAGTAATCCTGAGATTACAACCCTAGAGGTCCTGCTTTTTAACCTTCTGCCTAACTCCCTATATTCACTTTGCAGGACCTCAACTCTCTTCCTGCCTATGTCGTTAGTATCAATATGGACCACGACCTCGAGCTGCTCACCGTCCCTTTTCAGAATGTCCTGCAGCCACTCCGAGACATCCTTGACCCTAGCACCAGGGAGACAAGATACCATCCTGGAGTCTCGTTTGCGGCCGCAGAAATGCCTATCTGCACCCCTTATAATGAATCCCCTATCACTAAAGCTCTTCCAAACCTTTTCCTCCCCTGCAGTGCTGCAGAGCCCTCTGTGATGCCACAAACTCGGCTGTTGCTGCTTTCCCCTGGGAGGTCATCCCCCCAACAGTATCCAAAGCGGTATATCTGTTTGAGAGGGGGATGGCCACAGGGAACCCCTGCACTACCTACCTGCGCCTACTACTCCATCTGGTGGTCACCCATCTCTTTTCTGCCTGTGCAGCCATTACCTGTGGTGCGACCACCTCACTAAACGTGCTGTCCACGACTTCCTCAGCATCGCGGATGCTCCACAGTGAATCCACCCGCAGCTCCAGCTCCCTAATGCGGGTAGCCAGTAGCTGCAGATAGATACACTTGCCGCACACGTGGTCATCAGGGACACTGGAAGCGTTCCTGATTTCCCACATAGCGCAGGAGATGCATATCACGGGGCTGAGCTCTCCTGCCATGACTTACCCTTAGGTTAATGAGTTACTCCCTTAATTAAAAAATACTAATTATACTAGAGGCCTTGTTCCACCCACTTCAACCCAAAGTCCTTAAAAAAAAACTTTAGTAGTACTCACCTTAACACCAGAGTTTTTTTTCCAACAAAAAAAAACAACTTACCCCTTTTTTCAGAGCTGCTACTCACCAACCAATCAGCATGCAGCTCTCCTCTGACATCACTGTTTGCCTTTTTTTCCAAAACTCCGGCGCGCTGGAAGAGGTTCAACTGCTCTCTGGTCCTGGAAGGTAAGGAGGACAAGGCTCCACAAATGCCCCCATCCTTAATGATAGGGGAGAACACCATATCAGTGCATAATACAAGGTTGAATCATTTGCAAACTTCTTCAGCCAGAAGTGCCAAGTAGATGATCCATCCCGGCCTCCTCCTGAGGTCCCCAGCATCACAGGTGACAATCTTCAGCTCATCCAATTCACTCCACATGATATCAAGAAATGGCTGAAGGCACTGGATACTGACAACATTGCGGCTGTAGTGCTGAAGATTTGTGCTCCAGAACTAGCCGCACCGCTAGCCAAGCTGTTCCAGTACAGTTACAACAATGTGGAAAATTGCCCAGATATGTCCTGTACACAAAAAGAAGGACAAATCCAACCCGGTCAATTCCTGCCCCGTCAGCCTCCTCTTGATCATCAGTAAAGTGATGGAAGGTGTCGTTGACAGTGCTATCAAGCAGCACTGACACAGCAATAACCTACTCACCGATGCTCATTTTGGTTTCTGCCAAGGCCACTCGGTTCCTGACCTCATTATGGCCTTGGCTCAAATCTGGACAAAAGAGCTGAATTCAGGAGGTGAGATGAGGTAACATTGACTGCTCCTGCCAAGGGCATCAAGGAGCCCTTGCAAAATTGAAGACAATGGCAATCAGGGGGAAACTCTCCACTAGTTGGAGTCATACCTAGCGCAAAGGAATATGGTGATGGTTGTGGATGGCCAATCATCTCAGTCCCAGAACATCGTTCAGGAGTTGCTCAGGGTCACGTCCTAGGCCCCAATCAACTTCAGCTGCTTCATCAATGACCTTCCCTCCATCATAAGGTCAGAAGTGGGGATGTTTGCTGATGATTGCAAAATGTTCAGTCATATTAGCAACTCCTCAGAAACTGAAGCAGTCCGTGTCCATCTGTAGAGAAACCTGGACAACATTGGGCTTGGGTTGATAAGTGGCAAGTAACATGCACGCCACAAAAATGCCAGGCAATGACCATCTCCAACAAGAGAGAATCTAACCATCTCCTCTTGACATTCAATGACATTACCATTTCTGAATCCTTCACTATCAACACCCTGGGGATTACCATTGAGAAGAAACTGAATTGGATCAGCCATATAAATACCGTAGCTGCAAGAGCAGGTCAGAGGATGGTAATTCTGCTGGAAGTAACTCACCTCCTGTCCACCATCTACAAGGCACAAGTCAGGAGTGTGATGCAATACTCACCACTTGCCTGGATGAGTGCAGCTCCAACAACACCAAAGAAACTCAACACCATCCAGGACAAAGCAGCTCACTTGATCAGCACTCCATCCACTACTTTAAATATTCACTCACTCCACCACGAGTGAACAGTGGCAGCAGTGTGTACCATCTACAAGATGCACTGCAGCAACTCACCAAACCTCCTTCTGCAGCACCTTCCAAACCCCCGATCTCGACCACCTGGAAGGACATTGGATGAATGGGAACACCACCATCTGCAAGCTCCCCTCCAAGTTACACACTGTCCTGACTGGGAACGATATCACCATTCCTTCACTGTCACTGGATCAAAATCTTGGAACTCACCTCCTAACAGCACTGTGGTTTACGTACAACACATGGACTGCAGCAGCTCCAAAAAGGCAGCTCACCACCACCTTCTCAAGGGCAATTAAGGATGGACAATAAAGGCTGCGTTTGCTGACAACGCAACCACTAAGTGGCACAACTCGCTTTCTCCCCCTCCTTCGCACTGGCCGCTTCCACCCTCCACAGCCGCTCACTCCAGACCTCACTGCTCTCCCCAACTTCCCTGGCCGATTGTCCTCTGATCGCGCCACCCCATTCTCTGGTCACTCGTTCCCCACCCCACCCCCTCCCCTCCAGCTGCAAGCTCTAGGTCGTGCTGCTTCCCTTCTCTCGGCCTCTTGCTCCCACGTTTGTCCAGTCTCCACGCGCCGCCCGAAGAAGCAAGGCGGGCTGTAAAGTGTGACGTAGGAGCGAGTAGTGAGTGGCCGAGAGGAAGGAAGTGGTACGGCCTAGAGCTAATGGCTGGTGCGGGGGTTGGGGGGCTGGGAGCGAGTGGCAGGAGAGCTGGGTGACGCGAGCGGGGAACAATCGGCCAGGGGAGCAGTGCGGTGTAGAGCGAGCGGCTGAGGGGAGGAAGCATCGAGGCCTGGAGCGAGTTGCCGAGGGGGGAGAGCTCCAGCCTCAAAGTCTCCTATTCAGCTGCTTCCTCCAGCTGAGTGAGTGGCTGGATACCTGATGATGCTGCAGCGTGCATGTGCGAAGATGGACCAGGCGCGGATATGCGATGACGTTGGCGCTGAGCCATGACATCATCCAGCGCATGTGCAACTTAATCCTGGCAAGATGCAGCTGTGCCTATGAGCAGCTTGGCGCTCTCCGATGATGTCAGCGGGCCGCTCCATTGACAGGAATCACATTGTGTCAGCAGTGCCCACATCTCATGAAAGAATAAAAAAGAGATTTACCACAATGGTAGCAGGGTGAGGGATTTCAGTTATGTGAAGAGATTGGAGAAGCTGGGGTTGTTCTCCTTGCAGCAGAGAAAGTTCAGAAGAGATTTGACACATTTGTTCAAAATCATGGAGGTTTTCAATAGTTTAAATAAGGAGAAACTGTTTCCAGTGGTAAAAGGGTCAGTAAGCAGAGGACACAGATATCAGGTGATTGGCAGAAGAACCAGAGATGACATGAGGAACCATTTTTTACACAGCAATGTGTTGTGATAAAGAAAGAAAAGACTTGCATTTATATAGCACCTTTCAAGACCACTGGATATATCAAAGCACTTTATAGACAATGAAATACTTTTGAAGTGTAATCACTGTTGTAATGTCAGAAATGCAGCAGTTAATACCCACAAACAGCAATGTGATAATGATCAACTGATCTGAGGGGCAAATATTGATCACAACACCAGGGAGAATTGCTCTTCACTTGTTTGAAATTGCAGCATGGGATCTTTTACATTCACCCAAACATGCAGACCAGGTCTTGGTTCAACATCACACCTGAAAGGCAGTGCCTTCAACACCCTCAGTGCTGCACTGGAGTGTCAGCTGTGAAATCTGAACCCAGAAGCTTGTGATTTCGAGGTGAGTGTGACCAACTGAGCCACAGCTTTTACCTGAGTCTCAATCCTTCCACCAACAGTTTCTCTCTATCGGGTCAGTCACGGCCCCTCATGATTGTGAACACCTCTATCAAATCTCCTCTCGAAGGAGAACAACCCCAGCTTCTCCAATCTATCCACATAACTGAAATCCTAACCACACGTTGCAGAAAGGAATTTTTCCTCAAGTTCCTTCTGGTTTTGTCAGTCACCTTAAATCTGTAACCTTTGGTTATTGACCATTCAGCAGTTAGAAACAGTTCCTCAGTATTTACTTGACCCCAAACCTTCAAGGAAGCTCTGCAAAGTAACTGAAAACCTAGTTGTCAGAAGTGGGATTTAAACACATGCCTCCAGTGAAAGCTGCAACCTGAACAGAGAAGCTGAAACCACTCAGTCACCTCAACTGTTCAGACCTTTTTGACCTCGTCGTCACTTCTGTACTTTGAAAGGTTCACTCAGTTCAGCAACTTGTTCAATGTTACTGGAATGCTCAGTGATTGGGATATTAACTCCCCCGGGTTTTCCTGAGCTTGTTCTCGGTCTATGGGGATGTTTGTCCTGGACCGTGGAATCTTGCATCCCTGTAATGGACATTAACCCACTGATTGAATCTGTATTCACTGCTTTCCGCTGGTGCTGGGTAATTGCAGAGCATGGGGCCGGAATGTTGCTGCTTGTCCCGGCCTCACACACTCTGGAAAAGAGTGAATAATTGATGCATCTGTTTCCGTATCTGAAATGTGGCTTAGATCTGCTGTTATTAACCGAGGCAGCGCTGCAGAAGGATCTGTTAATAATCTCTCACTAATCAACTGCAAACAGTCAGAATGTGTAACTTTGAGCAGCGCTTTCTGCACCGTCAGGGCTGGAAATTTGAGGGAGGGAGAGACACTGTCAGTATCTGAGTGTGTACAGCACTGTACAGAGAAAGAGCCAATATACCGGGGCTGAGACACAGTGCATCTTTTCACATTTAATTACAATAATATCCACAGTCAGGAACTGAAAAGGATGAAAAACCGAATAGCAAGAGCAAAAGTAAGAAAAGTAAGTAATTATAGATTAGCTGATCAGCTTTCTCTGTGTTACCTGGTAGTCTACAGTTTTATATTCAAAGCTTTCTCAACTGTGGCCAGGGAATGATTTCTTCTCAAGGGCTGAATATTAACAAAACTTCTTGGAATTTAGAATCTTTCAAAAATAATTCCATGGAGCTAATGGGGAAAAATCAAATAACTGCATCAATTATAGGAGAGCTGGTTAGTGATGACCTGGATGTGTCTGCAGTGTGCAGGACCAGACTGTTTCTGTCGATTCACAATGAATGTTCCACCCTTTATTTGTAACAGTTAAGCTGATAGTGGACAATGGCTATTTTGGTTGCAGCAACCTGAAGATTTAACTGACACCCTGCTTTCGGGTAATCTAGAAAGCACAACATGCAGCTCTGTCAGTTAGTGTGCTTGTTTGTTAACCCACAATTTGTTGGTTCAAGCACTTAAAAGGATGAGCCTTTATTAACTTAAACTCTTCTACATCTGCTGTATTACTCTTGCTGTTGGTTCTTCAAAGATAAGGTTAATCAAGACTTTCTTTGTGAAATCCATGCTGACTGTGCTTTATTATATTTTCATTTTCATATGTATTTTCTACTTTTGGGGATTACAGGATATTGTCTTTTTATTGATTTTATTGCATTTATTGCCCATCCCTAATTCCCTCGAGAAGGTAGTGGTGAGCTGCCTTCTTGAACCACTGCAGTCGATGTGGTGCTGTTAGGAAGGGAGTTCCAGGATTTTGACCCAGCCACAGTGAAGGAATGGTGATATAGTTCCAATTCCAGGGTGGTGTGTGGCTCAGAGGGGAACTTGCAGGTGGTGGTGTTCCCATGCATCTGCTGCCCTTGTCCTTCAAGGTGGTAGAAGTCACGGGTTTGGAAGGTGCTGTCGAAGGAGGCTTGCTGCGTTGCTGCAGTGCACCTTGTGGATGGTACACACTGCTACCACTGTGCGTCAGTTATGGAGAGAGTGAATTTTGTGAATGAGGTGCCAATCAAGTGGGCTGCTTTGTCCTGGATGGCGTCGAGCTTCTTGAGTGTTGTTGGAGCTGCAACTATCCAGGCAAGTGGAGAATATTCCATCACACTCCTGACTTGTGCCTTGTAGATAGGGGACAGGCTTTGGGGAGTCAGGAGGTGAGTTACTCGCCGCAGGATTCCTCGTGTCTGACCTGCTCTTGTCGCCATGATATTTATATGCTTATTGCAATTCAGTTTCTGGTCAATGGGAACCCCCAGGATGTTGATAGTGGGGGGATTCAGCAATCGTAACACCGTTGAATGTCAAGGGGAGATGGTTAGATTCTCTCTTGTTTGAGATGGTCATTGCCTGGCACTTGTGTGACTCGAATGTGAAGTATACTTATTGTAGGGTATTGTATTGTACTGCAGAGTGACAACACTTGGAAAGTCCTTCATTGACTGTAAAAGGCTTTACAAAGTCCTGTGGTCGTGAAATGCATGTGTTGCTTTTTCCATTGTTATCAATGTCATTTTGATCAAAAGATAGGATTCGTGAGCGCAAAGTTTAAATCAATGTTGATTCAAGTAATGTAAAAGCATCTATATTCTTGCACTATACTTAATAATCACCATCTTCCTATCCTTACAGAGTACAATGTCTTTGACCCTGAAATTGATTCCACAATCGCAGTCCCTCAGACGATTTCAGCCCAGTTCTGATGAAAGGTCACAGATCTGAAACGTTAACTCTGTTTCTCTCTCCACAGATGCTGCCAGACCTGCTGAGTATTTCCAGCATTTTCTGTTTTTATTTCAGATTTCCAGTATCTGCAGTATTTTACTTCTGTGTTACTTTGAAAGTTAAAACTGACCCACCTGTCTACAATTCACACTTGCGTCTCCCATGAAATGATTCTGTATAATGTTAATGTAATGAATACAGATTCCGAGCACTGAGCTTCCTGTGGGGAATTGGGGATATGAAAACCAGCAGACTCTGCAGGAATTTCCACTGGGAGCACAAATTCACAAAATCTACCTTATATATATTGATTCATTTTGATTGTCCTTCTGGAAAATTATTTTGAAACAATTTAAACATCAACCCACAGCTCCATGACTTGGTCAATTATGAGGTCATCCTCTGACAGGTCATGTGACAGCTGGAGCCACAAGACATCAGAACCAGATTTGTGACTGGATTAAAACCCGGAATCCTGTCACAATGGCTTTTCAAATAAAGCTGTTGCTGTTTGAAAACACAGCAGTTAAACTTTCTGCCTGACCATGAGGGGAGCTAGGGAGAAATTTACAAAACTAAATCCTTCAACAAAATAGTTCATAAACCATTAATATCGAAATCATGTGAGGATTCATATGCAGTAGAGAAACAAGCAAAATACAGAAAGTGCAGAGGAGAGCTGAAAAAGGAAAAGAGATCAGCAAGAGAGTGTATGAGAAAAGATTAGCAGGTCACATAACTGGGAACACTGAAGTCTTTTACCAACATATGGACAGTCAATGAAAGGGTGGGTCAATTAGGAGATCCTGTGGAGGCAGAGGGTGTGGCTGAGGTACTAATTAAGTACATTTCATCTGTCACAAAACAAGCAGATTGTGCAAATGTCACAGTAAAGGAGGAGGTTGTGGAGAAATTGGACGGGATAAAAATAGATAAAGAGGAGACAATTACAAGGTTGGCAGCACTCACAGTAGAAAAGTCACCCGGTCTGGATGGGCTGCATCCTGGGTTGCTGAGGGAAGTAAGGGTGGAAATATCAGAGACTCGAGCCACAATGTTTCAATCCTTCTTGAATATGGGAATGTTGCCAGAGGACTGGAGGATGCATGTAAGCTTGGGTAGTTCGATATCAGTTTAACTTGACCATTTTTATAATGTATCCATTGTAATAACTAACAACGTTAAGAAAGCCATTTTATAATGAACACATGACCAAAGGAACCATTTTGTGTTCAGTACTAACGTTTATATCCTGTATAATTAATGAGTAGCTACCCATCATGAAACAGATGATTGTAAAACCAGCGGCGATGCCAGATTGGATTTGGTACTGGGTAATGAACCTGGCCAGGTGTTAGATTTAGATGTAGGTGAGCACTTTGGTGATAGTGATCACAATTCGGTTAGGTTTACCTTAGCGATGGGCATGGACAGGTATATACCGCAGGGCAAAAATTATAGCTGGGGGAAAGGAAATTATGATGCGATTAGGCAAGATTTAGGATGCGTAGGTTGGGGATGGAAACTGCAGGGGATGGGAACAATAGAAATGTGGAGCTTATTCAAGGTGCAGCTACTGCGTGTCCTTGATAAGTATGTACCTGTCAGGCAGGGAGGAAGTTGTCGAGCAAGGGAGCCGTGGTTTACTAAAGAAGTTGAAGCGCTTGTCAAGAGGAAGAAGAAGGCTTATGTTAGAATGAGATGTGAAGGCTCAGTTAGGGCGCTTGAGAGTTACAAGCTAGCCAGGAAGGATCTAAAGGGAGAGCTAAGAAGAGCAAGGAGAGGACACGAGAAGTCATTGGCGGATAGGATCAGGGAAAACCCTAAGGCTTTCGATAGGTATATCAGGAATAAAAGAATGACTAGAGTTAGATTAGGGCCAATCAAGGATAGTAGTGGGAAGTTGTGTGTGGAATCAGAGGAGATAGGGAAGTGTTAAATGAATATTTTGGGTCAGTATTTACAGTAGAGAAAGAAAATGTTGTCGAGGAGAATACTGAGATTCAGGCTACTAGGCTAGATGGGATTGAAGTTCACAAGGAGGAGGTGTTATCAATTTTGGAAAGTGTGAAAATAGATAAGTCCCCTGGGCCAGATGGGATTTATCCTAGGATTCTCTGGGAAGCTAGGGAGGAGATTGCAGAGCCTTTGCCCTTGATCTTTATGTCATCATTGTCGACAGGAATAGTGCCGGAAGACTGGAGGATAGCAAATGTTGTCCCCTTGATCAAGAAGGGGAGTAGAGACAGCCCTGGTAATTATAGACCTGTGAGCCTTACTTCGGTTGTGGTTAAAATATTGGAAAAGGTTATAAGAGACAGGATTTATAATCATCTTGAAAAGAATAAGTTCATTTGCAATAGTCAGCAGGGTTTTGTGACGGGTAGGTCGTGCCTCACAAACCTTATTGAGTTTTTCGAGAAGGTGACCAAACAGGTGGATGAGGGTAAAGCAGTGGATGTGGTGTATATGGATTTCAGTAAGGCTTTTGATAAGGTTCCCCATGGTAGGCTATTGCAGAAAATACAGATGTTTGGGGTTGAAGGTGATTTAGAGCTTTGAATCATAAATTGGCTAGCTGAAAGAAGACAGAGGGTGGTGGTTGATGTCAAATGTTCATCCTGGAGTTTAGTTACTAGTGGTGTACCGCAAGGATCTGTTTTGGGGCCACTGCTGTTTGTCATTTTTATAAATGACCTGGAAGAGGGTGTAGAAGGGTGGGTTAGTAAATTTGCGGATGACACTAAGGTCGGTGGAGTTGTGGATAGTGCCGAAGGATGTTGTAGGGTACAGAGGGACATAGATAGGCTGCAGAGCTGGGCTGAGAGATGGCAAATGGAGTTTAATGCGGAAAAGTGCGAGGTGATTCACTTTGCAAGGAGTAACAGGAATGCACAGTACTGGGCGAATGGGAAGATTCTTGGTAGTGTAGATGAACAGAGAGATCTTGGTGTCCAGGTGCATAAATCCCTGAAGGTTGCTACCCAGGTTAATAGGGCTGTTAAGAAGGCATATGGTGTGTTAGCTTTTATTAGTAGGGGGAACGAGTTTCGGAGCCACGAGGTCATGCTGCAGCTGTACAAAACTCTGGTGAGACCGCACCTGGAGTATTGCGTGCAGTTCTGGTCACCGCATTATCGGAAGGATGTGCAGAGGAGATTTACTCGGATGTTGCCTGGTATGGAGGGAAGGTCTTACGAGGAAAGGCTGAGGGACTTGAGGTTGTTTTTGTTGGAGAGAAGGAGGAGGAGAGGTGACTTAATAGAGACATATAAGATAATCAGAGGGTTAGATAGGGTGGATAGTGAGAGTCTTTTTCCTCAGATGGTGATGGCAAATACGAGGGGACATAGCTTTAAGTTGAGGGGTAATAGATATAGGTCAGATGTCAGAGGTAGTTTCTTTACTCAGAGAGTAGTAGGGGCGTGGAACGCCCTGCCTGCAACAGTAGTGGACTCGCCAACTTTGAGGGCATTTAAGTGGTCATTGGATAGACATATGGATGGAAATGGAATAGTGTAGGTCAGATGGTTTCACAGGTCGGCGCAACATCGAGGGCCGAAGGGCCTGTACTGCGCTGTAATGTTCTAATTCTAATTCTAATTCTAAAAGTAATGAACCTTGATTGAGTTATAATTAATGAATTAATAATCATTTTAGAGAGAATGGGTTTTCATTTAAAGTTAGTTCAATCTAATTACTGTGATTTTCTGTGTCTTTGTGGGAAAGGGCAGTTTCAGCTAAATGTATTCAAACAATGGACCTTTCTCGGACCCCTGATAAAACCCATGGTATGTTCCATCGTGACCTTCAAAAGTCTAGATTCAATGAAGAGGAAACTTGTTTCAGATCAGATTGGGAGACAGTGTGAAACCACTCCATTGTACTCATGTCTGAGATTCTGAGGACAGTTGGCTGTTGGTGGAAGACATCATTAAGAACTAATTAAATGTACCTAGCAAATGCTCGGACCAATTATTATTTTACAAGGTGGTGTGATGGCAATCTAGGGGTTAAAAGTAGGGATCTTGAAAGCTTTCAATGTGCAGGAACACTAGAAGAGCTCAAGGGTAAAGGCTCAGATCATCAACCAAGTTCTCCACCTGATGAGGGATCTAGGCTGGACAAAGAGGACCGTGACACTCTGAGACCAAGCTCGACCATTCCGCACACCTGCTGGAGCTGTAAAGTTATATTCCCCAAGTTTGTTAAGTATAATTTTACTTTCAATTATTGAGTACTATTTTACTCTCAATAAAAGTTCTGGACTTATTAATCAAGTATCCTGTTGCCTTAATTGGTTAAAGTCATGCCCAAAGAGATTGTCCACAATAGACTTTCCAGAATTAAAAGATAAGTCTGCAAGGGTTGCTAATTTTACAGCCCTGATTAAAAAGAGAGATAAACCCAGGAACTACAGACCAGTTAGTCTAAAGTCGGTGGTGGGGAAACTTTTCGAGACAATTATCCAGGAGAAATCTAACTGTCACATGGTAGAACATGGGCTAATAAATGACAGCCAGTACAGATTGGTTAACAGAAGATTGTGTCTGAATTAATGAATTAATTTCTTTGATGAAGTTTAAGAGAGAGTTGACCAGGGTAGTGGGGTTGATGGTGTGTGTCTGGACTTCAAAATGTGTTTGAAAAAGTACCATAAAATAGACTTGTTAACAAAATTGGAGCAGATGGGATTAAAGGGGCAGTGGCAGCGTGGATAAGGGGCAGAAAGCATAAAGTAGTGTGAATGCTTGTTTTTCAGAATGGAGGGACTAATACAGTAATGTCACTGTTGTTGCAGTGTGTGCAGTGTCTGACCCTGAGCTGTCCTAGGGAGGGGGCTGTTTGTGATGTTCCTGTGGGGTGCATTATCATCAGGGTCTCTCTCTGAGCTGTCCCAGGGATGGGGCAGTGTGTGATATCCTTGTGCATGTCATACAGGCCCACTGGCGTGTGGTTCCATCCTGAAGCCAAGAAACAGAGCCCCAGATATGGGCAAAAAGTCTCACTTCTCTATCGGTACCTTGAGAAGACAAAGTGGCGCAGTGGTGAGCACCGCAGCCTCACACCTCCAGTGACCTGCGTACGATTCCGGGTACTGCCTGTGCAGAGTTTGCAAGTTCTCCCTGTGACTGCGTGGGTTTCTGCCGGGTGCTCCGGTTTTCTCCCACAGCCAAAGACGTGCAGATTGATAGGTAAATTAGCCATTGTAAATTGCCCCTAGTGTATGTAGGTGGGAGGGGAATTGAGGGGATGTGGTAGGAATATGGGATTAATGTAGGATTAGTATAAATGGTTGGTTGATGGTTGGCACAGACTTGGTGGGCTGGAAGGGCCTGTTTCAGTACTGTATCTCTAATTAAATAAATAAGAAGGCTGAGGGAGTAAACCTGGACAGTAAATCCGGAGTGGAGTCCTGGAGGCGGATACCTGTGACTTATCAGGCAGTTTTACAGCAACTCCTACAGCAGATCTGGTAACAAACAGTACTGGTATTTTCCTTTCCTCTGGACAATACCAGCAATGCTGACAGGAGTTCCTGATGCTCAGGGTCTCCATACTATTTGCCCAGGCCTGTGCAATGGAGAGGACACTCCAGCTTCATGGTTAAACATTAGCACAACCCGGGAATAAACAGTTACTGATTGTGAGCTCTCATTCAATTGGTGCAGAGTATGAGCGCCAGGGGTTACTTCGGACAGTGGGAGAGCTCTTAGTGTCTCATTGGATAGCTACCATTCACTCCAAGCTGGGAAGCCCCCAGTCAGTTAGGTGCTGTCCTGCCACGACCTGCTTACTTCAATGGGTGCCTGAAGCTTAGAGAATCATCTCTCAACAGGCGGATTGATAATCTATGCACCAAGAAAAACAAACTCAACAAAGAAGACACCAGTCCTTCGCATCACAAGCTGGAATGTGAGGAACATGTGTCCTGGCCTTACCGACAACCTTCTGCAGGTTGATGACACACACAAGACAGCTGTGATCGACAAGGAACTCACAAGGCTCAATGTGGACGTTGCTGTGCTGCAAGAAACTAGACTCGTTCAAAGTGGATCCCTCAAAGAGAAACACTACACCTTCTTCTGGCAGGGGAAAGCCCAAGAGGCAAGTCGTGAGCATGGAGTGGGTTTCACAGTAAAATACACGCTACTTGAGATGAGTGAACCACCCACAGTAGGCTCAGAGAGACTTCTTACTCTTCACTTGTCAACACGTGTGGGCCCAGTTAATCTCATGTGCATCTATGTCCCGACACTCACCTCCACCCCAGATGTCAAGAATCAATTCTATGTGACACTTGACACTGCCATCAGTAGAATTCCCAGCACTGAGGGACTGTACCTTCTAGGAGACTTCAACACAAGCTTGGATACTGACTACACAGCTTTGCCAATGTGCATAGAGCACCAGGGGATTGGCAAGATGAACGTAAATGGACAGAGATTGCTGGAGCTATGCTGTCACCATGGATTCTGTGTGATGAACAGCTACTTCCAGGTCAAGCTGTGCTACAAGGTGTCCTGGAGACATCCGAGATCATGCCATTGGCACCAGCTAGACCTTATCATCACCAGACATACCACCCTCAGCAGTGTCCTCATCACTCACAGCTATCACAGCGCTGACTGTGACACTGACCACTCCCTGGTGTGTAACAAGGTCAGGCTTCAGCCAAGGAAGCTTCATCCATCCAAGAAGTAAGGTCGTCTTCTGATCAACACTTGCCGAACCACTGACCCAGAAAGGACCCAGGAGTTCCTCAACATCCTCGATCAGGCTCTTTCAGACAACAATGCTCAAGGCCTCAGTGCAGTGTCAAAGTGGAATCATCTGCACACCACCATCTATAACTCTGCACTCACTGTGTATAGGAAAAGAGATGGGAGGAATGCTGACTGGTTTGAGGCTTATTGGACTGAAATGGAGTCAGTTACTGCAACTAAGAGGAGAGCTCTCATGAACTACAAACAAGTCTCCAGCAAACAACATCTAGATGCCCTCAGAGCTGCCAGAAACAAGTCTCTGCAGACTGCTCGGCACTGCACCAATCAATACTGGTTAAAACTCTGCTGCTGTATCCGGGGATGCTGGAGGGATGTATGAAGGAATTAAGAAAGCAATGGGCCCAGTAGTAACTAAATCAGCACCTTTTGAAGACAAAGAGAGCGGTGATCATCACTGAACCTAACAAGCAGATGGAAAGGTGAGTGGAGCATTACCTTGAACTCTACATAACGGAGAACATTGTGATTGAAGTAGCTCTCAGTGCCATTCCAGACTTCCCTGTCATGGAGGAACTGGACAGTGAGCCCACCATAGTCGAGCTCAACAAGAGCTCAAAACATGCGTGATGCAAACATTGTCACCTTGTACAAAATTAAGGGGGATCGCAGTGACTGCAGCTATTATCGGAGCCAGCTACTCAGTTCCACTCACCTGCTCGATCCCTTTCCTCCTGCAAGTTCCTTTGCTTCAAGCATCCATCCAGTTTCCTTTTCAAATTATTGATTGTCTCTACTTCAACCACACTCGTGGGTCAGGACATTCCCACTCACAGCATAAAAAAATTCCACTTCACCCAAGGATGGGAAATATTTCTATCTTCTATATTTAGCTTATTCCCTATCTCTACGAGAATAGAATGGCAGTCAACATGAAAGGGAACCCAAAAATCTTCGAGCAGTATATAAATAATAAGCAGGTAGTCAGCGGTGAAGTGGGCCCCATTACGGACCAAGAGAGTAATATATACTGTGAGCTGCAGGGCAATGTTAATCTAGTTAATGAGTACCTTGTATCAATGATCACTAAGGAAGTGGAATTTGACAAAATATCAGTAGAAGTGGAGAGTGTAGAGGCAATGGAGAGGGTACAAATTGAGAGAGGGAGGTACTGAAAAGGCTGGTTATGCTTCAGGAAGATAAATTACCTGGTCCGGATGGCTTTCATCCCAGATTGCGAAAGGAAATGTGGATGCAGATAACAGAAAGGCTTGCTATAATCTTCCAATCTTCCCTGGATACGGGGGAGTTGTCAGAGGATTAGACAGTTGCAAATGTGACACCCTTATTCAAGAAAGGGTGTAAGGACAGTCCGGCTAACTACAGGCCAGTTAGCTTAACAGCAGTGGTGGGTAAAGTTTCAGAAAGAACAATCAGGGAAAAAATCAACAGTCACTTGTAGAGGTTTGAGTTAATTAAGGAGAGTGAGCATGGATTTATAAATGGGAGTTCATGCTTGACTAATCTAACTGCATGTTTTGATGAACTAACAGAGAAGGTTTATGAAGGGCATGCAGTGGATGTTGTTTATGTGGATTTTAAGAAACGACACATAAAAGGGTGATTAACAACATTGAGGTTCATGGAATAGGAGGGTCAGTGTCCAATTGGATAGAAAATTGGCTTCAGGACAGAAAACAGCAAGTCGTAATAAATGTTTCATTCTGAGACTGGAAGGTTGTCGACAGTGCTGTTCCCCAAGGGTCACTGCTGGAACCACTGCTTTTTATTTGCTACAGATAAATGACTTGGATCTTGGAATATAGAGTAGAATCTCAAAATATGCCGATAACACTAAACTTGGAGAAGTGGCAAACAGTGAGGATGAAATGAACCACCTGCTACAAGACAGTGATCGGCTTGCAGAATGGGCAGACAGGTGCAGATGGATTTTAGTAGTGAATAGTGTGAGGTGATGCATTTTAGCAGAAGGAATAGGGAGAGGCAATATATACTTAATGGCACAGTTCTAAAGAGTGTGCAGGAAGAGAGGGACCTGTTCACTGTCACGTGAACAGTTACTTCTTGTTGTGTGCTCTCAGATTTGCAACCTTCACTGTACTGGAGTGAGGTGACATCTACTGGCAGGAAGCAAGAACTGCAATCAAGCAGCATAAGCTCCATCGTCTGTCAGGGTGAAAGAAACATTGCAATGTGAGGAAATAGTGAATGGGTTTGATTGGGTTGATGGAGACATGATTCCACTTGTGGTGGAGTCCAAAGCAAAGGCCAGAAATATAAAATTGTCATTAATAAAAGAAATGAGGAATTCATGAAAAATGTAGTAACGGAGTGAATGGTTGGAATGTGGATAGAATAGAAAGTGAGATTGGATGGACAGAAGCAGTCTGAACGGATGGCTGAAACAAAAGGTGAGTGCCCTGAAATGTTAACTGTGTTTCTCTCAGCACAGATGCTACCAGAGTTTCTGAACATTTCCAACACTTTCTGTTTTAATTTCAGAATTTGCAAGATGTTGCTTTGCTCTGAAAAAAAATGGATGATCGGCTTTGGCTGCCAGTGAAATTCCACAGGAGCTAAAAGGAAGTTCTGATATCAATGGCATGTTGATCTAGGGGTATGATTCTTGCTTAGGGTGAGTGATTAATTAATGTGTGAGAGATCCTGGGTTTAAATCCTGGACAAGCCCTTCTTCTTTGGCATTTTTAGTTTAAGGTCATTGATTGGTTTCAGCCTTGCAGAAGGCGGAATTGATTTCCATATGGAGCCTGCTTGAGGACCAGAGGGCTGGATTCAAAGAGCTTGTCGACAAAATTGGAATGAATGAAATGTACAGAGAGCCAAGTGGGAATATAAAGTTGTAACTTTAACTGAAGCCTGGCTCCAAAAAACAACAGAACTGGGTTCTGGTATGGAAAGGAAACCTTTCCCATTTCTGTTGTTTGGCTTGCATTGACTCATCGATTTTCTTGTTTTTCACTTTGTTGATGCCTTTGAATAATTGTGGATACTTCTTCAGGGTGTTTTCTTTCACCAGGTAGTTCTGACCTCTGATGATGATGATCGTCATGAGCTTCAACTCACTGATAGTTTTGGAACTGAGCAGATTTCCTTTGCTTGAGTCTACAACATGGAACTCAGTCTGACATGTGGACTCATGGGAGGTTTTGAATGCCACCCCTGCGTTGAAGAATACAGTTGCATCCATCCAATAAGAGACCGAGTAGAAGTGACAGTTCAGTCAGTCGAACATGAAACTTTTAATTTCAGGGTGGTGAGTTGGAGTGCCATTTTGTTTTCCCCTTTTTTACGGCATCATGAGCAGAGAGTACAAGGAGTGTTTGAAATGAAATTCAGCAAAAGGATGAGAAAGTCTCACGTTGATTCGGGACTCTTATCTCTCTGCAGCATCTCGCTGTGAAAGATTGAACTTCATCTCATTTCATTCCCAGCTGGGGGTCAGTGCGGCTCAGTGGGACTTCTGGCTGTCTCCTGCTTCACAATCCATCAGTGCTGAGAAAGCAATGGGGAATATTATTCACGGCTCTGTAACCAGAGGACACCGATTGAAGGTGAATGGCAAAGGAACCAAAGACAACATGAGGAAAAACTTCTTTTGCACAGCGAGTGGTTAAGATCTGATATGCACTGCTTGAGAGTGTGATGGAGGCTGATTCAACCATGGCTTTCAAAATGGTATAAGATAATTATCTGAAGTGAAAAAAATTGCATGTTTTCATGGAATACATGAGTCTGTGGCATGAGCTGAGTTGCTCGTGCAGAGAAGCAGCACAAGCACAATGAGCTGAATGGCTTCCTTTTGTTCTGTAACTATTCTATGATCTATGATTCTTTTCAGAGTGAAATCAACACTCACATACAAGAAACTGACAGGTACAATGTGAACCCCACACTAACAGACCAGCGAATGCTAGGGACAGAGTAAAATCAATCAGTCCTAGACTAGAACCTGACAGGTGCACAGTAAACTTCGCATTACCAGACAAGAAATTGACAGATACAGTGTGAAACCCACAGTCACTTTGCAGCAGTTGGCAGGTAACGTGTAAAAATCTTTCTTTCATATCCCAGCTGCAAGGTACAAAGAAAATTAGGTGCAAACCCAGGCTCACACTTCAAAGACTGAGAGATACAAAGCAAAACACATATTCACCTACAAGTACAGAGAAGAAGACACACTCAGAGGAGGTGCAGATTAAAGACACATGCATGTAACAGAAACTGATAGGGATAGAATCAAACCCTTTCTCACTTCTCAGAAACTGATAGATATAGACAAAAGCTGATGCTCACATACAAGTTGTTGAAAGATATGTGGTGAAACTCACATAGCAATAGCAGAAACAAACAGGTACTGAATAATACCCACAGTCACAGACCAAAAACTGAAATATACTGAGATAAACACCACTTTCTCACACCAGAAACTCATGGCTACAAAGTGAAGCTGACTCTCTCCTCCCAGGCATTGACATGTACAAACGAAAACACTCACGACGATTCCAGGTCATGAAATGTACGGAATAAAACCGATCAGCTGAAAGAATAGCATTAATGACAGGTGTGATACCCAGAATGCTCAGCGGCCTAGAATCCGCCCGATCTGTGACAGGAGCGGGGCGCGCAGGCGCAGTAGAGACAGCTCTGTCAGCATCTGGAGCTGCGGGTTCGGAGTTGGAGCGGGATATTCACAAAGTGCGAGAAGACCGCGCCCTTTGCGGGCTCACACAGCTGGAGCAGGGCCTCCGGGCCACAATAACATGGAACAATCCCATCTGTATCTCTGCGGATGGTGGCGGTGAAGCTTTTCCCGGTGAGGCTTCCCGAAACCGCGTCTCTAAATGGATAAGAATTGGGGACTGGGCAGGGAGCGTCTCTAAATGAATAAGATTTGGGTACTGGTCAGGGAGCGTCTGTAAATGGATAAGAATTGGGGACTGGTTAGGGAGCGTTTTTTTATTCTTTCGTGGGATGTGGGCGTCGCTGGCTCGATCTCAGCTCGAGTAATGTGTCCAGTTCTGGGCACCAGGCTTTAGAAAGGACATCAAAGCTTCTGAGACAATTCAGAGGGGATTTACTAGAATGATCCCAGAGATGCGGTGTGTCAGTTCTCTGGACAGGCTGGTGAAGCTGGGATTGTTCTCTTCAGAGCAGAGAAGGTTAAGGGAAGATTTAATGGAGGTGTTCAGAATCATGAAGGATTTTCATAGGGTAGAGAGGGAGAAACTGTTTCCAGTTTCCTGGGGGTCAGTAACCAGAGGACACAGATTTAAAATAATTTGCCAAAAATGTCAAGGGGAGGTGTGGAGAGATCTTTTTACCCAGTAACTGATTTGGATTTGGAATGAATTGTCTGACAGGGTGGTGGAAACAGATTCAATTATAACTTTCATAAAGGAATTGGACAAATATTTCAAAGTGAAATTCTCCAGGATTATGGGGAATTAGGCAGGGGGTTGGACTAATTGCATCTTTTTGTGAGAGAGTCAGCAGAGGCACAATGGGGCTGAATGGCCTCCTTCTGTGCTGTATGATTCTATGAACATAGGAACTAGGAGCAGGAGTCGGCAATTCAGCCACTCGAGCCTGCTCTGCCATTCAATAAAATCATGGCTGATCTCTTCACGGCAGTTCTTGGTTCTTGCCAGTAGATGTCAGTTCACTCCAATACAGTGAAGTTTACAAATCGGAGAGAGACACAACAGGAAATAATTGTTCACATTATAGTGAATGTGTGGGATTTAGAAATACTAGGAGTGGAGACGAGTTATTACTTGTCTGCTCGATCTCCATAGCCCTGTAAAATTATTTCCTTCAAGTGCCCATCCAAATTCCTTTTGTAATCCTCGATTGTCTCCATTTCCACCGCCCTCGTGGGCAGCGAGTTACAGATCATCACCAGTCACTGTGTAAAATTTCTTGCACACATTCCCCCTGTACCTCCTGTCCAAAACCTTCAATCTGTGTCCCCTAGTCCTTGTACCAATAGTTAACGGGAACAATGTTTCCTTGCCAACTTATTTAAAACTGTCACAGCCGAAAACACATCTATCAATTCTCCCCTCACTCTCCTTTGATCCAGGTAGAAGAGCCCTAGCTTTTCCAACCTAACCTTGTAACTAAAATCCTCCATCCCTGGATCCATTCTGCTGAATTTCCTCTGCATCCTCTCAAGGACCCTCACATCTTTCTTAAGTGTGGTAAGCAAAACTGGAAGCAACACGCCAACTGGGGCCTAACCAGAGTTTTATAATGGTTCAGCATAACTTCCCTGCTTTGTACTCAATGCCTCTTTTCTTCAAGCCCAAGATCCCATATGCTTTGCTAACCACTCTCGCAATATGTCTTGCCACCTTCAAAGATTGATGCACATGAACCCCAAGTCCCTCTATTCCAACACATACTTTAGAACTGTGCCATTAAGTAAATATTGCCTCTCCCTATTCCTTATGCCAAAATACATCACCTCACAATTGTCACTATTAAATTCCATCTGCCACCTGTCTGCCCATTCTGCTAGCCTATCATTGTCCTGTTGCAGGCAGTTCATATCATCCTCACTGTTTGCCACTCCTCCAAGTTTGTTGTCATCGGCATATTTTGAGATTCTACTCAATATTCCAAGATCCAAGTCATTTATCTTTCGCAAAAAAAGCAGTGGTTCTAGCACTGACCCTTGGGGAACACCACTGTCGACTATCCTCCAGGCTGACAATGAATCATTTCATAAGACTCGCTGTTTTCTGTCCTTCAACCAATTTTCTATCCAATTGGACACTGACCCTCCTATACCACGAACCTCAATTTTGTAAACCACCCTTTTATGTGGTACCTTGTCAAACGCTTCCTTAAAATCCAGATAAACAACATCCACGACATTCCCTTCATCAAGCTGCTCTGTTGGTTCATCAAAAAATGCAGTCAGATTAGTCAAGCATGAACTCCCATTTATAAATCCATGCTCACTCTCCTTAATTAACACAAACCTCTCCAAGTGACTGTTGATTTTTTACCCTGATTATTCTTTCTAAAACCTTACCCACCACTGCTGTTAATCTAACTGGCCTGTAGTTAGCCGGACTGTCCTTACACCCTTTCTTGAATAAGGGCGTCGCATTTGCCACTGTTTACTCCTGGCACCTCCCCCGTATCCAGGGAAGATTGGAAGATTATCGCAAACTCTTCCATTATCTGCATCTGCATTTCCTTTTGCAACCTGGGATGCAAGCCATCCAGACCAGGTGATTTATCTACCCTAAGCACAGCCTGCCTTTTTAGTACCTCCCTCTCTCAATTTGTACCCTCTCCATTGCCTTTACTCTCTTCACTTCTACTGATATTTTGTCAAATTCCACTTCCTTAGTGATCACTGATACAAAGTACTCATTAAGTAGATAAACATTGCCCTGCACCTCTAAGCCTATATTATCCTCTTTGTCCCGAATAGGCCCGACTCAACCTCTTACTACCCACTTATCATTTACATGCTGCTCGAAGATTTTTGGGTTTCCTTTCATGTTGACTGCCAGTCTATTCTCATAGAAATAGAGAATAAGCAAATATAGAAGATATAAGTATTTCCCATCCTTGATGAGGTGGAAGTTTTTATGTTGTGGGTGGTAATGTCTTGGCCCACGAGTGTGGTGGAAGCAGAGACAATCAATGATTTGAAAAGGAAATTGGATGGATACTTGAAGGAAAGAAACTTGCAGGAGGAAAGGGATCGAACTGGTGAGTGGAACTGACTAGATTGCTCCGGGGAGAGCCAGCATGGACGTGATAGGCCAAATGACCACCTTCTATGCTGTAAATGACTCTGTGTTGTTTCTCAAATTCAATCCACTGGTGCTTGGGAAATAATCTCAAAGTAAATTGTGCAACTGGAAAATCAGAACCAAGGCAAGGGACGCATAAGGAAGCAAAATTGCTGAAACCCGGGATTGAACCAGGGACTTTCAGATTTTCAGTCTCATACTCGCCCAACTGAGCTATTTCAGCCCGACATTAACAGTGGCTTGGTGTCCTTGTTTTGGAAGAAAATACATACATTTAAGTTTTCCAAAAAATTAAAGAACACAACATGTGAGTAATATTCCCCATTGCTTTCTCAGTACTGATGGATTGTGAAGCGGGAGACAGCCAGAGGTCCCAGTGATCCACACTGACCCCGAGCTGAGAATGAAATGAGATCAAATTCAATCTTTCATCGTGAGATGCTGCTGAGAGGTAAGAGTCCTGAATCAAAGCGAGACTTGCTCATTTCAAACCCTCCCTGTACTCTCTGCTCATGAAGCCTTAAAAAAGGGAAAAACAGAATGGCACTGAAACTCACAACCCTGCCATTAAAAGTCTCATGTTCGACTGACAGAACTGTCACTTCTACTCGGTCTCTTATTGGATGGATGCAACTCCAACGCAGGGGTGGCATTCAAATCCTCCCATGGGTCCACATGTCAGACTGAGTTCCATGTTGTAGACTCAAGCAAAGGAAATCTGCTCACTTCCAAAACTATCCCCGAATTGAAGCTGATTACAATCAACATCATCAGAGGTCAGAATTACCTGGTGAAAGAAGACACTCTGAAGAAGGATCCACAATTATTCACAGGTATCGACAAAGTGACAAACAAGAAAATCGAGGAGTCAATGCAAGCCAAACAACAGAAACACTGAAGAATTCGATTCCAGAATCCAGTCCTGTTGTTTTTGGAGTCAGGTCTCAAATACTGCAACAACTTTCAATTCCCAGTTGCTTTTCTGTACATTTAGTCAATTACAATTTTGTCGACAAGCTCTTTGAATCCAGTTGTCTGGTCCTCAAGCCAGCTCTGTATGGAAGTCAATTCCACTTTCTGCAAGGCTGAAACCAATAGATAACCTTAATCTAAAAATGCCAGCAGACCAGGGCTCGTCCGGGACTAGAACCCAGGATCTCTCACATGTTAATTAACCACACTCCCGAAGCGAGAATCATACCCCTAGACCAACGAGCCACTGACAGGTTAGGTTTTATTAGCTGCTGTGGAATTTCACTGGAATCCCCCAGTCAATCATCCATTTTTTTTCAGATCAAAGCAACATTCTGCAAATGCTGAAATAAAAACAGAAAGTGCTGGAAATGTTCAGCAGCTCTGGCAGCATCTGTGCTGAGAGAAACACAGTTAACGTTTCAGGGCACTCACCTTCTGTTTCAGCCATCCTTTCAGACTGCTTCTGTCCATCCAATCTCACTATCTATTCTATCCACATTCTAACCATTCACTACGTTACTGCATTTTTCATGAATTCCTCATTTCTTTTATTAATGACAATTTTGTATTTCTGGCCTTTGCTTCAGACACTACTACAAGTGTAATCATGTCTCCATCTACCCAATCAAACCACTTCGCTGTCTCCTCACATTGCAATGTTTCTTTAACCCTGACAGACTGTGGAGTTTCTGCTGCTTGATTGCAGTTCTTGCTTCCCGCCAGTAGATGTCACCTCACTCCAATACAGTGAAGTTTACAAATCTGAGAGAGACACAACAGTAAATAATTGTTCACATTATAGTGAATGTGTGGGATTTAGAAATACTAGGAGTGGAGACGAGTTATTATTGCACTCTGCTATTACATCTTTTATAATGGACTCCAGCATTTTCCCCACGACTGATGTCAGGCTAACCGGTATATAATTCGCTGTTTTCTTTCTGCCTCTTTTTTTAAATAATGGAGTTACATTAACTACCGTCCAATCCATTGGAACTGTTCCAGAGTCGATAGAATTTTGAAAAAAGACCAGAAATGCATCTGCTATTTCAAGGGCCACTTCCTTAAGTACTCTGGGATGTAGAGTATCAGGCCCTGGGGATTTATCGGCCTTCAATCCCATCAATTTCCCAAACATTCCCTACTAATACTGATTTCATACAGTTCCTCCTTCTCACTAGACCCTATGTTCCCCAACATTTCTGAGAGGAAATTTGTATCCTCCTTTGTGAAGACAGATCCAAACTATGCATTTAATTGGTCTGCCATTTCTTTGTTCCCCATTATAAATTCCCCCGTTTCTGACTGTAAGGGGCCCACATTTGTCTTCACTAATCTTTTTCTCTACACATATCTATAGAAGCTTTTACAGTCAGTTTTTATGTTCTCTGCTAGCTTACTCTCATACTCTATTTCCCCCTTCTTAATCAATCCTTTTGTCCTCCTCTGCTAAATTCCAAACTGCTCACAATCTTCAGATTTCCTGCTTGCTCTGGCCATTTTATATTTCTCCTCCTTGGATCTAATACTTTCCTTAATTTCTTTTGTCAGCCACAGTTGAGCCACCCTTCCTGTTTTTCTTTTGCACAGACAGGAATGAACAATTGTTGTAATTCATCCATGCGCTCTTTTAATGCTAGCCATTGCCTATCCACTGTCAACCCTTTAAGTAACGTTCCCCAATCTATCATAGCCAACTCCCGCCTCATACCTTCATAGTTTTCTTTGTTTAGATTCAGGACCCGAGTCTCGGAATCAACTCTCTCACTCTCCATCTTAATGAAGAATTTTATCATATTATGGGCGCACTTCCCCAAGGGACCCCACGCAACAAGATTGTTAACTAATCCTTTCTCATTACACAATACCCAGTCCAGGATGGCCTGTTCTCCGGAGGTGTTATACACCTCTATCAATTCTCCACTCAATCTCCTTTGAGAAAGGCAGAATAATCCTAGCTTTTCCAACCTAACCTTGTAACTAAAATCCCCCATCCCTTGATCCATTCTGGTAACTCACCTCTGCGTCCTCTCAAGGACCCCCAAATTCATTCGAAAGTCTGCTGAGCAGAACTGGAAGCAACACTCCAATTGGGGCCTAACCAGAGTTTTATAATGGTTCAGCATAACTTCCCTGCTTTTGTATTCAATGCCTCTATTTATAAAGCCCAAGATCCCATATGCTTTGCGAACCACTCTCGCAATATGTCTTGCCACCTTCAAAGATTGATGCACATGAACCCCAAGTCCCTCTATTCCAGTACACTCTTTAGAACTGTGCCATTAAGTATATATTGCCTCTCCCTATTCCTTCTGCCAAAATACATCACCTCACACTTGTCACTATTAAATTCCATCTGCCACCTGTCTGCCCATTCTGCTAGCCCATCATTGTCCTGTTGCAGGCAGTTCATATCATCCTCACAGTTTGCCGCTCCTCCAAGTTTGGTGTCATCGGCATATTTTGAGATTCTACTCTGTATTCCGAGATCCAAGTCACTTACCTTGAGCAAAAAAAGCAGTGGTTCTAGCACTGACCCTTGGGGAACACCACTGTCGACTATCCTCCAGTCTGACAAAGAACCATTTAATAAGACTCGCTGTTTTCTGTCCTTAAAGCAATTTTCTATCCAATTGGACACTGACCCTCCTATACCACGAACCTCAATTTTGTTAACCGCCCTTTTATGTGGTACCTTGTCAAACGCTTCCTTAAAATCCATATAAACAACATCCACTGATATTCCCTTCATCAACCTGCTCTGTTAGTACATCAAAAAATGCAGTTAGATTAGTCAAGCATGAACTCCCATTTATAAATCCATGCTCACTCTCCTTAATTAACTCGAACCTCTCCAAGTGACTGTTGATTTTTTACCCTGATTATTCTTTCTAAAACCTTACCCACCGCTGCTGTTAATCTAACTAGCCTGTAGTTACCTGGACTGTCCTTACACCCTTTCTTGAATAAGGGTGTCGCATTTGCCACTGTTTAATCCTCTGGCACCTCCCCCGTATCCAGGGAAGATTGGAAGATTATAGCAAGCCCTTCCGTTATCTGCATCCGCATTTCCTTTCGCAACCTGGGATGTGAGCCATCCGGACCAGGTGATTTATCTTCCCTAAGCACAGCCAGCCTTTTTAGTACCTCCCTCTCCTAATTTGTACTCTCTCCATTGCCTCTACTTTCTTCACTTCGACTGATATTTTGTCAAATTCCACTTCCTCAGTGATCACTGATGCAAAGTACTCATTAGGTAGATTAACATTGCCCTGCACCTCTAAGCTAATATTATCCTTTTTGTTCCTAATAGGCCCGACTCAACCTCTAACTACCCACTTATCATTTACATGCTGCTCGAAGATATTTCTGTTTCCTTTCATGTTGACTGCCAGTCTATTCTCATAGAAATAGAGAATAAGCAAATATAGAAGATGTAAGTATTTCCCATCCTTGATGAGGTGGAAGTTTTTATGTTGTGGGTGGTAATGTCTTGGCCCACGAGTGTGGTGGAAGCAGAGACAATCGATGATTTGAAAGGGAAATTGGATGGATACTTGAAGGAAAGAAACTTGCAGGAGGAAAGGGATCGAGCTGGTGAGTGGAACTGACTAGATTGCTCCGGGGAGAGCCAGCATGGACGTGATAGGCCAAACGACCACCTTCTGTGCTGTAAATGACTCTGTGTTGTTTCTCAAATTCAATCCACTGGTGCTTGGTAAATAATTTCAAAGTAAATTGTGCAACTGGAAGATCAGAACCAAGGCAAGGGACGCATAAGGAAGTGAAATTGCTGCAACCCGGGATGAACCACGGACTTTTAGAACTTCAGTTTAACGCTCTCCCAACTGAGCTATTTCAGCCCTACATTGACAGTGGCTTGGTGTCCTTGTTTTGGAAGAAAATACATACATTCAAGTTTTCCAAAAAATTAAAGAACACAACATGTGAGTAATATTCCCCATTGCTTTCTCAGTACTGATGGATTGTGAAGCGGGAGACAGCCAGAAGTGCCACTGAGCTGCACAGACCCCGAGCTGAGAATGAAATGAGATAAAATTCAATCTTTCATAGAGAGATGCTGCTGAGAGGAAAGAGTCCTGAATCAAAGCGAGACTTGCTCATTTCAAACACTCCCTGTACTCTCTGCTCATGAAGCCTTAAAAAAGGGAAAAACAGAATGGCACTCAAACTCACAACCCTGCCATTAAAAGTCTCATATTCGACTGACAGAACTGTCACTTCTACTCGGTCTCTTATTGGATGGATGCAACTCCAACGCAGGGGTGGCATTCAAATCCTCCCATGGGACCACATGTCAGACTGAGTTCCATGTTGTAGACTCAAGCAAAGGAAATTTGCTCAGTTCCAGAACTATCAGCGAATTGAAGCTGATTACGATCAACATCATCAGAGGTCAGAACTACCTGGTGAAAGAAGACACTCTGAAGAAGGATCCACAATTATTCAAAGGCATCGACAAAGTGAAAAACAAGAAAATCGATGAGTCAATGCAAGCCAAACAACAGTAACACTGAAGAATTCCATTCCATTCCAGTCCAGAACCCAGTCCTGTTGTTTTTGGAGTCAGGTCACCATTGCAGTAACAACTTTCTCTTCCCACTTGGCTATCTGTACATTTAGTTAATTGCAATTTTGTCGACAAGCTCTTTGAATCCAGTTGTCTGGTCCTCAAGCCAGCTCCGTCTGGAAGTCAATTCCACCTTCTGCAAGGCTGAAACCAATAGATAACCTTAATCTAAAAATGCCAGCAGACCAGAGCTCTTCCAGGACTTGAACCCGGGATCTCTCGCATGTTAATTAACCATACCCCCAAAGCGAGAATCATACCCCGAGACCAACGAGCCACTGACAAGTCAGGTTTTATTAGCTGCTGTGGAATTTCACTGGAACCCCCCAACCAATCATCCATTTTTTTTCAGATCAAAGCAACATCCTGCAAATGCTGAAATAAAAACAGAAAGTGCTGGAAATGTTCAGCAGCTCTGGCAGCATCTGTGCTGTGAGAAACAGAGTTAACGTTTCAGGGCACTCACCTTTTGTTTCAGCCATCCTTTCAGACTGCTTCTGTCCATCCAATCTCACTTTCTATTCTATCCACATTCCAACCATTCACTACGTTGCTACATTTTTCATGAATTCCTCATTTCTTTTATTAATGACAATTTTGTATTTCTGGCCTTTGCTTCAGACACCACCACAAGTGGAATCATGTCTCCATCTACCCAATCAAACCACTTCGCTGTTTCCTCACATTGCAATGTTTCTTTAACCCTGACAGACTGTGGAGTTTCTGCTGCTTGATTGCAGTTCTTGTTTCCCGCCAGTAGATGTCACCTCACTCCAATACAGTGAAGTTTACAAATCTGAGAGAGACACAACAGGAAATAATTGTTCACATTATAGTGAATGTGTGGGATTTAGAAATACTGGGAGTGGAGACGAGTTATTATTGCACTCTGCTATTACATCTTTTATAATGGACTCCAGCATTTTCCCCACGACTGATGTCAGGCTAACCGGTATATAATTCGCTGTTTTCTTTCTGCCTCTTTTTTTAAATAGTGGAGTTACATTAACTACCGTCCAATCCATTTGAACTGTTCCAGAGTCTACAGAATTTTGCAAAAAGACCAGAAATGCATCTGCTATTTCAAGGGCCACTTCCTTAAGTACTCTAGGATGTAGATTATCAGGCCTTGGGGATTTATCGGCCTTCAATCCCATCAATTTCCCAAACATTCCCTACTAATACAGATTTCATACAGTTCCTCCTTCTCATTAGACCCTATGTTCCCCAACATTTCTGGGAGGTAATTTGTATCCTCCTTTGTGAAGACAGAACCAAAGTATGTATTTAATTGGTCTGCCATTTCTTTGTTCCCCATTATAAATTCCCCCGTTTCTGACTGTAAGGGACCCACATTTGTCTTCACTAATCTTTTTCTCTACACATATCTATAGAAGCTTTTACAGTCAGTTTTTATGTTCTCTGCTAGCTTACTCTCATACTCTATTTCCCCTTCTTAATCAATCCTTTTGTCCTCCTCTGCTAAATTCCAAACTGCTCACAATCTTCAGGTTTGCTGCTTGTTCTGGCCATTTTATATTTCTCCTCCTTGGATCTAATACTTTCCTTAATTTCTTTTGTAAGCCACAGTTGAGCCACCCTTCCTGTTTTACTTTTGCACAGACAGGAATGAACAATTGTTGTAATTAATCCATGCGCTCTTTAAATGCTAGCCAATGCCTATCCACTGTCAACCCTTTAAGTAACGTTCCCCAATCTATCATAGCCAACTCCCGCCTCATAGCTTCATAGTTTCCTTTGTTTAGATTCAGGACCCGAGTCTCGGAATCAACTCTCTCACTCTCCATCTTAATGAAGAATTTTATCATATTATGGGCGCACTTCCCCAAGGGACCCCACACAACAAGATTGTTAACTAATCCTTTCTCATTACACAATACCCAGTCCAGGATGGCCTGTTCTCTGGAGGTGTTATACACCTCTATCAATTCTCCACTCAATCTCCTTTGAGAAAGGCAGAATAATCCTAGCTTTTCCAACCTAACCTTGTAGTAACTAAAATCCCCCATCCCTGGATCCATTCTGGTAAATCGCCTCTGCGTCCTCTCAAGGACCCTCACATTCTTTCTAAAGTCTGCTGAGCAGAACTGGAAGCAACACTCCAAATGGGGCCTAACCAGAGTTTTATAATGGTTCAGCATAACTTCCCTGCTTTTGTACTCAATGCCTCTATTTATAAAGCCCAAGATCCCATATGCTTTGCGAACCACTCTTGCAATATGACTTGCCTCCTTCAAAGATTGATGCACATGAACCCCAAGTCAATCTATTCTAGTACACTCTTTAGAACTGTGCCATTAAGCATATATTGCCTCCTCTATTCCTGATGCCAAAATACATCACCTCACACTTGTCACTATTAAATTCCATCTGCCACCTGTCTGCCCATTCTGCTAGCCTATCACTGTCCTGTTGCAGGCAGTTCATATCATCTTCACTGTTTGCCGCTCCTCCAGGTTTGGTGTCATCGGCATATTTTGAGATTCTACTCTGTATTCCAAGATCCAAGTCACTTACCTTGAGCAAAAAAAGCAGTGGTTCTAGCACTGACCCTTGGGGAACACCACTGTCGACTATCCTCCAGTCTGACAAAGAACCATTTAATAAGACTCGCTGTTTTCTGTCCTTAAACCAATTTTCTATCCAATTGGACACTGACCCTCCTGTTCCACGAACCTCAATTTTGTTAACCGCCCTTTTATGTGGTACCTTGTCAAACGCTTCCTTAACATCCATATAAGCAACATCCACTGCATTCCCTTCATCAACCTGCTCTGTTAGTTCATCAAAAAATGCAGTTAGATTAGTCAAGCATGAACTCCCATGTATATGTCCATGCACACTCTCCTTAATTAACTCAAACCTCTCCAAGTGACTGTTGATTTTTTACCCTGATTATTCTTTCTAAAACCTTACCCACCGCTGCTGTTAATCTAACTAGCCTGCAGTTACCCGGACTGTCCTTACACCCTTTCTTGAATAAGGGTGTCGCATTTGCCACTGTTTTATCCTCTGGCCCCTCCCCCGTATCCAGGGAAGATTGGAAGATTATAGCAAGCCCTTCCGTTATCTGCATCCGCATTTCCTTTCGCAACCTGGGATGTGAGCCATCCGGACCAGGTGATTTATCTTCCCTAAGCACAGCCAGCCTTTTTAGTACCTCCCTCTCCTAATTTGTACTTTCTCCATTGACTCTACTTTCTTCACTTCCTTCGTGATCACTGATGCAAAGTACTCATTAAGTAGATTAACATTGCCCTGCACCTCTAAGCTTATATTATCCTTTTTGTCCCTAATAGGCCCGACTCAACCTCTTACTACCCACTTATCATTTACATGCTGCTCGAAGATTTTTGGTTTTCCTTTCATGTTGACTGCCAGTCTATTCTCATAGAAATAGAGAATAAGCAAATATAGAAGATGTAAGTATTTCCCATCCTTGATGAGGTGGAATTTTTTATGTTGTGGGTGGTAATGTCTTGGCCCACGAGTGTGGTGGAAGCAGAGGCAATCAATGATTTGAAAAGGAAATTGGATGGATACTTGAAGGAAAGAAACTTGCAGGAGGAAAGGGATCGAGCTGGTGAGTGGAACTGACTAGATTGCTCCGGGAAGAGCCAGCATGGACGTGATAGGCCAAACGACCACCTTCAATGCTGTAAATGACTCTGTGTTGTTTCTCAAATTCAATCCACTGGTGCTTGGTAAATAATTTCAAAGTAAATTGTGCAACTGGAAAATCAGAACCAAGTCAAGGGACGCATAAGGAAGCAAAATTGCTGAAACCCAGGATTGAACCAGGGACCTTTAAATCTTCAGTTTAATGCTCTCCCAACTAAGCTATTTCAGCCCTACATTAACAGTGGCTTGGTGTCCTTGTTTTGGAAGAAAATACATACATTCAAGTTTTCCAAAAAATTAAATAACACAACATGTGAGTAATATTCCCCATTGCTTTCTCAGTACTGATGGATTGTGAATCGGGAGACAGCCAGAAGTCCCAGTGATCCACACAGACCCCGAGCTGAGAATGAAATGAGATCAAATTCAATCTTTCATGGTGAGATGCTGCTGAGAGGTAAGAGTCCTGAATCAAAGCGAGACTTGCTCATTTCAAACACTCCCTGTACTCTCTGCTCATGAAGCCTTAAAACAGGGAAAAACAGAATGGCACTCAAACTCACAACCCTGCCATTAAAAGTCACATGTTCGACTGACAGAACTGTCACTTCTACTCGGTCTCTTATTGGATGGATGCAACTCCAACGCAGGGGTGGCATTCAAATCCTCCCATGGGTCCGCATGTCAGATTGAGTTCCATGTTGTAGACTCAAGCAAAGGAAATCTGCTCAGTTCCAGAACTATCAGCGAATTGAAGCTGATTATGATCAACATCATCAGAGGTCAGAACTACCTGGTGAAAGAAGACACCCTGAAGAAGGATCCACAATTATTCAAAGGCATCGACAAAGTGAAAAACAAGAAAAACAAGAAAATCAATAAGCAAGATGCTGGAGAGAGTTAAGAATCACAGAATCATAGAAAGTTGAGCGCACAGAAAGAGGCCACTTGGCCCATTATGTCTGTGGCGGCTGAAAAACGATCCACCTGTTCTAATCCCACCTTCCAGCATTTGGTCCGTAGCCCTGCAGATTACGGCACTTGTGGTGATTATCCAGACTCCTTTTGGATGAGTTGAGGGTTTCTGTCTCAACCACCCTTTCAGGCAGTGAGTTCCACACCCACACCATCCTCTGGGTGAAAAGGTTTTTCCTCGTCTCCCCTCTAATTTTTCTACCAATCACTTTAAATCTATGCCCCCTCGTCACTAACCCCTCTGCTAAGGTGAATAGACCTTGCACTTCCACTCTATTTAGACCGCTGAAAATTTTGTACATTTCAATCAGATCTCCTCTCAGCCTTCTCTGTTCCAAGGAGAACAGCCCCAGCCTATCCAGTCTTTCCTCATAGCTGCATTTTTCCAGTCCTGGCAACATCCTTGTAAATCTCCTCTGTACCTTCTCTCGTGCAATTGCATCCTTTCTGTCTTGAGGTTTCCAGAATTGCACACAGAACTCAAGTTGTAGCCTAACCAATGAGTTATACAGTTGCAGCATAAGCTCGCTGCTCTTGTATTCTATACCTCGGCTAACAAAGGAAAGGATTCCATCTGCCTTCTTAACCACCTTATCGACCTGTCCTGCCATCTTCAGGGATCTGTGGACATTCAATCCAAGGTCTCTCACTTCCTCTATACTTCTCAGTATCGTGTATTCTGTTGCCTTGTTTGACCTCCCCAAATGCATCACTTCACACTTCTCCAGGTTGAATTCCATTTGCCACTTTTCTGCCCACCTGACCAAACCATCAATATCTTCCTGCAGCCTACAGCTATCCTCCTCATTATCTACCTCATGGCCAATCTTTGTGTCGTCTGCAAAGGTCTTGATCATGCCCCCTACATTGACTTCCAAATCGCTAATATGTACCACAAAAAGCAGGGGACCTGGTACTGAGCCCTGCAGAACACCACTGGAAACAGCCCTCCAGTCGCTAAAACACCCGTCAACAATTACCCTTTGTTTCCTGCCACTGAGCTAATTTTGTATCCACCTTACTGCATTTCCCTGGATCCCATGGGTTTTTATTTTTTTAACCAGTCTGCCATGTGGGACCTTGCCAAATGCCCTGCTAACATCCATGTAGGACACGTCAGCTGCACTACCCTCATTTATCTTCCTTGTTACTTATTCAAAAAATTCCATCAAGTTGGTCAAACAAGATCTTCGCTTAAAAATCCATGCTGACTGTCCTTGATTAACCTGTGCTTTTCGAACTGACAGTTTATTCTGTCTCTCAGAATAGGTTCCAGTTATTAGGCCATGACTGAGGTTAGTCTGACTGGCCTGTAATTACTCGGTCTTTCCTTCGCTCCCTTTTTCAACAGAGGTTCAACCTCTTTTGTAGCAGACTATTGTAAATTTCACAATTCGCATGGGAAAAAGTATTAAATACTTCACTTACAAGTTCTAATGTTACTGGCGAAATGAGGGCTTATGTGTGATTTGAACCCAGGACCTCACACAAATACACAGCAGGAATTCTGCTCCTTTACCAAAAAGCCATCTCCTTTATAGAGATGTAAATATGTAATATTGGAAGAGTGGAGGACTTGGGACCAGGACAGTGACTTTGACTTTTCTGCCTGTCTTCCAAATTCTGCAAGGTTCCATACAGACAATTAATGAACTGTCAGGGTGTTACTTGATTCCATTCTTCTTCTTCTTCTTCTTCTTCTTCTTCTTAGGCAGTCTCTCGAGAACGAGAATGATTTTCTTCCACTTCAGGGTTCTGGGTCCAGTGACTAGATGTCTACTTAAATCGCAGAGAAATTAAACACTTTTCAATTTGTCTCACGACATAAATAGCAACATTTGCAGATATTTCACAGCTGTATGATTGGATGCTGCTAACGTTGTTACACTCAGTACACATGGTACCTTAATGTTGCAATACATATTATAATATCTATTCAGGTAACTGTCATCCCACAGCTGCAAAATTTCACTGGTTCAACATTCTCATCAAATACTAAAGCATTCCACAAAGCAAGCCTCACAAATTCAACACCAGTATCTCTTTTGGAGTCTCTCTGGTGTAATCTGATCTCTGATAGATTACTGGTGATCATCCTCCACATGAGCAGTCGTCCTAATCCCATGTGCCTGTCCTGTTCCCACCTCCCTTTCCTGTATACACAACAGAATTCCATACTGCTGATATATGCTGGTAAACACTTTCCTTGTTGTATGAAACTGTGATTGCAGTGGAAATCCGCAAGAGAGGAAGCTATTGTTGGCACCTTTAACTCTGCAGCCAGTGACCAGAAGAATTTTCACTCCTGAACGAGGACTGTTTCAATTTCCTTTTGGAAGATCACATCATCACATGAAGGAAGTGAAGTGTTTTTGTATCACAGTGACCACAGAGGAGTTTTAAAACAAACTATTAAATTATGAATTCATATTTTAGTTTGAATGCTACATTGGAGGTTAATTTCACAGACAGTCCTGCAGTTTATGATTTGTGTGAAATCAGTGAGATTGTGAGTTGGGTCGACCCCTCCCTATCAGAGTCACCAGGACAAAGGGACTGTTTAGTCATCGACATCTTGCTCAGTTCAGCATTTTGGTGGCTGGCTCTTGAACTCACACCGTCTCCTGACAGTGACAGGAGTAAACATGTCATCGCTGAGGATTTCAAGTGCTATTTAAAGATTAATCACCTTTTACTGTTCACTTACTGCTGGAGGTTTGAAGAGGACATTTGAAACACGTTGGGAGACTTTCTGGGAAACTTTGTCAAGACTTCACCAACACTCTGTCAGCATTTACTCTGGAAATACTCTGAGGATTTCACCTATAAAGAGTAAGTGCTGTGTTACTCCACCTTATTGGAAACTTTATAGGAATCAGCAGGAGAAAGGGAGCGTTTGGTCATTGACATCTTGCTCGGTCTGCGGGAGGAATGGGAGGAGGACACGAGGCCAGGCTGAGCAGCACCAGCTGCGGCAGGAGAGAAGGACAGGAGAGACAGGAGAGGGAGGTGGACTCCTTCTCCTCTGTAAGTACAGGACATTCCTCCTCCTTTGGACCTCCTCCATCAAGACCTCCAGTACTGTATCTGTGAACCTGTGCCTTCGTTCCCTCAGTCCCTGAGTGATCCTGAAACATGCTGCTGTGTGTCAGACAGTACACTTCACACCTTCAGTGGAAATGTGTGTGTGGAACCCACTTATACTGCACCAAGAACATTGCTTCGAATCAGCACTCGAGTGATGAACTGCAGCTTTCTGTTTTCATGCCTCCAGGCAATTTCAAATTATGGTCATCAGAATGTTGTGTGAAAACCAGATTTCAAACAGGCGAGTCTTATTATCACAGCACCCGTATCCCAAAATCACCAGCTGGAATTTCCTTCTGAAAACCACCCACTTCTGGGAGCTGGTCTGGCAAGTGAAGTGGGACACGGCCCCTCAGCAAAACTCCACATCAGAAGTGACCACTGGGATTTCTGCCATGATTTCCCTCTCTGAGCCTCTGTAACTCTGATCATTTTGTGACAGTGCACCCACCAGAATCAAATGACTGGGGCGACGGGGGAGAAATGGCTAAATGTGAACACACAGTGGGCAGTTTCTGGATCACGGATTTACCAGGAGTTATGGCAATGATGATGAAACTGCAGTTTCTGAGCAGTCAAGGCTACGTTGTCAGATTGCCAGCTATGGAAGCAGTAACTGTTGTCACTGTAGAAGTGACCAGAGCTCTTCTACCCTCCTCCTAATGTCTGGTTGGCAGCTACATTGATCTCCTGGACGGCCAGTGCCCAGGGTCTTCCTCACCTTATGTGTTGCCTCCCTCATTGTGTTGTCGGTGTGAGTTCTGGACTCCTCCAATTGTCCCGTCATCTGCACCAGGAGAGAAGAGACTGTCTCCACAGCCTGTGTGTGAGACCAATGCTCATCAAGCATTGATCTTGACCAGCCGAGGCCTCGGAGATCTTGCTCTTGGAATCCTCAGCTGAGACCTCCTGCTTCTGTCACCCCCGGGGGAGAGACAGATTTCTCCTCAATGTTATCCCCAGTTCCTCCTGCTCACTGCTGCTCTGTGTCAGGAATACTGCCTCCCTGAATGGGTTTGAAGATTCACCAATAGTTACAATAACACAACAGAATATTTATTTAATTACAATACATACATTTACAAATGTGTAGGTCATGTTGAAAGAATGATCAGTTTGTTGTTCTGAAGAGGAGGAGGTGGAGGAGGATCGGGGTCTGTGTCTTTAGGTTTCATTCTGGTGGGGGACAGCAGCAGTTCATTACACAGCTCGTCCACCAGGTAACCCACCGGGCGGGTCAGACACGTTCCAGCTGCTGCAGGAGTAAAGTTGAAAAGGTCACTGCGTGTTCTCGGAGCTGCTCCTGCTCATTATTGAAGAATAACTCACAATCCATGGTATAGGAATTGATCTTTCTCTGATCAATGGATTTGTTTCTGAGAGTGAATCACAGCAGAGAGAATTCACAGCTAAATTTCAAACATCTATAAGTAGGGATTTGTGTGTCAATAGTGTGGAGACACTAAAGATCCCTTTGAATCAGACAATTATAGAGACGGAGCTGAATACATGGAAAGAAATGGAGGGTGGGAACAGATGATGAACCTCTGCAAATTCAACAAGGGGGTTGTTCTGCTGCCAGAGCAATGGTGGAATATGCTGGTCCCAGTCTGCCTGGTATTGTGGAGCAGCTGGCTTCTCACATCCTTAAGATCCAACACTGTCAGGCAGTCACTGTGACTGTCTTCCTTGGAGAACTGATAAAAGCTCCACAGGTTTCGAAGCATCTTAAACTAACTGCTGTGATAGGTATCTGAGGAAGTCCATGTAACTCCCATTGGGCTCCTCTAGATATCAATGAGGAAGCCTCAGCAGATCCAGTAAGTGGCAAGATCATCCACAGTGTTGACCTACAAGATCTGATGATCTCCTCATTCTTTCCATCCAAGTGCAACAATAAGTGAACCAGTTTGGAATGGACCTGTTGGTAGAAGAAAGATCTTCACCCTCAGATTCCACTTGGTCAAGTTTCCCAACACATTGGAACATTTCCACCAGTACTTTCTCACACCTTCCCTCAAAGAGTGACTGAATTCTGCTGAGGATTGTATCGACAAAGGGTGGATTAGTGTTTGCTCTCAACTGAATCATGTTCTTCGACAGGTATGACAGCACCTCAAGCGTTAGCATCTCTTTGTTCTGATTATTCCTCAACAGGATAATGATTGAGTCCAGCACCCTCCAAAACCATCCAGCATCTCCAAAGGTCATGTTCTCCAGGCCCCTGACACACTGCAATGAGAGAGGCAAACAGCAAATACCTCAACAATCTGCTCACCAGAGTGATTGTGAGTGGTTGCGAAGAGGATGGAAGGACAGCAAGTGACAATATTAGCTTGCCCAGCGGAGACAGAAAATGATGAAACCTGGTGGTGTTTGGAGGATCCCCCAGCTCCAAAACTTGAACAGAGACAGGGAATGAGGCCACCGTTCCCTTTCTCACCCCCTTTATCATCTCCGACTTCGGAGCACCAAACCTACATGGTTCAAGTGGTGACTGAGGTAACTGCAGCAGCCCCGACAGTGTCTCTAGTTGAAATTAGCTAACTCAGCCAAGAGTGGGAATCAAACCTGAGATCCTCTGGTTCATATGGTTGAATGTCAGGTGAACAGCAGTGCCTTTACCACTAGACCATTGGGGAACTCGAGAAACTGTGTTTCTAAATTAAAACGTGCAATTTGTTTTCAGCAGCTTAAAAAACACAGATTTAGTATATTTTCACAATTCCCTGTCTGGTTTTTACACAAATGCACTGAGTTCCCATTGAGCCTTGAGGATAGAGTGTAATTAGTCTACAAAAGCAGACAGGTCAAATGGCTCCTGATTGGGACAATCCTATTAATGTCATTTGAGAATTATAATAACTTAAATCTCTGGGAAGGAGAGGAACTTATTACACTGGGTTTTAAAAAATCTACAGTATATGTGATTATGTTTGTAAACGGTTTCAAAGCAGCTGTTTACAGAAGTTAAAGGAACTCGGTTATGAATTATAGTCATCTTTTTGATGAGGCATTATTAGAGGTCATGCAAGATTAACGCTGGTGTTTTGTAGAACCACGGTTTCTCTGGCCTCAAAATTCCTCGCGTTCTACCACAATGTTGCTCATCAACACACTTAGCCTTTAGATCCTTAACTATTTACAACCATCTCCCACAACTCCAAAAAATTATATTCCCTGTGCTTGAATGGATCAGTTTGTCAGACGGCTCTAATCTTGATTATCTCATGTTTTTTCATGCTTGTAGAGAAAGGGAACACATTTACAAAAGGTCAGGGATGAGTTTAGTTTGACCTGTAGGTTCTGGATTTCTTCGGTAAGTTGTATGGTCTGTTTAGTAGTGCAGTCTTCGGAAGACAAGCCTGCTTTTGCTGCAGAGCCTCTGCTGGAAGCACAGCAGCTCAGTGAAGTGCTTGAAGACTCAATATCATCTGTCAAGCTGCTGTCTTCTAGATCTGGGGAGTAAAAAACACAATCACATGAATAAAAAGTTACTTTGCTGAGAATGTTTCAGGTTATTGAAGTGTTGTGGCTCAGTCTGGGTTCAACAAACTCCATAAGAGAAACAAGCAGTTTGCAAGAACCGGTTTCTCAATTGTATAAAAACCGTCATTCTTCAACTCAACCGAAAGCGAAACAAATGTTACATTCTGTTGAAAAAAATTATTCCCTTATTGCTCGGGCTGTCAACACAGGCCAAACCCATGCATACGAGGGAGTCAGTGTGACTGCATGGTGTCACAAGTGTTTCCACCCGGACCATTGAGGCCAGACTCCTTTTCTTAAAGATGGTCTTTTTGCATCTTCCCCATGCCCTGCACCATAATTCACTCCTCGCCAAGTGCACAAGTGACCTTACACACTACAAATTAGCAGCACTAGAACAGAACCGTGTGGGGCACTGCTCCCCACTTTCATCCCCTCGGAGAAACTGCCCTTAACTCCTACTCTCCCCTCCCTCAGAACCAGTTTTTAATCCCATTTCATCCCATTCCCCTAATTCCAAAAGTGTTAATCTTCTCCAATGGTCTCCTCTCTACTAACTTTTCCAAGGCATTCCGAATGTCCCTGTACACACGGCCACCATTATCTGTCACTTCAAAAGAACTCTATTGGGTTTTGTCGAGCACGATTTTCCTTTATGAAACCAGTGTTTCTACTTCTAATAATTTTCTCACTTGGATATTTAGTAATTTTATCTTTAAAGATTCCAAACATAGACCTAGAAAATAAGAAATAGGAGCGGGTGTAGATTGTACGGCCCCTCGAGCCTCTCCACCATCCAATAAGATCATGGTTGATCTTCGACCTCAATCCATTTCCCACCCTATCCCCATTTCCCTTGTTTCCATTCGTGTCCAACACTCTACCAATTTCAGTCTTGAACATACTCACTCAACTAACATAGATGTTAAATTAACTGGGCTGCAATTATTCGGCTTAGTTCTGTCACCCTTTTCGAAGATGGATATTACATTACCTCTGAATGAACATAATAAAAGTGTCAGTGCAAAGTTGAAACCCCTTCACACTGATCGAAAATGCAGTTTAAATACACCCAAAATGTAAGAGGGCACTTCAGGATTTTGACCACAAAGACTTAATAATGGATCCAGTTGATGTGAGGATTAGTGAAATAGATTCAGAAACACATTTGTGAATAAGATATAGGGTTTTACAAAGAGGTGATGTAAAATACATACAGGTTTGACAAATCTATTTTGAAGATCTGTTAGCTGTACCTTGAGCTCGCAGTTCTGTGTCCTCACCATGCTTATCATAACCCTGTCACTGCATGAGAGGGAGTCTCATGTAGGTGAGTTATCTCTTTTCCATTGATTGTTTTGCCCATGCGAGACACTTCACTCAGACTACGAAGCAAACAGATAACCTATCCCCAGACATATAGCAATTTAGCCTTACAGGTTATAAACATTGGGATTCTGAGGAATGCCATCTGGCCTATTCAAGCTCATTGATGCAGAAAGAACTGCATCCCTCACTCCCACACTCTCCAACTGTTTCTTCAGTGTTGACAAGCTTTTTGATCTACACTGCCCTGTCTGGAAGTCTTTTCCACATGGCGATCACTATTTGTGTACGGAACTTCCTGACATCAGTCCTAATTTTGCTTTCTACCAGTTGAACCTGTGTGTCTTAGTTTGCTAAAATAACTGGCACTAGCTTTCATGTCCTAGGCTGACACTCCAATTTCACTTTCACTGAGGAGCCTCCTAGTCTGTAGATGGAGAATATTACTGCTGGGCACTTACGGGTTCAAACCCACATCATGTTGTTTTGTTGCAGCATGAACTATTGCATTATATATAACTTTACAAATAGCATTTCAATTATTTTATCCAATCATTGTTTTTTTTTCCACTTTTTCTCCTCCTCTGGTTGTTGAGTCCTCACCGGGATTATGATCCATGGGTTCGGTCAGCTTTCCAGAACATTCTTCATGTGCGAGCTTAGAGAGCCATTGTTGACAGGCTACTTGACTGTGGAGCACATCACAAGTTGAGCTTAATCTCTCCCTTGCCTCAGGTCCATACCTGTGTAATTGACATCAAGTCACTGAATTGCTATTAGGAGGAGGAATCCTGGCTACGTTTTCCCATTCTTAAACTAAGGACACTGAGACTAAATGTGGTACATCAGCTCAGCACAAATCTGGGCAAATCTACCTTGGGGTTTCCGAGTTTCCATCATTCCATTGCCACGCCACATACACCCATTAAACCTTTAGGGGAGGTGGAACAACAAACAGCGGCAAAGAATTTTGATCCCGTTTCTCCAGTTGAATGTGTCCAGTGCATTTCTTTCTTTGTTTTAAAGAACATTTTTTCCTCAAGCCCCAAGAGAGTGGGAAAAGGAACTGGACTGCTCTCTCACAACATTCTGTGCAGTTCAGTTCAGTCAAAACTCTGAATGGATGTGTTCTTTGAGATTTATGTCTTCTGGGAAAGCCATTCCTCCTCCCCCTGCCCTAAATGAAGAGGGAGCCCCTCTTATCTGTGCAGGGATAGGCACTGACATGTTGATGTTGCACCATGGACATTTGACAAAATTATTGACTCAGCCACGGACATGGGGGCAATTAATCTGTATATAAATTGTATCGCCAATCTGATGCCTTCAAAACACAGTCTGATTTAAAACATATTTTCTCCTTATAAATAAAGTAGCATACAAACATCAATGGAAAACAGCAAAATGCATTAGCCAGCAAGCAAGCAAGCAACATAGTATGTAATGCCAATGCGAATTACTTTTATTGACAGAATAGAGCTAGCTACACCATGTCACGAGGCAGTAGATGGACCTTATCGATGACATCTGTGGATTCACACTGTGTCAGGACTGCAAATTCATTCAATAAACCATGAAACCCAAGGAGATGATTGTTATTGTGGTTATTGAGGTGAGGCAATAGAAAAATCAGCAGGAAAATGGACCATTTCTCATACTACTGATGTTCTTGTGTTCTTGTGTCTGGACAGAGTAGATAGGGAGAAACTGTTCCCATTGCTGGAAGGATCTACAACCAGAGGACACCGATTTAAGATGATTGACTAAAGAATCAATGGCAACATGAGGAAAAACTATTTTAAGCAGCGAGTGGTTAGGATCTGGAAGGCACTGCCTGAGAGTGCGGCGGAGGCAGGTTCAATCGAGGCCTTCAGAAGAGAATTGGATAATTATCTGAGGAGAAAAATTTGCAGGGCAATGGAGAAAAGGCAGGGGATTGAGACGAGGTGAGTTGCTGTTGCAGAGAGCTAGCATTGACACGATGGGCTGAATGGCCTCCTTCTGTGCTGTAACCAGTCACTGATTCTTTGAGTTTATCACCTTAAAGCCCTGTTACATTTGCTCTTCCTTTCATCCATATTAAACGCGAACATTTTTGATTTCTTGTGTTAAATACTGCTTACATGCTTATTTGCACGAATCTATTATTTATTCAGGTTGAATTGTCTTATTCAAAAAAAATTATCTGTTTATGTATTTCTGTTTTATTTATTAATAACACCTAAGTACATTTATACACAATGATACACACAAATATATTCCAAAACCACGCACACAGACACATATTTATTCATAATGAGCCCATTGATGCACCCTTGGCTCCATTAAAATAGTGGTTATATTTACTGCACTAGTAATCCAGAGGCCTGGACTAATAATCTGGTGACAGTGATTTCAAATCCCAGCAATAATCTGGTGACAGTGATTTCAAATCCCATCACTAATCTGGTGACAGTGATATCAAATCCCAGCAATAATCTGCTGACAGTGATTTCAAATCCCATCAGTAATCTGGTGACAGTGATTTCAAATCCCAGCAATAATCTGGTGACAGTGATTTCAAATCCCATCAGTAATCTGGTGACAGTGATTTCAAATCCCAGCAATAATCTGGTGACAGTGATTTCAAATCCCATCAGTAATCTGGTGACAGTGATTTCAAATCCCATCAATAATCTGGTGACAGTTATTTCAAATCCCATCAATAATCTGGTGACAGCGATTTCAAATCCCAACAATAATCTGGTAACAGTGATTTCAAATCCCATCAGTAATCTGGTGACAGTGATTTCAAATCCCATCAATAATCTGGTGACAGTGATTTCAAATCCCATCAATAATCTGGTGACAGTGATTTCAAATCGCATCAGTAATCTGGTGACAGTGATTTCAAATCCCATCAATAATCTGGTGACAGTGATTTCAAATCCCATCACCACAGTTGCAGAATTTAAGTTCAGTTAATGAAATAAATCAGCAATAAATAGCTTGTATCAGTAATGGTGACAATGAAACAACTGGAGTATTGGTTCACTAATGTTCTTAGGACAGGAAATCTGTTCTCCTCACCTGGTCTGGCCCATGTGTGACTTCAAACTCACAGCAATGTAGTTAACTCTTTACTGCTCTCTGAAATGCCCGAGCATACCGTTCATCTGTTTCAAATGAACAACTACAAGAAAAACTGCAAATCCACACGGGCTGCAGCTGTTCAGGAAGCCGGTTCAGCACCAGCATCTCAAGGGCAAGTCAGGATGGGCAGTAAATGTTGGCCTTGTAAACGATGTCCACATCCAACGAATGATTAATAAAACTCACCATTTACAGGAGCACAGTTTCAATCATAGATATGTATAATATATTACAGATTAGAAACATAATGAAAATACATTTACAACTGACACCGTCATAACTTCAGCTCTCATTTTGTATATAAATGTGACACCCACATTCACACACTGACAGTTTATATTGTCACAAGGTACTATTTGCAGCTCTGGGAAAAGTCTACACACCAGACCTTTACAAAGCCAAATGCTGCAGTTGTAGAAAATGTGAAATTAGGATGGGAAATGTTCATCGAGTCATAGAATAGTGAACAAAGACCATTTGGCCCATCATGCCAGTGCTGTATCTTTGGCTGTGTTCTCCAATTAGTCCAACTGCTCTGCTTCTTCCTAAAAACATCTCAAGGTGATCCTCCCCTGTTCTGGCAATATATCCACGTTACATTCATTTTACAGAAACTTTGCACGTAAGTCAGCCAATGAGCAGAAGAGGGCAGCATGAACCGCCATTGTAGCTGAACGTATTGGGCTGAATTTTACCAGTCTCTCGATGTCATGGGTCACGGCAGGAGGGGGCCATAAAATTCTGCGGGAAGAGGCCCGCCTCGACCCCCGACTTCGGGAAAGGCCCACCACGTATTACCAGCAGTGGGGGGACCTCGGTGCAGCCTCCCCCTCCCCCCCCCCACCCACCCCCAGCCGCGTGGCAGTGGGACCAAGTGTGAGATTCTGAAACCAGTTTTCAGGCTTCAAAATATGTTTAATGGGGAAGAAGAACAGTCAGAAGTCGTGGTCTATTTTGGAACCAATGACATGAGTAAGAAAAGGGTTGAGATCCTACAATCAGAGTTTTAGGAGCTGGGAAGGAAGTTAAAGAGCAAGACCACAAAGGTTATAATATTTGGATTACTCCCATGTGTATTAGTGAGTATAGGAATAGTAGGATAATACAGGTTAATGCATGGCTGGAGAAATGGTGGATGAGGCAGGGCTACAGCTTCCAGGAACATTGTCGCCACGTCTGGTGTTGATGTGACCTGCACAAGATGGACAGGACAAATGTCCTCGCTGTCACTTTAACTAATGCTTTGTGAAAGGATTTATACTAATTTGGCTGGGGGAGGGGCACAAGGATGAAGCATTAAAGAATAGATACAAGGTGCACCGAGGACTGAGAGAAACAAACAGCATTAGAATAAAGAATAGTTCAGAAACACAAGCCTCAAACAAGAGACAAATGCAAGGCAGACTGAGATAGGTTTAGAGTGCATGTTTGTAAATACTTGCAGCATGGTAAATAGGATTGGTGAGCTGCAGGTACAAGCAGTCACATGGGATTGTGATCCAGTGGCAATAACGGAGACATGGATCAAACAAGGGGAGGAATGGGAACTTAATATTCCTCACTGCGATGTATTCAAGAAAGATAGAGAAGAAAAATAGGCAGAGGATTGTGTGGGTGCAGCTGTATTGATCAAAGATACTATTACAGCACTAGGAAGAGAAAATGTACTTGAGGGTTGAAAGGTAGAATCTATTTGTTTAGAATAATGCATCAACAGAGGAGTTATTCCACTGCTCAGTGTATATCCAGGCCACTAAATAGTAGGAAGTGGATAGAGGAGCAAATTTGCAGGCAAATTGTCGAAAGATGCAAGAACCTCTGAGTAATGCTAATGGGGATTTCAATTATCCGAAGACACTTTACACTTCTTCCCTCTCGAAGGACAAGTTTTGTAATAAGGATCTTCACCACTGCAATGATTGGATGTTTGAATGTGATTGTGATTTCTGTCTTGGTCTTCCTTGACCTTTCTCTGGGTTTCCTCTGTGTCCTTGTGTTTTGTGTGTTTCTCAGGGGAATCTCGTCGTCACGTTATTTGCCTCTTTCTCAGACTTCTGAGTCTCATCATGTAGTGGTCAAGAGTCTCGCACCATATTGTTTTGCTTGCCTGAAACATAAATTTCATAGTGAGGATTTGCCCTTTCTTGAAAATATCTTGTTAGAAAATGCATCGCAACATCATAATCATTTTCGGTTCCAGTGTCTCTGAGTGTATTGAAGGTATTGTCAACTTTTGGTCCAGCAGAGTGTAGGAGTAACGCTCTCTTTCTTCGGTGTGTATTGATAGCGAGTGCCATCATTAGGAGTTCAAGTCTTGTGAGCCATTTGCTCCAGTGTGGCCCTGGGTTGCTGTCTATCTCTGTAAAGGCTGGAAAGACTGGCTGTTGTTGTGTACACATGATGATCGTTATTTATTTAAATCTGGAATTGTCAATGTAAGTCTTCTGTATGTCCCTGGTTGTCTGTGTGATTACTTCTTTTTAATCCTCAATGTCAGAAAAATATAGTGTTGTGCTGTGTTCTTACGTCTACATTAAATGATGACCCCAGGCTTTATATTCAGATTCAATCCAAACAGTATTTATTGTCTTTCTTATCTACATGGCATGATCACAGGTCCCAGGTCTTTTTCTCATTGGTGTGTGTGTGCTCCCTGCAAGCCATGTTCGAATGTGTCTCTCAAAATGGTGTCTCCTTATATATGTATGATGATGTCATCTGTTGCATCAGTGGCTTGGTCTCTTAAAGGTACAGTTTCTTAAAGGTGAAGTCACCATTACACAACATTGCAAACAATGAGTCAGCCACGGTCGATAGAGTGTCAGGAATGAAGGTCAGAGGAGCAGACCAGGCTGGAAACACATAAAGAACGAGGGGCAGCCAATGTGAAAAACAGGGAATAAACAATATGGCATGGGTGGTGTTTACAATACCTCGAATCTCGGTTTGATTCTCTTCCAGGTCAGAGGGAATTCTAGTAACATGATGTCTATGGAATCACAGAATGACGAACAAAGAGACCATTTGGTCCATCATGCCAGTGTTGTCTCTTTGGTAGAGACAAATTACAATTAGTCCTGCTGCGTGGCTTTTTCCTGTAATCCAGTACATTTTCCCTTCCAGCATCTATCCATATCCCTTTTTAAAGTTACGATTGAATCTGCTTTCATCTCCCAATCAGGCAGTGCATTCCAGATCACAACACATTACTGTGTAACAAATGGTTCTTCATGTCACCTCTAGTTCTTTTGCCAATCACCTGATATCTGTGTCCTCTGCTTACTGACCCTTTTGCCACAGGAAACAGTTTCTCCTGATTTAAAGTGTTGAGAACCATCATGATTTTGAACACTTTGGACAAATCTCTTCTGAACGTTCTCTGCTCCAAGCAGAACAACCTCAGCTTCTACAATCTCTCCACAGAACTGAAATCCTTCACCCCGGTACCATTGCAGCAAATCTCTTCTGTTCATTTCTTGCCCCAGAAATAATTGAAATGAAATGTTTCTAAGAAAATGCATGAACTAAATAAAAAGGAGAGAGAAATAAATGATGAGCAAAATGGATATCAATGTTTGGAAGGCAAAAAGAGCAAAGAGATCGAAATGTTATTGTCGAGGAGTGAGAGGAATAAATAAAACTTTGGAGATTTTGTCAGTGGATTTACTGATAAATTTGGGAATTGAGAGGAAGCTGGTTCACAGAGAAATAACTGCCAACCCTGGGGAGGAGCTGACAACTGCATCCGTCCAATAAGAGACAGAGTAGAAGTGACAGTTCAGTCAGTGGAACAGGACACTTTTAATCTCAGGATTATGGGTTGGATGATCCACTGTGGGTGCCCGTGAAATTCCACAGGAGCTAATACAACACCTTGCTGTCAGTGGCTCCTTGGTCAACGGGTGTGATTCTTGTTTAAGGAGTGTGATTAATGAAAGTGTGAGCGACCCTAGGTTCAAATCACCAATGAGCTCTTGGCATTTTTAGTTTAATGTTACTGATTGCTGTCAGCCTTACGGAGCTGGCTTCAGGACCAGAGAACTGGATTCAAAGAGCTTGTCGACAAAATTGAAATTTACAAAATGTACAGATAGCCAAGTGAGAATATAAAGTTGTCGCAGTAATTGAGACATGACTCCAAAAACAACAGGACTGTGTTCTGGAATGAAATGGAATGGAATTCTTCAGTGTTTCTGTTGTTTGGCTTGCATTGACTCATCGATTTTCTTGTTTTTCACTTTGTCGATGCCTTTGAATAATTGTGGATCCTTCTTCAGAGTGTCTTCTTTCACCAGGTAGTTCTGACCTCTGATGATGTTGATTGTAATCAGCTTCAATTCGCTGATAGTTTTGGAAGTGAGCAGATTTCCTTTGCTTGAGTCTACAACATGGAACTCAGTCTGACATGTGGACCCATGGGAGGATTTGAATGCCACCCCTGCGTTGGAGTTGCATCCATCCAATAAGAGACAGAGTAGAAGTGACAGTTCTGTCAGTCGAATATGAGATTTTTAATGGCAGGGTTGTGAGTTTGAGTCAAATACAAGAAATGCTGGAATCACTCAGCAGGTCTGGCAGCATCTGTGGAAAGAGAAGCAGAGTTAACGTTTCGGGTCAGTGACCCTTCTTCGGAACTGACAAATATTAGAAAAGTCACAGATTATAAGCAAGTGAGGTGGGGGTGGGGCAAGAGATAACAAAGGAGAAGGTGCAGATTGGACCAGGCGACATAGCTGACCAAAAGGTCACGGAGCAAAGGCAAACAATATGTTATTGGTGTGTTGAAAGACAAAGCATTAGTACAGATTAGGTGTGAATACACTGAATATTGAACAGCAGCAAGTGCAAACCTGAAAAAAAACCTGAAAAAAAAACAGTGGGTCAGCAAACTGAACAAACTAAGATGAAATGAAATAAATGCAAAAAAAGATTGTAAAAAATGTAAAAAAGAATGTTAAAAAAAAGGAAGAAAAAATAACTAAAAATGAAAGTAAAATGGGGGGCTGTCATGCTCTGATATTATTGAACTCAATGTTCAGTCCGGCAGGCTGTAGTGTGCCTAATCGGTAGATGAGATGCTGTTCCTCGAGCTTGCGTTGATGTTCACTGGAACACTGCAGCAATCCCAGGACAGAGCTGTGAGCATGAGAGCAGGGGGGAGTGTTGAAATGGCAAGCAACCGGAAGCTCAGGGTCCTGCTTGCGGACTGAGCGGAGATGTTCCACAAAGCGGTCACCCAGTCTGCGCTTGGTCTCCCCAATGTAGAGGAGACCACACTGTGAGCAGCGAATACAGTTTACTACATTGAAAGAAGTACAAGTAAATCGCTGCTTCACCTGAAAGGAGTGTTTGGGGCCTGGGATAGTGAGGAGAGAGGAGGTAGATGGGCAGGTATTACACCTCCTGCGATTGCAGGGGAAGGTGCCCTGGGACGGGGACGAGGTGGTGGGGGTAATGGAGGAGTGGACCAGGGTGTCGCGGACGGAACGATCCCTTCGGAATGCTGACAGGGGAAGGGAGGGGAAGATGCGACTGGTAGTGGCATCACGCTGGAGGTGGCGATAATGGCGGAGGATGATCCTTTGAATATGGAGGCTGGTGGGATGAAAAGTGAGGACAAGGGGAACCCTGTCACGGTTCTGGGAGGGAGGGGAAGGGGTGAGGGTAGAGGTGCGGGGAATGGGTCGGACACGGTTGAGGGCCCTGTCAACCACAGTGGGGGGAAATCCTCGGTTGAGGAAAAAGGAGGTCAGATCAGAAGCACCGTCATGGAAGGTAGCATCATCAGAGCAGATGCGTCGGAGACGGAGAAACTGGGAGAATGGAATGGAGTCCTTACAGGAGGTAGGGTGTGAAGAAGTGTAGTCGAGGTAGCTGTGGGAGTCGGTGGGCTTATAATGGATATTGGTAGACAACCTATTCCCAGAGATGGAGACAGAGAAGTCGAGGAAGGGAAGGGAAGTGTCAGTGATGAACCATGTGAAGGTGAGAGAAGGGTGGAAATTCGAAGCAAAGTTGATAAAGTTTTCAAGTTCGGAGCGGGAGCAGGAAACGGCACCGATACAGTCATCAATGTACCAGAAAAAGAGTTGGGGGAGGGGGCCTGAGTAGGACTGGAAGAAAGAATGCTCGACATATCCCACAAAAAGACAGGCATAACTAGGACCCATGCGGGTACTCATAGCGACACCTTTTACTTGAAGGAAGTGCGTGGAGTTGAAGGAGAAGTTGTTCAATGTGAGAACATTATCTCCCTCTGAACTTGAGGCACTCCGTTCTCTCAGGTCTAACACCGACATGGTCATCAAACCTGCAGACAAGGGTGGTGCTGTTGTTGTATGGCGTACCGACCTCTACCTTGCAGAAGCTGAACGCCAACTCACAGACACCTCTTCCTACCTCCCTCTGGACCATGACCCCACCACCGAACATCAAGCCACCGTCCAAAGGACTGTCACTGACCTCATCTCCTCTGGAGATCTTCCCTCTACAGCTTCCAACCTCATAGTCCCACAACCCCGGACAGCCCGCTTCTACCTCCTTCCCAAAATCCGTGACTCTTCTGACGCCCTACGTCATTTTGACAATTTCCACTTTCCTGGTCCCAACCGCCTCCTCTTCACTATGGACGTCCAATCGCTCTACACCTCCATCCCCCACCAGGATGGTTTGAGGGCTCTCCGCTTCTTCCTGGAACAGAGGCCCAACCAGTCCCCATCCACCACCACCCTCCTCCGCCTGGTTGAACTTGTTCTAACATTGAACAACTTCTCCTTCAACTCCATGCACTTCCTTCAAGTAAAAGGTGTCGCTATGGGTACCCGCATGGGTCCTAGTTATGCCTGTCTTTTTGTGGGATATGTCGAGCATTCTTTGTTCCAGTCCTACTCAGGCCCCCTCCCCAAACTCTTTTTCCGGTACATTGATGACTGTATCGGTGCCGTTTCCTGCTCCCGCCCCGAACTTGAAAACTTTATCAACTTTGCTTCCAATTTCCACCCTTCTCTCACCTTCACATGGTCCATCTCTGGCACTTCCCTTCCCTTCCTCGACTTCACTGTCTCCATCTCTGGGAATAGGTTGTCTACCAATATCCATTAAAAGCCCACCGACTCCCACAGCTACCTCGACTACACTTCTTCACACCCTACCTCCTGTAAGGACACCATTCCATTCTCCCAGTTTCTCCGTCTCCGACGCATCTGCTCTGATGATGCTACCTTCCATGACGGTGCTTCTGATATGACCTCCTTTTTCCTCAACAGAGGATTTCCGCCCACTGTTGTTGACAGGGCCCTCAACCGTGTCCGACCCATTCCCCGCACCTCTACCCTCACCCCTTCCCCTCCCTCCCAGAACCGTGACAGGGTTCCCCTTGTCCTCACTTTTCATCCCACCAGCCTCCATATCCAAAGGATCATCCTCCGCCATTTTCACCAACTCCAGCGTGATGCCAGTACCAGTCGCATCTTCCCCTCCCTTCCCCTGTCAGCATTCCGAAGGGATCGTTCCCTCCGCGACACCCTGGTCCACTCCTCCATTACCCCCACCACCTCGTCCCCGTCTCAGGGCACCTTCCTCTGCAATCGCAGGAGGTTTAATACCTGCCCATTTACCTCCTCTCTCCTCACTATCCCAGGCCCCAAACACTCCTTTCAGGTGAAGCAGCGATTTACTTGTACTTCTTTCAATGTAGTATACTGTATTCGCTGCTCACAATGTGGTCTCCTCTACACTGGGGAGACCAAGCGCAGACTGGGTGACCGCTTTGTGGAACATCTCCGCTCAGTCCGCAAGCAGGACCCTGAGCTTCCGGTTGCTTGCCATTTCAACACAACCCCCTTCTCTCATGCTCACATCTCTGTCCTGGGATTGCTGCAGTGTTCCAGTGAACATCAACGCAAGCTCGAGGAACAGCATCTCATCTATCGATTAGGCACACTGCAGCCTGCCGGACTGAACATTGAGTTCAATAATTTCAGAGCATGACAGCCCCCCATTTTACTTTCATTTTTAGTTATTTTTTCTTCCTTTTTTTACATTCTTTTTTACATTTTTTACAATCTTTTTTTGCATTTATTTCATTTCATCTTAGTTTGTTCAGTTTGCTTACCCACTGTTTTTTTCAGGTTTGCACTTGCTGCTGTTCAACATTCAGTGTATTCACACCTAATCTGTACTAATGCTTTGTCTTTCAACACACCATCAACATATTGTTTGCCTTTGCTCCGTGACCTTTTGGTCAGCTATGTCGCCTGGTCCAATCTGCACCTTCTCCTTTGTTATCTCTTGCCCCACCCCCACCTCACTTGCTTATAATCTGTGACTTTTCTAACATTTGTCAGTTCCGAAGAAGGGTCACTGACCCGAAACGTTAACTCTGCTTCTCTTTCCACAGATGCTGCCAGACCTGCTGAGTGGTTGCAGTATTTCTTGTTTTTGTTTCAGATTTCCAGCATCCGCAGTATTTCGCTTTTATTTTTGTGAGTTTGAGTGCCATTTTGTTTTTCCCTTTTTTAAGGCTTCATGAGCAGAGAGTACAGGGAGTGTTTGAAATGAGCAAGTCTCGCTTTGATTCAGGACTCTTACCTCTCAGCAGCATCTCACTATGAAAGATTGAATTTGATCTCATTTCATTCTCAGCTCGGGGTCTGTGCGGCTCAGTGGCACTTCTGGCTGTCTCCCGCTTCACAATCCATCAGTACTGAGAAAGCAATGGTGAATATTACTCACATGTTGTGTTCTTTAATTTTTTGGAAAACTTGAATGTATGTATTTTCTTCCAAAACAAGGACACCAAGACACTGTGAATGTAGAGCTGAAATAGCTCAGTTGGGAGAGCATTAGACTGAAAATCTAAATGTCCCTTGTTCAATCCTGGGTTTCAGCAATTTCGCTTCCTTATGCGTCCCTTGCCTTGGTTCTGATTTTCTGGTTGCACAATTTCCTTTGACATTATTTACCAAGCACCAGTGGATTGAATTTGAGAAACAACACAGAGTAATTTACAGCATTGAAGGTGGTCGTTTGGCCTATCACGTCCATGCTGGCTCTCCCCGGAGCAATCTAGTCAGTTCCACTCACCAGCTCGATCCCTTTCCTCCTGCAAGTTTCTTTCCTTCAAGTATCCATCCAATTTCCTTTTCAAATCATTGATTGTCTCTGCTTCCACTACACTCATGGGCCAAGTCATTACCCCCCACAACATAAAAAATTTCCACCTCATCAAGGATGGGGAATACTTATATCTTCTATATTTGCTTATTCTCTATTTCTATGAGAAGAGACTGACAGTCAACATGAAAGGAAACCCAAAAATCTTCGAGCAGCATGTAAATGATAAGTGGGTCGTAAGAAGTTGAGTCGGGCCTATTAGGGACAAAAAGGATAATATAAGCTTAGAGGTGCAGGGCAATGTTAATCTACTTAATGAGTACTTTGTATCAGTGATCACTAAGGAAGTGGAATTTGACAAAATATCAGTCGAAGTGAAGAGAGTAGAGGCAATGGAGAGAGTACAAATTAGGAGAGGGAGGTACTAAAAAGGCTGGCTGTGCTTAGGGAAGATAAATCACCTGGTCCGGATGGCTCACATCCCAGGTTGCGAAAGGAAATGCGGATGCAGATAACGGAAGGGCTTGCTATAATCTTCCAATCTTCCCTGGATACGGGGGAGGTGCCAGAGGATTAAACAGTGGCAAATGCGACACCCTTATTCAAGAAAAGGTGTAAGGACAGTCCGGGTAACTACAGGCTAGTTAGATTAACAGCAGCGGTGGGTAAGGTTTTAGAAAGAATAATCAGGGTAAAAAATCAACAGTCACTTGGAGAGGTATGACTTAATTAAGAAGAGTGAGCATGGATTTATAAATGGGAGTTCATGCTTGACTAATCTAACTGCATTTTCTGATGAACTAACAGAGCAGGTTGATGAAGGAAATGCAGTGGATGTTGTTTATATGGATTTTAAGGAAGCGTTTGACAAGGTACCACATAAAAGGGCGGTTAACAAAATTGAGGTTCGTGGAACAGGAGGGTCAGTGTCCAATTGGATAGAAAATTGGTTTAAGGACAGAAAACAGCGAGTCTTATTAAATGGTTCTTTGTCAGACTGGAGGATAGTCGACAGTGGTGTTCCCCAAGGGTCAGTGTTAGAACCACTGCTTTTTTTGCTAAAGATAATTGACTTGGATCTTGGAATACAGAGTAGAATCTCAAAATATGCCGATGACATCAAACCTGGAGGAGCGGCAAACAGTGAAGATGATATGAACTGCCGGCAACAGGACAGTGATAGGCTAGCAGAATGGGCAGACAGGTGGCAGATGGAATTTAATAGTGACAAGTGTGAGGTGATGTATTTTGGCATAAGGAATAGGGAGAGGCAATAGATACTTAATGGCACAGTTCCAAAGAGTGTACTGGAATAGAGGGACTTGGGGTTCATGTGCATCAATCTTTGAAGGAGGCAAGTCATATTGCGAGAGTGGTTCGCAAAGCATATGGGATCGTGGGCTTTGTAAGTAGAGGCATTGAGTACAAAAGCAGGGAAGTTATGCTGAACCATTATAAAACTCTGGTTAGGCCCCAATTGGAGTGTTGCTTCCAGTTCTGCTCAGCAGACTTTAGAAAGAATGTGAGGGTCCTTGAGAGGACGCAGAGGCGATTTACCAGAATGGATCCAGGGATGGGGGATTTTAGTTACAAGGTTAGGTTGGAAAAGCTAGGATTATTCTGCCTTTCTCAAAGGAGATTGAGTGGAGAATTGATAGAGGTGTATAACACCTCTAGAGAACAGGCCATCCTGGACTGGGTATTGTGAAATGAGAAAGGATTAGTTAACAATCTTGTTGTGTGGGGTCCCTTGGGGAAGTGCGCCCATAATATGATAAAATTCTTCATTAAGATGGAGAGTGAGAGAGTTGATTCCGAGTCTCGGGTCCTGAATCTAAACAAAGGAAACTATGAAGGTATGAGGCGGGAGTTGGCGATGATAGATTGGGGAACGTTACTTAAAGGGTTGACAGTGGATAGGCAATGGCTAGCATTTAAAGAGCGCACGGATGAATTACAACAATTGTTCATTCCTGTCTGTGCAAAAGTAAATCAGGAAGGGTGGCTCAACTGTGGCTTTCAAAAGAAATTAAGGAAAGTATTAGATCCAAGGAGGAGAAATATAAAATGGCCAGAACAAGCAGCAAACCTGAAGATTGTGAGCAGTTTGGAATTTAGCAGAGGAGGACAAAAGGATTGATTAAGAAGGGGGAAATAGAGTATGAGAGTAAGCTAGCAGAGAACATAAAAACTGACTGTAAAAGCTTCTATAGATATGTGTAGAGAAAAAGATTAGTGAAGACAAATGTGGGCCCCTTACAGTCAGAAACGGGGGAATTTATAATGGGGAACAAAGAAATGGCAGACCAATTAAATACATACTTTGGATCTGTCTTCACAAAGGAGGATATAAATTATCTCCCAGAAATATTGGGCAACATAGGGTCTAGTGAGAAGGAGGAACTGTATGAAATCAGTATTAGGAGGGAATGTTTGGGAAATTGATGGGATTGAAGGCCGATAAATCCCCAGGGCCTGATAATCTACATCCCAGAGTACTTAAGGAAGTGGCCCTTGAAATAGCAGATGCATTTCTGGTCTTTTTTCAAAATTCTATCGACTCTGGAACAGTTCCAATGGATTGGACGGTAGTTAATGTCACTCCACTATTTAAAAAAAGAGGCAGAAAGAAAATAGCGAATTATATACCGGTTAGCCTGACATCAGTCGTGGGCAAAATGCTGGAGTCCATTATAAAAGATGTAATAGCAGAGTGCAATAATAACTCGTCTCCACTCCTAGTATTTCTAAATCCCACACATTCACTATAATGTGAACAATTATTTACTGTTGTGTCTCTCTCAGATTTGTAAACTTCACTGTATTGGAGTGAGGTGACATCTACTGGCGGGAAGCAAGAACTGCAATTAAGCAGCAGAAACTCCACAGTCTGTCAGGGTTAAAGAAACATTGCAATGTGAGGAGACAGCGAAGTGGTTTGATTGGGTAGATGGAGACATGATTCCACTTGTGGTGGTGTCTGAAGCAAAGGCCAGAAATACAAAATTGTCATTAATAAAAGAAATGAGGAATTCATGAAAAATGTAGTAACGTAGTGAATGGTTAGAATGTGGATAGAATAGAAAGTGAGATTGGATGGACAGAAGCAGTCTGAAAGGATGGCTGAAACAAAAGGTGAGTGCCCTGAAACGTTTACTGTGTTTCTCACAGCACAGATGCTGCCAGAGCTGCTGAACATTTCCAGCACTTTCTCTTTTTATTTCCGCATTTGCAGGATGTTGCTTTGATCTGAAAAAAAATGGATGATTGGCAGGGGGGTTCCAGTGAAAATCCACAGCAGCTAATAAAGCTTGACTTGCCAGTGGCTCGTTGGTCTAGGGGTATGATTCTCGCTTAGGGAATATGGTTAATTAACAAGCGAGAGATCCTGGATTCAAGTCCTGGACGAGCCCTGGTCTGCTGGCATTTTTAGATTAAGGTTATCTATTGGTTTCAGCCTTGCAGAAGGTGGAATTGACTTCCATGCGGAGCTGGCTTGAGGACCAGACAACTGGATTCAAAGAGCTTGTCGACAAAATTGCAATTATCTAAATGGACAGATAGCCAAGTGGGAATATAAAGTTGTTGCTGCAATTGTGACCTGACTCCAAAAACAACAGGACTGGGTTCTGGACTGGAATGGAATGGAATTCTTCAGTGTTTCTGTTGTTTGGCTTGCATTGACTCATCGATTTTCTTGTTTTTCACTTTGTCGATGCCTTTGAATAATTGTGGATCCTTCTTCAGGGTGTCTTCTTTCACCAGGTAGTTCTGACCTCTGATGATGTTGATTGGAATCAGCTTCAACTCGCTGCTAGTTTTGGAAGTGAGCAGATTTCCTTTTCTTGAGTCTGCAACATGGAACTCAGTCTGACATGTGGACCCATGGGAGGATTTGAATGCCATCCCTGCGTTGGAGTTGCATCCATCCAATAAGAGACCGAGTAGAAGTGACAGTTCTGTCAGTCGAATATGAGACTTTTAATGGCAGGGTTGTGAGTTTGAGTGCCATTCTGTTTTTCCCTTTTGTAAGGCTTCATGAGCAGAGAGTACAGGGAGTGTTTGAAATGAGCAAGTCTCGCTTTGATTCAGGACTCTGACCTCTCAGCAGCATCTCACTATGAAAGATTGAATTTGATCTCATTTCATTCTCAGCTCGGGGTCTGTGCGGCTCAGTGGCACTTCTGGCTGTCTCCCGCTTCACAATCCATCAGCACTGAGAAAGCAATGGGGAATATTACTCACATGTTGTGTTCTTTAATTTTTTGGAAAACTTGAATGTATGTATTTTCTTCCAAAACAAGGACACCAAACCACTGTTATTGTCGGGCTGAAATAGCTCAGTTGGGCGAGCATTAAACTGAAGATCTAATGGTCCAGGGTTCAATCCCGGGTTTCAGCAATTTTGCTTCCTCATGCGTCCCTTGCCTTGGTTCTGATTTTTCGGTTGCACAATTTACATTGAAATTATTTACCAAGCACCAGTGGATTAAATTTGAGAAACAACACAGAGTCATTTACAGCACAGAAGTTGCTGTAGTCTAGTCAGTAATCTAGTCAGTTCCACTCACCTGCTCGATCCCTTTCCTCCTGCAAGTTTCTTTCCTTCAAGTATCCATCCAATTTCCTTTTCAAATCATTGATTGTCTCTGCTTCCACCACACTCGTGGGCCAAGTCATTACCACCCACAGCAAAAGAAAGTTCCACCTCATCAAGGATGGGAAATACTTACATCTTCTATATTTGCTTATTCTCTATTTCTATGAGAATAGACTGGCAGTCAACATGAAAGGAAACCCAAAAATCTTCGAGCAGCATGTAAATGATAAGTGGGTAGTAAGAGGTTGAGTCGGGCCTATTAGGGACAAAAAGGATAATATAAGCTTAGAGGTGCAGGGCAATGTTAATCTACTTAATCACTAAGGAAGTGGAATTTGACAAAATATCAGTCGAAGTGAAGAGAGTAGAGGCAATGGAGAGGGTACAAATTGAGAGAGGGAGGTACTAAAAAGGCTGGCTGTGCTTAGGGTAGATAAATCACCTGGTCTGGATGGCTGGCATCCCAGGTTGCGAAAGGAAATGCGGATGCAGATAATGGAAGAGTTTGCCATAATCTTCCAATCATCCCTGGATACGGGGGAGGTGCCAGGAGTAAACAGTGGCAAATGCGACGCCCTTATTCAAGAAAGGGTGTAAGGACAGTCCGGGTAACTACAGGCTAGTTAGATTAACAGCAGCGGTGGGTAAGGTTTTAGAAAGAATAATCAGGGTAAAAAATCAACAGTCACTTGGAGAGGTTCGAGTTAATTAAGGAGAGTGAGCATGGATTTATAAATGGGAGTTCATGCTTGACTAATCGAACTGCATTTTTTGATGAGCTAACAGAGCAGCTTGCTAAAGGGAATGCAGTGGATGTTGTTTATATGGATTTTAAGGAAGCGTTTGACAAGGCACCACATAAAAGTGGGGTTTACAAAATTGAGGTTCGTGGTATAGGAGGGTCAGTGTCCAATTGGATAGAAAATTGGTTTAAGGACAGAAAACAGGGAGTCTTATTAAATGATTCTTTGTCAGACTGGAGGATAGTCGACAGTGGTGTTCCCCAAGGGTCAGTGCTAGAACCACTGCTTTTTTTGCTAAAGATAAATGACTTGGATATTGGAATATTGAGTAGAATCTCAAAATATCCCGATGACAACAAACTTGGAGGAGTGGCAAACAGTGAGGATGATATGACTGCCTGCAACAGGACAATGATAGGCTAGCAGAATGGGCAGACAGGTGGCAGATGGAATTTAATAGTGACAAGTGTGAGGTGATGTATTTTGGCATAAGGAATAGGGAGAGGCAATATTTACTTAATGGCACAGTTCTAAAGTGTGTGTTGGAATAGAGGGACTTGGGGTTCATGTGCATCAATCTTTGAAGGTGGCAAGACATATTGCGAGAGTGGTCAGCAAAGCATATGGGATCTTGGGCTTGAAAAAAAGAGGCATTGAGTACAAAGCAGGGAAGTTATGCTGAACCATTATGAAGCTCTGGTTAGGCCCCAGTTGGAGTGTTGCTTCCAGTTTTGCTTGCCACACTTAAGAAAGAATGTGAGCGTCCTTGAGAGGATGCAGAGGAAATTCACCAGAATGGATCCAGGGATGGAGGATTTTAGTTACAAGGTTAGGTTGGAAAAGCTAGGGTTGTTCTACCTGCATCAAAGGAGAGTGAGGGGAGAATTGATAGATGTGTTTTCGGCTATGACAGTTTAAAATAAGTTGGCAAGGAAACATTGTTCCCGTTAACTATTGGTACAAGGACTAGGGGACACAGATTGAAGGTTTTGGACAGGAGGTACAGGGGGAATGTGCGCAAGAACTTTCTTACACTGATTGGTGATGATCTGTAACTCGCTGCCCACGAGGGCGGTGGAAATGGAGACAATCGAGGATTACAAAAGGAATTTGAATGGGCACTTGAAGGAAATAATTTTACAGGGCTATGGGGATCGAGCAGACAAGTAATAAGTCTTCTCCACTCCTAGTATTTCTAAATCCCACACATTCACTATCATGTGAACAATTCTTTCCTGTTGTGTCTTTCTCAGATTTGTAAACTTCACTGTATTGGAGTGAAGTGACATCTACTGGCAAGAAACAAGAACTGCCGTGATGAGATCAGCCATGATTGTATTGAATGGCAGAGCAGGCTCGAGTGGCTGACTTGCCGACTCCGGCTCTTCGTTCTTATGTTCATAGAATCATACAGCACAGAAGGAGGCCATTCGGCCCCATTGTGCCTCTGCTGACTCTCTGACAAAAAGATGCAATTAGTCCAACCCCCTGCCTATTTCCCCATAATCCTGGAGAATTTCACTTTGAAATATTTGTCCAATTCCTTTATGAAAGTTATAATTGAATCTGTTTTCACCACCCTGTCAGACAATTCATTCCAAATCCGAATCAGTTACTGGGTAAAAAGATCTCTCCTCACCTCCCCTTGACATCTTTGGCCAATTATTTTAAACCTGTGTCCTCTGGTTACTGACCCCCAGGACAGTGGAAACAGTTTCTCCCTCTCTACCCTATGAAAATCCTTCATGATTCTGAACACCTCTATTAAATCTTCCCTTAACCTTCTCTACTCTGAGGAGAACAATCCCAGCTTCACCAGCCTGTCCAGAGAACTGACACCCCTCATCTCTGGTATCATTCTAGTAAATCTCCTCTGAACTGTCTCAGAAGCTTTGATGTCCTTTCTAAAGCCTGGTGCCCAGAACTGGACACATTACTCGAGCTGAGATCGAGCCAACGACGCCCACATCCCACGAACGAATAAAAAAACGCTCCCGAGCCAGTCCCCAATTCTGAAGCATTTATCGACGCTCCCTGCCCAGTCCCCAAATCTTATTCAATTATAGACACTCCATGCCCAGTCCCCAATTCTTATCCATTTACAGACGCTTCCTGACCAGTACCCAAATCTTATTCATTTAGAGACGCTCCCTGCCCAGTCCCCCAATTCTTATCCATTTGCAGACGCTCCCTGCCCAGTCCCCAATTCTTATCCATTTACAGACGCTCCCTGACCAGTACCCAAATTTTATTCATTTAGAGACGCTCCCTGCCCAGTCCCCAATTCTTATCCATTTATGGACGCCGTTTCGGGAAGCCTCACCGGGAAAAGCTTCACCACCGCCATCCGCAGGGATACAGATGGGATTGTTCCATCTTATTGTGGCCCTGAGGCCCTGCTCCAGCTGTGTGAGCCCGCAAAGTCTTCTCGCACTTTGTGAATATCCCGCTCCAACTCCGAACCCGCAACTCTTGCTGCTGACAAAGCTCTCTACCGCGCCTGCGCGCCCCGCTCCTGTCACAGATAGGGCGGATTCTAGGCCGCTGAGCATTCTGGGTATCACACCTGTCATTAATGCTATTCTTTCAGCTGAAAGGTTTTATTACGTACATTTCATGTCCTGGAATCGTCGTGAGTGTTTTCTTTTGCACCTGTCAGTGCCTGGGAGGATAGAGTCAGCTTCACTTTGTAGCCATGAGTTTCTGGTGTGAGAAAGTGGTGTTTAACTCAGTATATTTCAGTTTTTGGTCTGTGACTGTGGGTATTATTCAGTACTTGTTTGTTTCTGCTATTGCTCTGTGAGTTTCACCACATATCTTTCAACAACTTGTATGTGAGCATCAGCTTTTGTCTATATCTATCAGTTTCTGAGAAGTGAGAAAGGGTTTGATTCTATCCCTATCAGTTTCTGTTACATGCATGTGTCTTTAATCTGCACCTCCTCTGAGTGTGTCCTCGTCTCTGTACTTGTAGGTGAACATGTGTTTTGCTTTGTATCTCTCAGTCTTTGAAGTGTGAGCCTGGGTTTGTACCTAATTTCCTTTGTACCTTGCAGTTGGGATATGAAAGAAAGATTTTTACATGTTACCTGCCAACTGCTGCTACGTGACTGTGGGTTTCACACTGTATCTGTCAATTTCTTGTCTGGTAATGCGAAGTTTGCAGTGTACCTGTCAGTTTCTTGTATGTGAGTGTTGATTTCACTCTGAAAAGAATCATAGATCATAGAATAGTTACAGAACAAAAGGAAGCCATTCAGCTCATTGTGCTTGTGCTGCTTCTATGCACGAGCAACTCAGCTCATGCCACAGACTCATGTATTCCATGAAAACATGCAATTTTTCCACTTCAGATAATTATCTTATACCATTTTGAAAGCCATGGTTGAATCAGCCTCCATCACACTCTCAAGCAGTGCATATCAGATCTTAACCACTCGCTGTGCAAAAGAAGTTTTTCCTCATGTTGCCTTTGGTTCTTTTGCCATTCACCTTAAATCGGTGTCCTCAGGTTACAGAGCCGTGAATAATATTCCCCATTGCTTTCTCAGCACTGATGGATTGTGAAGTAGGAGACAGCCAGAAGTCCCACAGAGCCGCACTGACCCCGAGCTGGGAATGAAATGAGATGAAGTTCAATCTTTCACAGCGAGATGCTGCAGGGAGATAAGAGTCCCGAATCAAAGTGAGACTTTCTCATCCTTTTGCTGAATTTCATTTCAAACACTCCTTGTACTCTCTGCTAATGAAGCCTTAAAAAAGGGAAAAACAAAATGGCACTCAAACTCACCACCCTGAAATTAAAAGTTTAATGTTTGACTGACTGAACTGTCACTTCTACTCGCTCTCTTATTGGATGGATGCAACTGTATTCTCCAACGCAGGGGTGGCATTCAAATCCTCCCATGGGTCCACATGTCAGACTGAGTTCCATGTTATAGACTCAAGCAAAGGAAATCTGTTCAGTTCCAAAACTATCAGTGAGTTGAAGCTCATTACGATCATCATCATCAGAGGTCAGAACTACCTGGTGAAAGATGACAATCTGAAGAAGGATCCACAATTATTCAAAGGCATCGACAAAGTGAAAAACAAGAAAATCGATGAGTCAATGCAAGCCAAACAGCAGAAACACTGAAGAATTCGATTCCATTCCAGTCCAGAACCCAGTCCTGTTGTTTTTGGAGTCAGGTCACAATTACTGCAACAACTTTATATTCCCACTTGGCTATCTGTACATTTAGTTAATCAAGCTCTTTGAATCCAGCTCTCTGGTCCTCAAGCAGGCTCCACATGGAAATCAATTCCGCCTTCTGCAAGGCTGAAACCAATCAATGACCTTAAACTAAAAATGCCAAAGAAGAAGGGCATGTCCAGGATTTGAACCCAGGATCTCTCACACATTAATTAATCACTCACCCTAAGCAAGAATCATACCCCTAGATCAACATGCCACTTCCTTTTTAGCTCCTGTGGAATTTCACTGGCAGCCAAAGCCGACCATCCATTTTTTTTTCAGAGCAAAGCAACATCTTGCAAATTCTGAAATAAAAACTGAAAGTGTTGGAAATGTTCAGAAACTCTGGCAGCATCTGTGGAGAGAGAAACAGAGTTCACCTTTCAGGGCGTTTACCTTTTGTTTGAGCCATCCTTTCACACTGCTTCTGTCCACCCAATCTCACTTTCTATTTTATCTCGATTCCACCCACTCACTACCTAAATACATTTATCATGAATTCCTCATATCTTTTAATAATGACAATTTTATATTTCTGGCCTTTGCTTTGGACTCCACCACAAGTGGAATCATGCCTCCATCAACCCAATCAAACCCATTCACTATTTCCTCACATTGCAATGTTTCTTTCACCCTGACAGACGATGGAATTTCTGCTGCTTGATTGCAGTTCTTGCTTCCTGCCAGTAGATGTCACCTCACTCCAGTCCAGTGAAGGTGACAAATCTGAGAGCACACAACAAGAAGTAATTGTTCACGTTGTTCATTGTTCAGTGAACAGGTCCCTCTATTCCTGCAAACTCTTTAGAACTGTGCCATTAAGTATATATTGCCTCTCCCTATTCCTTCTGCTAAAATGCATCACCTCACACTAGTCACTATTAAAATCCATCTGCACCTGTCTGCCCATTCTGCTGGCCTATCACTGTCTTGTTGCAGGTGGTTCATTTCTTCCTCACTGTTTGCCACTTCCCAAATTTGGTGTTACCGGCATATTTTGAGATTCTGCTCTATATTCCAAGATCCAAGTCATTTATCTGTCGCAAGTAAAAAGCAGTGGTTCCAGCAGTGACCCTTGGGGAACAGCACTGTCGACAACCTTCCAGTCTGAGAATGAATCATTTATTACGACTTGCTGTTTTCTGTCCTTAAGCCAATTTACTATCCAATTGGACACTGACCCTCCTATTCCATGAACCTCAATGTTGTTAATAACCCTTTTATGTGTCGTTTCTTAAAATCCATATAAACAACATCCACTGCATGCCCTTCATAAACCTTCTCTGTTAGTTCATCAAAAAATGCAGTTAGATTAGTCAAGCATGAACTCCCATTTATAAATCCATGCTCACTCTCCTTAATTAACTCAAACCTCTACAAGTGACTGTTGATTTTTTCCCTGATTTTTCTTTCTAAAACCTTACCCACCACTGCTGTTAATCTAACTGGCCTGTAGTTACCCAGACTGTCCTTACACCCTTTCTTGAATAAGGGTGTCACATTTGCAACTGTTTAATCCTCTGACACCTCCCCCGTATTCAGGGAAGATTGGAAGATAAGAGAAAGCCTTTCTGTTATCTGCATCCACATTTCCTTTCGCAATCTGGGATGAAAGCCATCCGGACCAGGTAATTTATCTTCCTGAAGCATAACCAGCCTTTGCAGTACCTCCCTCTCTCAATTTGTACCCTCTCCATTGCCTCTACACTCTCCACTTCTCCTGATATTTTGTCAAATTCTACTTCCTTAGTGATCATTGATACAAGGTACTTATTAACTAGATTAACATTGCCCTGCAGCTCTAAGTATATATTACCCTCTTTGTCCCTAATGGGGCCCACTTCACCGCTGACTACCTGCTTATTATTTATATCCTGCTTGAAGATTTTTGGGTTCCCTTTCATGTTGACTGCCATTCTATTCTCGTAGAGATAGGGAATAAGCTAAATATAGAAGATATAAATATTTCCCATCCTTGAGTGAGGTGGAATTTTTTTATGCTGTGAGTGGTAATGTCCTGACCCACGAGTGTGGTGGAAGTAGAGACAATCAATGATTTGAAAAGGAAATTGGATGGATACTTGAAGCAAAGGAACTTGCAGGAGGAAAGGGATCGAGCAGGTGAGTGGAACTGAGTAGCTGGCTCCAATAATTGCTGCAGTCACTTCGATCCCCCTTAATTTTGTACAAGGTGACAATGTTTGCATCACGCATGTTTTGAGCCCTTGTTGAGCTCGACTATGGTGGGCTCACTGTCCAGTTCCTCCATGACAGGGAAGTCTGGAATGGCACTGAGGGCAACTTCAATCACAATGTTCTCCGTTATGTGGAGTTCAAGGGAATGCTCCACTCACCTTTCCATCCGCTTGTTAGGTTCAGTGATGATCGTCCCTGTCTTTGTCTTCAAAAGGTGCTGATTTAGTTACTACTGGACCCATTGCTTTCTTAATTCCTTCATACATCCCTCCAGCAAACCCGGATTCAGCAGCAGAGTTTTAACCAGTATTAACTGGTGCAGTGCTGAGCAGTTTGCAGAGACTTGTTTCTGGCAGGTCTGAGAGCATCAAGATGTTGTTTGCTGCAGACTCGTTTGTAGTTCATGAGTTGCAGTAACTGACTCCATTTCAGTCCAATAAGCCTCAAACCAGTCAGCATTCCTCCCATCTCTTTTCCTATACACAGTGAGTGCAGAGTTATAGATGGTGGTGTGCAGATGATTCCACTTTGACACCGCACTGAGGCCTTGAGCATTGTTGTCTGAAAGAGCCTGATCGAGGATGTTGAGGAACTCCTGGGTCCTTTCTGGGTTAGTGGTTTGGCAACTGTTGATCAGAAGACGACCTTTCTTCATGGATGGATGAAGCTTCCTTGGCTGAAGCCTGACCTTGTTACACACCAGGGAGTGGTCAGTGTCACAGTCAGCGCTGTGATAGCTGTGAGTGATGAGGACACTGCTGAGGGTGGTATGTCTGGTGATAAGGTCTAGCTGGTGCCAATGGCGTGATCTCGGATGTCTCCAGGACACCTTGTGGCACAGCTTGACCTGGAAGTAGCCGTTCATCACACAGAATCCATGGTGACAGCATAGCTCCAGCAACCTCTGTCCATTTTCGTTCATCTTGCCAATCCCCTGGTACCCTATGCACATTTGCAAAGCTGTAGTCAGTACCCAAGCTTGTGTTGAAGTCTCCGAGAATGTACAGTCCCTCAGTGCTGGGAATTCTAATGATGGCAGTGTCAAGTGTCACATAGAATTGATCCTTGACATCTGGGGTGGAGGTGAGTGTTGGGACATAGATGCTCACGAGATTAACTGGGCCCGCGCTTGTTGACAAGTGAAGAGTAAGAAGTCTCTCTGAGCCTACTATGGGTGGTTCACTCATCTCAAGTGGCGTGCATTTTACTGTGAAATCCACTCCATGCTCACGAGTTGCCTCTTGGGCTTTCCCCTGCCAGAAGAAGGTGTCGTGTTTCTCTTTGAGGGATCCACTTTGGACGAGTCTAGTTTCTTGCAGCACAGCAATGTCCACATTGAGCCTTGTGAGTTCCTTGTCCATCACAGCTGTCTTGTGTGTGTCATCAACCTGCAGAAGGGTGTCAGTAAGGCCAGGACACATGGTCCTCACATTCCAGCTTGCGATGCGAAGGACTGGTGTCTTCTTTGTTGAGCTTGTTTTTCTTGATGCATTGATTATCGATCCGCCTGTTGAGAGATGACTCTCTAAGCTCCAAGCACCCATTGAAGCAAGCAGGTTGTGGCAGGACAGCACCTAACTGATTGGGGGCTACCCAGCTTGGAGTGGGTGGTAGCTATCCAATGAGATACGATGATCTCTTCAACTGTCAAAAGTAACCCCTGGTGCTCATACTCTGCACCAATTGAGTGAGAGCTTATAATCGGTAACCGTTTCTTCCCGTGTTGTGCTAATGTTTCAGCACAAATAGTGTCCTCTGCACGGCACATTAGTACTGAACACAGAATGGCTCCTTTGGTCATGTGTTAATTATAAAATGGCTTTCTTGACCTTGTTAGTTATTACAATGGATACATGATAAAAATGGTCAAATTAAACTAAGATCGAACTACCCAAGCTTACCTGCATCCTCCAGTCCTCTGGCATCATTCCCATATTCAAGGAGGATTGAAAGATTGTGGTTCGAGTCTCTGATATTTCCACCCTTACTTCCCTCAGCAACCCAGGATGCAGCCCATTCAAACTGGGTGACTTTTCTACTGTGAGTGCTGCCAACCTTGTAATTGTCTCCTCTTTATCTATTTTCATCCTGTCCAATTTCTTCACTTCCTCCTCCTTTACTGTGACATTTGCAGCATCCGCTTATTTTGTGATACTTAATTAGTGCCTCAGCAACACCCTCTGTCTCCACAGGATCTCTAATTGACCCACACTTTCATTGACTGTCCATATGTTGGTAACAGACTTCAGTGTTCCCAGTTATGTGACCCGCTAATCTTTTCTCATACACTCTCTTGCTGATCTCATTTCCTTTTTCAGCTCTCCTCTGTACTTTCTGTATTCTGCTTGTTTCTCTACTGCATATGAATCCTCACATGATTTCGATATTAATGGTTTTTGAACTATTTTGTTGAAGGATTTAATTTTGAAAATTTCTCCCTAGCTCCCCTCATGGTCAGGCAGAAAGTTTAACTGCTGTGTTTTCAAACAGCAACAGCTTTATTTGAAAAGCCATTGGTACAGGATTCCGGGTTTTAATCCAGTCACAAATCTGGTTCTGATGTCTTGTGGCTCCAGCTGTCACATGACCTGTCAGAGGATGACCTCATAATTGACCCAGTCATGGACATGTGGGTTGATGTTTAAATTGTTGCAAAATAATTTTCCAGAAGGACAATTAAAATGAATCGATATATAAAAGGTAGATTTTGTGAATTTGTGCTCCCAGTGGAAATTCCTGCAGAGTCTGCTGGTTTTCATATCCCCAATTCCCCACAGGAAGCTCTGTGTCGGAATCTGTATTAATTATATCAATATTATACAGAATCATTTCATGGGAGACCCTAGTGTGAATTGTAGACAGGTGGTTCAGTTTTAACTTTCAAATTAACACAGAAGCAAAATACTGCAGATGCTGGAAATCTGAAATAAAAACAGAAAATGCTGGAAATACTCAGCAGGTCTGGCAGCATCTGTGGACAGAGAAACAGAGTTAACGTTTGTGGTCTGTGACCTTTCATCAGAACTGGGCTGAAATTGTCTGAGGGCCAAGTGGCCTCTTTCTGTGCCTTAAACTTTCTTTGAGTCTAAGATTCTATGAGATTCTGGAATCAATTTCAGGGTCGATGACATTGCACTCTGTAAGGATAGGAAGATGGAGATTATTAAGTACAGTGCAAGAATATAGATGCTTTTACATTATTTTAATCAAAATTGATTTAAACTTTGTGTTCACGCATCGGATCTTTTGATCACAATGACACTGATAACAATGGAAAAAGCAAGACTTGCATTTCACGACCACAGGACGTTGCAAAGCCTTTTACAGCCAATGAAGGACTTTCCAAGTGTAGTCACTGTAGTCATGTAGGAAACATGGTGGCCAATGTGCGCGCAGCAAGCTCCCAGAAACAACAATGTGATAAAAACGAGATAATCTGTTTTTATGTGATGTTGATTCAGGGTTAAACAATGACCAGCATCCCAGAAATAATTCCCCTTCTATTCTCTGAAATAGTGCCATGGTACCTTTAACATCCACCTGAGAGGGCAGAGGGATCCTCAGTTTTCTGTCTCACCTGAAAAACAGCATTTCTGATAGTGCAGCACTGCCTTAGTACTGGACTGGAGTGTCAGCCATTTTTAAAGGGCTGTTAGTCCTACTGGAAAATATTTAAAGGAAGATTAAATAAAATGAAATAAATACATTGCTTTTGCCTCTCTCCCATCCCCCCAATAACAGTTAAATTAATTATTTGCCCTTTCCCTCCCAAACCTACCTTTACCATCCGACCTTCCGCCCAAAACTGCACAAACTGTAAACTATAACCCTTCCCACCATCCCCTACACCCATGACATTAATTTGACTCCGTCCCCCCTCCCCCACACTGAGAAACTTACCTTCTCCCCCCTCCCCACCAGTGTTGCACCTCATTTGCCCGGATGGGGCTCCGAAGGCACGGCAGTGCCGGTCACTGGGCTGAGGATCGCAGCGGGATATCAGGAAGTGATGGGATAATAATTAATGCAGGTTTGTGGTCCCGTTGCCGAGCGGTGGGGGTCCCCCACAAGGCCTCGCTGTCGCCGGCAATATCGAGCCAGGCCCTGCCGGCGTTGAGGTCCATGGCGGGCCTCATCCGGGGCCATCATCAGGCGGCCCCCACCCCACCCCCACCACAGATCTCGACGTTGAGGGCTCTATAGAATCCAGCCCATTGTTTCTGTCAATCTCAACTCCACAAGGATTTGTCTGTGAATTGTAGAAAAATTAAAGCTCTATAATGTTTTGATAAAAGGGGGTTCAAATCCATTTCCAAACAAATGATAGTTCTCATTGTATCTAGAACATGTTTTCTTACATACAAACATACCAATTAGGAGCAGGAGTAGACCACTCAGCCCCTCGAGTCTGCTCCACCATTCAATAAGATCATGGCTGATCTGATTTTAACCTCAACTCCACGTTCCCACCTGCCCCCAATAACCTTTCACCCCCTTGTTTATCAAGAATCTATCTACCTCTATCTTAAAATATTTAAGAATTTCTGTCGTTCAGCAACTCTCACCTGCTTTCTGGATTTCACCTAAAAAATGTATTTCCACACTTTGGATATCCTGTACTTCATTAATGTTTTTGCTCTCTGGGAATTTCCCTTTAATTATATTCAGTGCTGGTATTTTACTGCCACACACTGACTGAAAGTGTCCCATCTTTCTGCAGGAAAAACACTCAGCTTCTTTGGCGGGACAGTTTTCCCACTTGTTTCTCTCTCGGCCACACCTACTGCAATTGGTTGCAGCTACCACTAGGTGCTCTTCCCATCTTTCTTGTCTTTTACCACTAATTTTTCCTTTTGTTTTCTTAACGAATTCAATTGAGTCTGCTACTCTCGAGATCAGACTCTCCCTGTCCCCTCGAACAACGGATTGGTTAAACTTTCTAACCTCTGCTTGTCTGCTCAATTGAATCACTTTCGTTAATGTGAGATCAGCCCTGGACTGTAGATGATCTGAAAGGGTGTTGTCTAATACCCCGAACACAATCCTGTCTCCATTCAGCTCTTCTCTTAAGTTGCCGTATTCACAAACCTCCGTGAGTTTGTACAAGTCATTGATAAATGAGTGAATACTCTCCCCTTTCTGTTTTGGACGCTTATTAAATTCAAAGTGATTCCTGACAATGCAGCGGCCAGCCGACGTCATCAGAGTGCTCCAAGCTCGCACATGCACAAACAGTCTCCTGCGCTCTGAGATGCTGCGCATGCTCAGCCGACGTCTTCCAGGATTAACTGGCGCATGCGCGAGAAAACGCTCTCCCCCCCTCGGCCACTCACTCCAGGCCACTCGCTGCCCGCTCCTTGCTACCCCGCTCCCCCGCCCTCCGGCCGCTCGCTACCCACATCCCCACACTGCCCTCTCTCCGTCCACTCATGCCGTACTTCTTCCCACGTCCCTCCAGACACTAGCTCTAGGCCATGCCGCTTCCCTCCTCTCGGCCACTCGCTCCATCATTTGATCATTCATCACCGCACCACCCGCAGAAGCAAGGCGAGCCTCGAGGGGTGATGGGGTAATGTTGGAGCGAGTGGCCGAGAGGAGGGAAGCGGCAGATCCCATGGCCTTGAGTGTGAGCGGCCAGAGAGCAGGATGGGGGTGGTGGTGGGGGAAGCGGGGAGTGAGCAGTCAGAGAGTGGGATGGGGGGAAGCGGGGAATGATCGTCCAGAGAATGGGATGGCACTGTTTAGAGGGGATTTGAGGAAAAAATGTTTCACCTTGAGGGTGGTTGGAATCTGGAACACACTGCCTGACGGAGTGGCAGAGGCAGGAACCCTCACAACATTTAAGAAGTATCTGGATGAGCACTCAAAACGCCACAGAATACAAGGCTACGGCCATGTGCTGGAAAATGGAATTAGAATAGATAGGTACTTGATGGCCGGCACGGACATGATGGTCGAAGGGCCTGTTTCTGTGCTGTATAACTCTATGACTCTATGAAACTTCACTGAATTACAGAGGGTGTGCAGCACTGTCAGGGGTGCTGTCCTTCTGATGAGACTTCAAACAGCACAACGTTCTCCGAGTATCAACCCAAACATGTCCATTGTGTAGATATGTGCCATATTTGCTTCTGAAACGACAGTCACTGCTCCGAAAATAATTCACTTTAGGTGAATTAAGATGACTTGGTACTATATAACTGGCGAATGCTCAGGAGGGAGCAGGGGATTGTTGGGGGTGGAATGGAGGCGGCGACGGCAAACTTTGAAAGTCTTTTTGGGTCGAAGTTGTTTTCTTTGACACATTGAATTGCACCATCTTTAATCCTGGCAGCTGCCTGAATGTCACAGACAGTGATGTTTCAGTGGAAGAGGCTGCATTTGCGCATGTGCTAGTACAGCACCACCTGGTGGTTGCGTTGTCAGCAAATGCAGCGTTTTAAATTTGGCTCCACGATGACATTTTATTCCTGAATTAAAATAGGTCTTGAGTGCCTTAATAACTTCTTCACACGTAACCTTCTGTTCTTCATGAGGATGTTGCATCCACACTCCCTCCATTGCATACAATAGCGTACTGACCTGCTCCATGTCTGGCTTCTGCACGAGACCCGATGCAGTCCGATCTCTTGCAAACCTCTGGAACCATCTCGGCCACTCCTCGGCTTGGTTCAGTCCAGTGACCTTTTCAAAGTTCTCCGGTAGAGGCAAAGATTTCTCCATCTTCACTTTGGTTTACTGTGGCCCCCATATAATATTCTGATATCTGTCAAGTCTTAGTACAGAATTTATAAGAGTCTGATGGTTAAAATAACCTGAGTTTACTCTACATTTCTTGCATGGAAGGTTTCATCGACAACTCTCCATGAGGTGCCGTACAGATTATATTACATCGCTTCCTGTGATGATGTACACAGTCTATTTACATAATCTGCCCAGTAACAACCCAATGTCCACTCAATTATATTATTGTTCAGATGTGAGAAAAGCTGAGGATGGGAATGGAACGTCTGAATGAAGATTTCATGATGCTGATGATGTAAATGAGGATCTGTTACCCATTCCACAATCCCTCTTTATTTCTGTGCATGTTTCTCGATGCTGTTTCAACCAAATTGAAAAAGAATCACAAATCCTGCTCTGGAGCCTCAGGTACTAATTACCCAGAGGCATGGTTGCCAATTTGTCAGGCGTCAGTTTCGTAAAGTGAAGATCACGGGTTCAATCTTCCTCCATGCCTTGTGATTAGTTTCTCATCTTAAATGTGATGTTTTCCTGAAGGATGCCCATTGCATTTGTTTTCCGCTGATTGTTTCAACCATCTGGAAATCAGTGTCCTGTTGCACTTCATCCTGGACACTGGGAAGAACATGAGGAGTAGCCACATGGTCCCTCGAGCCTTCTCTGCCATTAATAGAGTGAAAATATCTGAGGTCCAAGCACTGAACCTTATTACTGTGCATATGCTGGATATTTAACAGAACTATTCTATTAATCCCACATCCCGCACTCCTGTCCTTTCCCTCATTGCCCTGTTATATTTTCCATGTCAGGTATTTATCCAATTCCATTTAGAGTTACCATTGAATCTGCTTCCACTGACCTTTCAGGATTGCATTCCAGACCAGAACAACACATTGCTGAAAAAACAATCTCCTCATCACAACACAGTGGTGCACAGTGGTGCAGTGCTTCGCACCGCAGCTTCACAGCTCTGGGGACCAGGGTTTGATTCTGGGTACTGTCTGTGCGCAGTTTGCAAGTTCTTCCTATGACCTTGTGGGTTTTCGCCGGGTGCTCTGGTTTCCTCCCACTGCCAAAAACTTGCAGGTGGTAGGTAAATTGGCTGTTGTAAATTGCCCCTAGTGTAGGTAGGTGGTAGGGAATATGGGATTACTGTAGGGTTTTTATAAATGGGTGGTTGTTGGTCGGCACAGACTAGGTGGGCCGAAGGGCCTGTTCCAGTGCTGTATTTCTAAATAAATAAACTCTCATTATTTTGCCAATTACTTTAAATGTGTTTCCTCTGGTTACTGACCCTTCTGACACTGGCAACACTTTCTCCTTCTTCACTCTATCAAAACTCTTCAGGATTTGCATTTCCTGCTGCCTTTGCTGATATAACAAGGCTGAGCATACATCACCAAAAGGAATATGATTGGCTATGAATCACATTTATCCTTCCTGTCAATCTGATGTGGATCGTGTATTTTCCCGGAACCAAACAACCTGAGCAGCAAGTGTGGGTTCCAGTGATTCCCACCGCTCTGAGAGAGAGAGGATGCGTTAATGAACCAGATGGAAGAAAGGAGTGAGATAGAGAGTAAAATAGCCCTGGTCTGTTCCTACTAACCCCCCGACACCCGACTTAAAATGGAATCAATTTCTCCTGCTTCTGCACATTCTAATCCATTGATGTTTGCAAACCTTTCATCTGTCCCTTTAATTCCTGTTTCCTAATCCATTGATGTTTCACAATATCCCAATCCATTGATATAACTCAGTCCATAGAATTTCCCAATCCAGATATTTTCCAGTCCATTGACTTTCCCAATCCATTAATGGTTCCTGTCCATTGACATTCCCAATCCATTTATATTACCTGTGATTTCAAAGCAACTGTGGAATACAAATAGTATCAGTATTATCAGATACATCGAGACGAGGTGCAATAGCCAAGTGGACAGATGTTGGGTTTATAAAGAAAAAAGCACTGGCTCGATATTTGTCCAGTCTATCACTGGATCTGAACTCTCAATCTACTGTATCTCTGTGGGTCTGCTGACTTGTATATGTGAAGATCCATTGGATGTTTCTCAATCCTCTGACTTTTCTCATTCTTGTGCCATATTTGTTCCTTTGGGTTCACCAGTGAAGAAAATTATTTCCCATTACATTTGGTGAAGACTTTAATAACCTCACGTTCTTGTGTCTCACCATCTCAGGTCAAACTCCCTACAGAAACTTTAAACATTTAACTATTCTGCCGGAAACATTTTCAAGGGCGCAGCCATTCCTTCATTATGTTTCCATCTTTGACATGTGATTCATAAATATGTGTGTAATGGAGAGAGAGAGTGAAAAAAAGAGAGAGAAAGAGAGGGAGAGAGAGTGCAATAGAAAGTTAGAGGACCAGCTAAAGACAGACAGAGAGAGAGAGGCAGAGAGAGGTAAAGCGTTGGACAGAGACAGAGAGAGAGAGAGAGAAGCAGAGAGAGTCATTGAGTCATGGAGTCATTTTGCCCATCAAGCCCATGTAAATCAATCCATTCAGTCCCATTCCCCCGCTCTATCCCCATAGCCCTGTAAGTTATCTAAATCTGTCATATTTATTATAATCCTGTACATGTCTATCAAATCTCCCCTCAATCTCCTTTGCTGCAAGGAGAACAACCCCAGCTTCTCCAACCTAACCTTACAGCTAAAATCCCTCATGTCTGGAACCATTCTGGTAAATTTCCTCCACCCTCTCAAGGACACTCACATCCCTCCAAAAGTGTGGTGACTAGAACTGGATGCAATTCTCTGCTTGTGGCCAAACTAGAACTTTATACAGGTTCAGCATAACTTCCCTGCTTTTGTCCTCAATACCTCTATTTATGAAGCCCAAGATCCCATATGCTTTGCTAACTACTCTCTCAATGTGTCCTGCCACCTTCAAAGAACTATGCACATGAATTCCCAGGTTTTTATTCCTACAAATATACTTCATTCATATAAATCTGTAAAAAATGCATTCTAAAACAGTTCAAAACAGCACAAGTTGACAGTCCAAAAAGTGCAAAGGTGCTATTGCACCTCGTCTCGATGCATCTGATAATACTGATACTATTTGTATTCCACAGTTGCTTTGAAATCACAGGCAATATAAATGGATTGGGAATGTCAATGGACAGGAACCATTAATGGATTGGGAAAGTCAATGGACTGGAAAATATCTGGATTGGGAAATTCTATGGACTGAGTTATATCAATGGATTGGGATATTGTGAAACATCAATGGATTAGGAAACAGGAATTAAAGGGACAGATGAAAGGTTTGCAAACATCAATGGATTAGAATGTGCAGAAGCAGGAGAAAATGATGCCATTTTAAGTCGGGTGTCGGGGGGTTAGTAGGAACAGACCAGGGATATTTTACTCTCTATCTCACTCCTTTCTTCTATCTGGTTCATTAAGTTTTCTTCAATAGAGGGGTGAGTTGCCTCACAACCCTTCCATTCCATTTTACCTGCCATGTACATTTTACAGCAAAATCATATCTGGTTTATACAGCTCGAGGGGTTTCCCATGGGTCCAGTTCCTTAGTTCACTATGGCGGGAGGACCTTACACAGTGGTCTTTCCACATTGAGCCTTTGCAGTGGCTACCCCAAGCTTTAGTGTGTCCCTCAGCACGTAGTCCTGGACCTTGGAATGTGCCAGTCTGCAACACTCGGTCGTGAACAACTCTTTGCGCTGGAAGACCAGCAAGATAAGGGCAGACCAAAGAGCTTCTTTCACCAAATTGATGGTCCTCCAGCAGCAGTTGATGTTTATCTCGGTGTGCATCCCTGGGAACAGCCCGTAGAGCACAGACTCCTGTGTTACAGAGCTGCTTGGGATGAATCTCGACAAAAACCACTGCATCTCTTTCCACACCTGCTTTGCAAAGACACATTCCAGAAGGAGGTGGGCAACTGTTTCTTCCCCACCTACTCAGCAGAGATGACATCTGTTATTGAAGCAAAAAGCAGAACCGACCAGATGCACAACATGAAACCAGCAGCCAGAACATTATATGACTTGAAATTAGCCAAGGCAGTTGTTCAAAAGACAGTGAGACACTGCGCAAATAAACACTGGACAAAATCACAAATGTAACAATGCTTTCAAAAGCAAATCTCCCGAGTATGCTCACACTCGTCAAGCAGAGGTGACTTTGCTGGCTCAGGCACGTTCGCAGGATGGAAGATGACACATTCCCAAGTGTATTCTGTATGGGGAGGTCGCCGGAGACAGAAGACCAGTTGGATGCCCAAAGCCCCACTTCAAGGATGCCTGCAAGCAGGACATGAAGGCCCGAAACATCGATTTTCACACATGGGAGACACTGGCCAACAACAGAGGGAAATGGTGATATTACCCCTGGACTGATGTGTGCGTCACCATGACGATCAGTGACTACAGCAGCTTGACAGCAGGTACCAACATGGAAAACAGCGACACCTGATAATCCCACCTCATATGTGTCACTTGTGGAAGAACCTGCCTCTCACAGATTGACCTCTTCAGCTATCGGACAAAGTGCACCATGGGAAACTATCCCATCGCCAATGGATTTGCTGCACGTCCATCATCTCATGTCGAAGGAAGGATGACGACGACATCGACAACCAGGGCGGCCCATCGTGCCTGTGGCAGCTCTTTCATTTCCTTTCAACGATTTATCGAAATTCCCTTTTCAACCTTACGATTGAGTCTCCTTCCACCATCCTCTCAGGCAATACATTCCAGAGCAAAATCAACAACAACTTGTGTGTAAATTTCTGGAGCACCTTTAACGTACGGGAGTGTCGGAAAGCGAAATTTGACCCCGAACCACAATAGACCATATTAGAGCAGATGGCCAAAAGCTTGGTCACAGAAGTAGCTTCCATGAGTGCTTTAAAGGAGGGAAGAGAGGTGGAGAGGCGGAGAGTTCAGGGAGGAAAATCTCAGGCTTCGGGCCTGGACAGCTGATGGCACAGCCGCCAGCGGTGGAGCGATTAAAATCAGCGATGCTCAAAAGACCAGAATTGGAGCAGTGCAGGAATGTCGGGGGGAGTGAACCAAATAAAATCCGGCCCTTTGTATCCCCCTCACAGCTGACAATCCCACCTAGCTATTTATTATCAATCAATTTTGCTCTTGCAGTTCTATTTCACACCACGAGATGTCAGTCTCATGCCATTTCACAGCAAGCTGCATACAAGCTTACTTGACTGCCAGTCTAATACTGTGTTGAGTGGACAAGGATCTTCTTCTCTTACAGTTTCTCCAAATGATAGGTGTTCATTCTTGCCCCTGCACTTCAAAGAAACTGGGAAAAAAACATTCTTAACATTTTCTCACATTCACACACCCATTTACCCCAGTGATAATTCACAACATTTTCTTTGTACCATCGCCATCTACATAACTTAACATAGTTAAATTAAATTTGTGACAAAGCGCTGGCGATAACATTGTTCTTCCCCAAAATATGTACAATTTTCAAATGATCAGGCTGTAGCAACAAACTCCATCTAAATATTCTAGTATTTTGGTTTTTAAACTTATCCACAAACGTTAATGGGTTATTGTCAGTTTATATTAGTGTTTCTTTATAGTCCTGGCGGACATATACTTTGAAATGTTTGAGAGCCAGCAAAAGTCCGAATGTTTCTTTTTCCACAGTGGAATACTTTTTTGATGCCAATTTAGTTTTCTTGAAAAGTATCCTACTGGCTTCTCTATGCCCGATTTGTCATCCTGCAATTGGACTGCACCAACCCCCAGGTCGCTGGAATCGATCGCTATTTTAAAGGGTTTCGCAAAATTTGGAGCATCCAACACTGGTTCATTAGGTAAGATTGCCTTTAGCGGCGACAGGGAGAGCGAGGTGACAGCTGGGTAAGTGAGTTTACAACTTATATAAACTTATCTTTTTGTTTCGGCAGTTTCTTTTTGCAGCGGCGACAGGGAGAGCGAGGTGGCAGCTGGGTAAGTAAATCCTATATATTTGGGCAGCGGCTGAACCCGAGACCCTACACCTGTAGTGTCACCCACCCGCCCTCCTCCTCTGACCAAAAAAAAACGACTCGGTGATGTGCAGATAAGGTAAGGCTTTTTCTATTTATTTTTTTTTCGTGTGATTGGTAAAAACTTTTCGTTCCTTTTTCACTTATCTAAGTTAAGACTAAGTTAAGCTTAAGATTAAAAATGGCGGGAGGTCTCAGACCCGTGTTATGCTCCTCTTGCTCAATGTGGGAGCTCAGGGACACGGCTGATGTCCCTGACTCCTTCAAGTGTTGGAATTGTGTCCAGCTGCAGCTCTTGTTAGACCGCATGACGGCTCTGGAGCTGCGGATGGACTCACTTTGGAGCATCCGCGATGCTGAGGAGGTCGTGGATAGCACGTTTAGCGAATTGGTCACACCGCAGATTAGGATTGCTGAGGGAGAAAGGAAATGGGTGACCAAAAGGCAGAGAAAGAGCAGGAAGGCAGTGCAGGTGTCCCCTGCGGTCATCTCCCTCCAAAACAGGTATACTGTTTTGGATACTGTTGAGGGAGATGGCTCACCAGGGGAAGGCAGCAGTAGCCAGGTTCATGGCACCGTGGCTGACTCTGCTGTTCAGAAGGGCGGGATAAAGAGTGGAAGGGCTATAGTCATAGGGGATTCAATTGTAAGGGGAGTAGATAGGCGGTTCTGTGGTCGAAAACGAGACTCCCGAATGGTATGTTGCCTCCCAGGTGCACGGGTCAGGGATATCTCAGATCGGCTGCAGAACATTCTGAAGGGGGAGGGTGAACAGCCAGTTGTCATTGTGCACATAGGCACCAATGATAGAGGTAAAAAACAGGATGAGGTCCTACAAGCAGAATTTAGGGAGTTAGGAGCCAAGTTAAAAAGTAGGACCTCAGGGGTAGTAATCTCAGGATTGCTACCAGTGCCACATGCTAGTAAGAGTAGAAATGAAAGAATAGTCAGGATGAATGCGTGGCTTGAGAGATGGTGCAGGAGGGAGGGGTTCAGATTTTTGGGACATTGGGACCGGTTCTGGGGGAGGTGGGACTATTACAAATTGGACGGTCTACACCTGGGCTGGACTGGAACCAATGTTCTTGGGGGTGCTTTTGCTAACACTGTTGGGGAGGGTTTAAACTAATGTGGCAGGGGGATGGGAACCAAATGAGGAGGTCAGTGGACAGTAAGGAGGTAGTAACTAAAGCCTGTAAGGAACTAGATAATGAAGTCAGCGTGACTAAGGGAAAGAGTAGACAGGGAGCAGATGATGTACGCAAAGGGACTGGTGCATTTGTTTTAATGCAAGAAGTGTAGTAGGTAAGGCAGATGAACTTAGGGCTTGGATTAGTACCTGGGAGTATGATGTTATTGCTATTACTGAGACTTGGTTGAGGGAAGGGCATGATTGGCAACTAAATATCCCAGGATATCGATGCTTCTGGCGGGATAGAGAGGGAGGTAAAAGGGGTGGAGGAGTTGCATTACTGGTCAAAGAGGATATCACAGCTGTGCTGAAGGAGGGCACTATGGAGGACTCGAGCAGTGAGGCAATATGGGCAGAACTCAGAAATAGGAAGGGTGCGGTAACAATGTTGGGGCTGTACTACAGGCCTCCCAACAGCAAGCGTGAGATAGAGGTACAAATATGTAAACAGATTATGGAAAGATGTCGGAGCAACAGGGTGGTGGTGATAGGAGATTTTAATTTTCCCAACATTGACTGGGATTCACATAGTGTTAGAGGTCTAGATGGAACAGAATTTGTAAGGAGCATCCAGGAGGGTTTTCCAGAGCAGTATGTAAATAGTCCAACTCGGGAAGGGGCCATACTGGACCTGGTGTTGGGGAATGTGCCCGGCCAGGTGGTTGAAGTTTCAGTTGGGGACTACTTTGGGAATAGTGATCACAATTCCGTAAGATTTAGAATACTCATGGACAATGACGAGAGTGGTCCTAAAGGAAGAGTGCTAAATTGGGGGAAGGCCAACTATACCAAAATTCGGCAGGAGCTGGGGAATGTAGATTGGGAGCAGCTGTTTGAAGGTAAATCCACATTTGATATGTGGGAGGCTTTTAAAGAGAGGTTGATTAGCGTGCAGGAGAGACATGTTCCTGTGAAAATGAGGGATAGAAATTGCAAGATTAGAGAACCATGGATGACAGGTGAAATTGTGAAACTAGCTAAGAGGAAAAAGGAAGCATACATAAGGTCTAGGAGGCTGAAGAAAGACGAAGCTTTGAAAGAATATCGGGAATGTAGGACCAATCTGAAACGAGGAATTAAGAGGGCTAAAAGGGGTCATGAAATATCTTTAGCAAACAGGGTTAAGGAAAATCCCAAAGCCTTTTATTCATATATAAGGAGCAAGAGAAAGGATTGGCCCACTCAAGGACAAAGGAGGAAAGTTATGCGTGGAGTCAGAGAAAATGGGTGAGATTCTAAACGAGTACTTTGCATCGGTATTCACCGAGGAGAGGGACATGACGGATGTTGAGGTTAGGGACAGATGTTTGATTACTCTAGGTCAAGTCGGCATAAGGAGGGAGGAAGTGTTGGATATTCTAAAAGGCATTAAGGTGGACAAGTCACCAGGTCCGGATGGGATCTATCCCAGGTTTCTGAGGGAAGCGAGAGAGGAAATAGCTGGGGCCTTAACAGATATCTTTGCAGCATCCTTAAACACGGGTGAGGTCCCGGAGGACTGGAGAATTGCTAATGTTGTCCCCTTGTTTAAGAAGGGTAGCAGGGATAATCCAGGTAATTATAGACCGGTGAGCCTGACGTCAGTGGTAGGAAGCTGCTGGAGAAGATACTGAGGGATAGGATCTATTCCCATTTGGAAGAAAATGGGCTTATCAGTGATAGGCAACATGGTTTTGTGCAGGGAAGGTCATGTCTTACCAACTTAATAGAATTCTTTGAGGAAGTGACAAAGTTGATTGATGTGGGAAGGGCTGTAGATGTCATATACATGGACTTCAGTAAGGCGTTTGATAAGGTTCCCCATGGTAGGCTGATGGAGAACGTGAAGTCGCATGGGGTCCAGGGTGTACTAGTTAGATGGATAAAGAACTGGCTGGGCAACAGGAGACAGAGAATAGCAGTAGAAGGGAGTTTCTCAAAATGGAGACGTGTGACCAGTGGTGTTCCACAGGGATCCGTGCTGGGACCACTGTTGTTTGTGATATACATAAATGATTTGGAGGAAAGTATAGGTGGTCTGATCAGCAAGTTTGCAGACGACACTAAGATTGGTGGAGCAGCAGATAGTGAAGGGGACTGTCAGAGAATACAGCAGAATATAGATAGATTGGAGAGTTGGGCAGAGAAATGGCAGATGGAGTCCAATCAGGGCAAATGCGAGGTGATGCATTTTGGAAGATCCAATTCAAGAGTGAACTATACAGTAAATGGAAAAGTCCTGGGGAAAATTGATGTGCAGAGAGATTTGGGTGTTCAGGTCCATTGTTCCATGAAGGTGGCAACGCAGGTCAATAGAGTGGTCAAGAATGCATACGGCATGCTTTCCTTCATCGGACGGGGTATTGAGTACAAGGGTTGGCAGGTCATGTTACAGTTGTATAAGACTTTGTTTCGCCCACATTTGGAATACTGCGTGCAGTTCTGGTCGCCACATTACCAAAAGGATGTAGATGCTTTGGAGAGGGTGCAGAGGAGGTTCACCAGGATGTTGCCTGGTATGGAGGGCGCTAGCTATGAAGAGAGGTTGAGTAGATCAGGATTATTTTCATTAGAAAGACGGAGGTTGAGGGGGGACCTGATTGAGGTGTACAAAATCATGAGAGGTACAGACAGGGTGGATAGCAAGAAGCTTTTTCCCAGAGTGGGGGATTCAATTACTAGTTGTCACGAGTTCAAAGTGAGAGGGGAAAAGTTTAGGGGGGATATGCATGGAAAGTTCTTTACGCAGAGGGTGGTGGGTGCCTGGAACGCGTTGCCAGCGGAGGTGGTAGACGGGGGCATGATAGCGTCTTTTAAGATTTATCTGGACAGATCCATGAATGGGCAGGAAGCAAAGAGATACAGACCCTTAGAAAATAGGCGACATGTTTAGATACAGGATCTGGATTGGCGCAGGCTTGGAGGGCCGAAGGGCCTGTTCCTGTTCTGTAATTTTCTTTGTTCTTTGTTCTTTGAGTGAACCTTTCAAAGTACAGAAGTGATGACGAGGTTAAAAAGGTCTGAACAGTTGAGGTGACTGAGCGGTTTCAGCTTCTCTGTTCAGGTTGCAGCTTTCACTGGAGGCATGTGTTTAAATCCCACTTCTGACAACTTGATTTTCAGTTACTTTGCAGAGCTTCCTTGAAGGTTTGAGGCAGAGTAAATACTGAGGAACTGTTTCTAACTGCTGAACGGTCACGAACCGAAGGTTACAGATTTAATGTGACTCACAAAACTGGAAAGAACTTGAGGAAAAATTCCTTTCTGCAACGTGTGGTTAGGATTTCAGTTATGTGGATAGATTGGAGAAGCTGGGGTTGTTCTCCTTAGAGAGGAGATTTGATAGAGGTGTTCACAATCATGAGGGGTCGTGACAGACCCGATAGAGAGAAACTGTTGGTAGAAGGATTGAGACTCAGGTAAAAGCTGTGGCTCAGTTGGTCACACTCACCTCGAAATCACAAGCATCTGGGTTCAGATTTCACAGCTGACACTCCAGTGCAGCACTGAGGGTGTTGAAGGTGCTGCCTTTCAGGTGTGATGTTAAACCAAGACCTGGTCTGCATGTTTGGGTGAATGTAAAAGATCCCATGCTGCAATTTCAAACAAGTGAAGAGCAATTCTCCCTGGTGTTGTGATCAATATTTGCCTCTTAATCAGATCAGTTGGTCATTATCACATTGCTGTTTGTGGGTATTAGCTGCTGTATTTCTGACATTACAACAGTGATTACACTTCAAAAGTATTTCATTGTCTACAAAGTGCTTTGATATGTCCAGTGGTCTTGAAAGGTGCTATATAAATGCAAGTCTTTTCTTTCTTTATCACAACACATTACTGTGTAAAAAATGGTTTTTCATGTCACCTCTGGTTCTTCTGCCAATCACCTGATATCTGTGTCCTCTGCTTACTGACCCTTTTGCCACTGGAAACAGTTTCTCCTTATTTAAACTATTGAAGAACTTCATGATTTTGAACAAATGTGTCAAATCTTTTCTGAATTTTCTCTGCCGCAAGGAGAACAACCCCAGCTTCTCCAATCTCTCCACATCACTGAAGTCCCTCACCCTGCTACCATTGTGGCAAATCTCTTTTTTATTCTTTCACGGAATGTGGGCATCGCTGGCAACGCAAGCATTTATTGCCCATTCCTAACTTCCCTTGAGAAGGTTGTGGTGAGCTGCCTTTTTGAGCTGTTGCAGTCCATGTGGTGTAGGTAAATCCACAGTGCTGTTCGGAAGGGAGTTCCAGGATTTTGATCCAGTGACAGTGAAGGAACGGTGATATAGTTCCCAGTCAGGATGGTGTGTAGCTTGGACGGGAACTGGCAGATGGTGGTGTTCCTATGCATCCAATGTCCTTCTAGGTGGTCGAGGTCATGGGTTTGGAAGGTGCTGTCGAAGGAGGCTTGGTGAGTTATTGCAGTGCATCTTGTAGATGGTACGCACTGCTACCACTGTTCACTGGTGGTGGAGGGAGTGAATATTTAAGGTGGTGGATGGGGTGCTGATCAAGCGAGCTGCTTTGTCCTGGATGATGTTGAGCTTCTTGAGTGTTGTTGGAGCTGCACTCATCCAGGCAAATGGGGAGTATTCCATCACGCTCCTGACTTGTGCCTTGTAGATGGTGGACAGGAGGTGAGTGATTTTTTTTTAGAATTAGAATATTACAGCGCAGTACAGGCCCTTCGGCCCTCGATGTTGCGCCGATCACCTGACCTACACTATTCCATTTACATCCATATGTCTATCCAATGACCACTTAAATGCCCTTAAAGTTGGCGAGTCTACTACTGTTGCAGGCAGGGCGTTCCACGGCCCTACTACTCTCTGCGTAAAGAAACTACCTCTGACATCTGTCCTATATCTTTCACCCCTCAACTTAAAGCTATGTCCCCTCGTGTTTGCCATCCTCATCCGAGGAAAAAGACTCTCACTATCCACCCTATCTAACCCTCTGATTATCTTGTATGTCTCTATTAAGTCACCTCTCCTCCTCCTTCTCTCTAACGAAAACAACCCCAAGTCCCTCAGCCTTTCCTCGTAAGACCTTCCTTCCATACCAGGCAACATCCTAGTAAATCTCCTCTGCACCCTTTCCATAGCTTCCACATCCTTTCTATAATGCGGTGACCAGAACTGCACGCAATACTCCAGGTGCGGCCTCACCAGAGTTTTGTACAGCTGCATCATGACCCCGTGGCTCTGAAACTCGATCCCCCTACTAATAAAGGCTAACACACCATATGCCTTCTTAACAGCCCTATTAACCTGGGTAGCAACTTTCAGGGATTTATGTACCTGGATACCAAGATCTCTCTGCTCATCTACACTACCAAGAATCTTCCCATTAGCCCAGTACTCTGCATTGCTGTTACTCCTTCCAAAGTGAATCACCTCACACTTCTCCGCATTAAACTCCATTTGCCATCTCTCAGCCCAGCTCTGCAGCCTATCTATGTCCCTCTGTACCCTACAACATCCTTCGACACTATCCACAACTCCACCGACCTTCGTGTCATCCGCAAATTTACTAACCCACCCTTCTACACCCTCATCCAGGTCGTTTATAAAAATGACAAACAGCAGTGGCCCCAAAACAGAACCTTGCGGTACACCACTAGTAACTAAACTCCAGGATGAACATTTGCCATCAACCACCACCCTCTGTCTTCTTTCAGCTAGCCAATTTCTGATCCAAAGCTCTAAATCACCTTCAACCCCATACTTCCGTATTTTCTGCAATAGCCTACCGTGGGGAACCTTATCAAACGCCTTACTGAAATCCATATACACCACATCCACGGCTTTACCCTCATCCACCTGTTTGGTCACCTTCTCGAAAAACTCAATGAGGTTTGTGAGGCACGACCTACCTTTCACAAAACCGTGCTGACTTTCGCAAATGAACTTATTCTTTTCAAGATGGTTATAAATCCTGTCTCTTATAACCTTTTCCAACATTTTACCCACAACCGAAGTAAGGCTCACAGGTCTATAATTACCAGGGCTGTCTCTACTCCCCTTCTTGAACAAGGGGACAACATTTGCTATCCTCCAGTCCTCCGGCACTACTCCTGTCGACAATGACGACTTAAAGATCAACAACAACGGCTCTGCAATCTCCTCCCTGGCTTCCCAGAGAATCCTAGGATAAATCCCATCTGGCCCAGGGGACTTATCTATTTTCACTCTTTCCAAAATTGCTAACACCTCCTCCTTGTGAATCTCAATCCCATCTAGCCTAGTAGGCTGTATCTCAGTAATCTCCTCGGCAACATTTTCTTTCTCTACTGTAAATACTGACGAAAAATATTCATTAAACGCTTCCTCTATCTCCTCTGATTCCGCACACAACTTCCCACTACTATCCTTGATTGGCCCTGTTCTAACTCTTATCATTCGTTTATTCCTGATATACCTATAGAAAGCCTTCGGGTTTTCTTTGATCCTATCCGCCAATGACTTCTCGTGTCCTCTCCTTGCTCTTCTTAGCCCTCCCTTTAGATCCTTCCTGGCTAGCTTGTAACTCTCAAGTCACAGCAGAATTCCCAGCCTCTGACCTGCTCTTGTAGCTACGGTATTTTTATGGCTGATCCAATTCAGTTCCTGCTCAATGGTAACCCCTAGAATGTTGATAGTTAGGGATTCAGCAATGGTAATGCCATTGAATGTCAAGGGGAGATGGTTACGTTCTCTCTTGTTGGAGATGTTCATTGCCTGGCACTTTTGTGGGTTGAATGTTCCTTGTCACTAATCAGCCCAAGCCCAATGTTGTCCAGGTCTCTCTACATGTGGACACGGACTGCTTCAGTAGCTGAGGAGTTGCTAATGCTACTGAACATTTTGCAATCATCAGCGAACATCCCCACTTCTGACCTTATGATAGAGGGAAGTTCATTGATGAAGCAACGGAAGATGGTTGGGGCCTAGGACACTACCCTGAGGAACTCCTGAGTGCTGTTCTGGGACTGAGATGATTGGCCACCCACAACTTTCACCATATTCCTTTGCGCTAGGTATCACTCCAACTAAAGAACAAAGAACAAGGAAAATTACAGCACAGGAACAGGCCCTTCGGTCCTCCAAGCCTGTGCCGATCCAGATCCTCTACCTAAACATGTCGCCTATTTTCTAAGGGTCTGCATCTCTTTGCTTCCTGCCCATTCATGGATCTGTCTAGATACATCTTAAAAGACGCTATCGTGCCCGCGTCTACCACCTCCGCTGGCAACGCGTTCCAGGCACCCACCACCCTCTGCGTAAAGATCTTTCCACGCATATCCCCCCTAAACTTTTCCCCTCTCACTTTGAACTCGTGACCCCTAGTATTTGAATCCCCCACTCTGGGAAAAAGCTTCTTGCTATCCACCTTGTCTATACCTCTCATGATTTTGTACACCTCAATCAGGTCCCCCCTCAACCTCCGCCTTTCTAATGAAAATAATCCTAATCTACTCAACCTCTCTTCATAGCTAGCACCCTCCATACCAGGCAACATCCTGGTGAACCTCCTCTGCACCCTCTCCAAAGCATCCACATCCTTTTGGTAATGTGGCGACCAGAACTGCATGCAGTATTCCAAATGTAGCCGAACCAAAGTCCCATACAACTGTAACATGACCTGTCAACTCTTGTACTCAATACCCCGTCCGATGAAGGAAAGCATGCTGTATGCCTTCTTGACCACTCTATTGACCTGCGTTGCCACCTTCATGGAACAATGGACCTGAACACCCAAATCCCTCTGTACATCAATTTTCCCCAGGACTTTTCCATTTACTGTATAGTTCACTCTTGAATTGGATCTTCCAAAATGCATCACCTCGCATTTACCCTGATTGAACTCCATCTGCCATTTCTCTGCCCAACTCTCCAATCTATCTATATTCTGCTGTGTTCTCTGACAGTCCCCTTCACTATCTGCTACTCCACCAATCTTAGTGTCGTCTGCAAACTTGCTAATCAGACCACCTATACTTTCCTCCAAATCATTTATGTACATCACAAACAACAGTGGTCCCAGCACGGATCCCTGTGGAACACGTCTCCATTTTGAGAAACTCCCTTCCACTGCTATTCTCTGTCTCCTGTTGCCCAGCCAGTTCTTTATCCATCTAGCTAGTACACCCTGGACCCAATGCGACTTCACATTCTCCATCAGCCTACCATGGGAACCTTATCAAACGCCTTACTGAAGTCCATGTATATGACATCGACAGCCCTTCCCTCATCAATCAACTTTGTCACTTCGTCAAAGAATTCGAGGGGAGAGTTTTCTCCCTGGTGGCCATTGACTTCAATTTTGCAAGGGCTCCTTGATGCCCTTGGCAAGAGCAGTCACTGTCTCCTCACCTCACCTCTTGAGTTCAGCTCTTTTGTCCAAATTTGGGTCAAGGCTGCAACGAGGTCAGGAACCAAGTGGCTCTGGCAGAACCCAAAATGAGCATTAATGAGCAGGTTATTGCTGTGTAAGTGCTGCTTGATAGCACTGTCAATGACACCTTCCATCACTTTACTGATGATCAAAAGGAGGCTGATGGGGCAGTAATTGACAGGGTTGGATTTGTCCTGCTTTTTGTTTGCAGGACATACCTGGGTAATTTTCCACGTTGCTGGGTAGATGCCAGTGTTGTAGCTGTACTGGAACAGCGTGGCAAGTGGCGCGGCTAGTTCTGGAGCATAAGTCATCAGCACTACAGCCGGGATGTTGTCAGTATCCAGTGCCTTCAGCCATTTCTTGATATCATGTGGAGTGAAGTGGATTTTCTGAAGATTGGCATCTGCGATGCTGGGGACATCAGGAGGAGGTCGAGATGCATCATTTAGTTGATACTTCTGGCTGAAGATGGTTGCAAATTATTCAACCTTGTATTTTACACTGATATGCTGGTCTCCCCTCTCATTAAGGATGGGGATATTTGTGGAACCTCCTGTTGATTGTTTAATTATCCACCACCATTCAGGACTGGATGTGGCAGGACTGCAGAGCTTTGATCTGATCTATTGGTTGTGAGATCACTTAGCTCTGTCTATTGCATGCTGCTTCCACTGTTTGACATGCAAGTAATCCTGTGTTGTAGCTTCACTCATTTTTAGGTCTGCTTGGTGCTGTTCCTGACATGCCTTCCTGCACACTTCATTGAACCACTATTGCTCCCTTGGCTTGATGGTAATGGTAGAGTGAGGGATATGTCAGGCTATGAGGTAACATATTGTGTTTAAATACAATTCTGCTGCTGCTGATGGCCCACAGTGCCTCATGGATGCCCAGTTTTGAGTTGCCAGATCTGTTCATTTCTTCCCTTAGATATAATTGGAAAACAATTCCAAAGGAATGCATGTACTAAATAAAAAGGAGAGAGAAATAAATACTGACAAAATAGATGCCAGCATTTGCAAGGTAAAAAGATTTATAAGTTTTATTATCGATGAGTGAGAGGAATATATCACACTTTGGGGCTTCTGTAAGTGGATTTACTGATAATTTTGGGAATTGACAGGAAGCTGCTTCATGGTTGGTGGAACAAACTCCCGCCCTTGGGGTGGAGCCAACAGCTGCATCCGTCCAATAACAGACAGAGTAGAAGTACTGTATCAGGCCTTGTTAGCCCAGTTGGTAGAGCATGAGACTTTTAATCTCAGGGTCTTGGATTTGAGACCCTTGTTGTGTGGTTGTTCTTCCCTTTTTCAGACTTCATCGGCAGAGAGTTCAAGGGGTGTTTGAAATTAAATTCAACAACATCACCAGATTTCAACTCCCCCCCTCCCAGTGTAGTTGAATGGAGCTTCAACCTCTGCCCTCCCCCTTCCCCTCCCTCCCAGAACTGCAACAGGGATCCCCTTGTCCTCACTTTCCACCCCACCTGCCTCCACAGCAGCATAGTGGCGCAGTGGTTAGCACTGCAGCCTCACAGTTCCAGCAACCCGGGTTCAATTCTGGGTACTGTCTGTGTGAAGTTTGCAAGTTCTCCCTGTGCCTGTGTGGGTTTCTTCCGGGTGCTCCAGTTTCCTCCCACAAGCCAAAAGACTTGCAGGTTGGTAGGTAAATTGGCCATTATAAATTGCCCCGAGTATAGGTAGGTCGTAGGGAAATATAGGGACAGGTGGGGATGTGGTAGGAGTATAGAATTAGTATAAATGGGTGGTTGATCGTCGGCACAGACCATGTGGGCCGAAGGGCCTGTTTCAGTGCTGTATATCTAAACATAAACACATCCAAAGGATCATCCTCCACCATTTCCGCCACCTCCAGCGTGATGCCACCACCAAACGCAACTTCCCCTCCCTTGTCAGCATTCCGAAGGGATTGTTCCTTCCACAACACCCTGGACCGCTCCTCCATTACCCCAACACCTCTTCCCCTTCCCAAGGCACCTTCCCATGCAATCGAAGGAGATATAATACCTGCCCTTTTCTGTCCTCTCTGCTCATTATCTAAAGCCCCAAACACTCCTTTTAGGTGAAGCAGCGGTTTACTTGTACTTCTTTCAATTATGTATACTGTATTCACTACTCACAATGCGGGCTCCTCTAAACTGGGGAGACCAAAAGCAGATTAGGTGGAACACCTCTGCTCAGGCCGAAAGCATGATCCTGAGCATCTGGTTGCTTGCCATTTCAACACTCCCCCCTGCTCTCATGTCAACATTTCTGTCTTTGGCCTGCTCCAGTGTTCCAGTGAAAATCGACCCAAGCTCGAGGTGCAGCACCCGACCTTTTGATTCGGCACTCTACAGCCTTGTGGATTGAACATTGTGTTCAATAACATCAGAGCATGACTGGTGTCAGGTAACCACAAGCATTAACACACTTTGTCCCAGGACAGCTTTGTTATTTAATCTCTCCTGCCCTCTGCCCTATCAAACACCTTCCCCTTTGTTCTCTCCCACATGCCCCTCCCCTTCACTTGTTTAAAACCTAATTCTTTTCTGACCTGTGTCAGTTCTGATGAAAGGTCACAGACCAGAAATGTTAACTCCGTTTCTCTCACCACAGATGCTGCCAGAGCTATTGAGTATTTCCAGCACTTTTTGTTTTTATTTCACATTTCCAGCATCTGCAGTATTTTGCTTTTATTGTGTCAGAAAGTCTTTCCTTGATTCAGGACTCTTACCTCTCTCCAGAATCTCTCTGCTAAAGATTGAACTTTATCTCATTTCACTCACAGCTCAGGGTCAGTGTGGCACAGTGGGACTTCTGGCTGTCTCTCACTTCACAGTCCATCAGTACTGAGAAAACAATGGGGAATATTACTCACATGTTGTGTTCTGTAACTTTTTACAAACACTTTAATGTATATATTGTCTTCCGAAGCAGTGACAGAATGGTGGCTTTAGTGTGTTGTTGAAATAGCTTTGTTGAGTTCGTGCTGTACTAACAGTTAAACAGTTCTTGGTTCAATACCAAGTATTGGCACTTTAAAACTCTCCTGTGTATTTTTCTTTGGCTCCAATTGTCAAGCTGCATGATTTATTCTGAAATTAGCACCAGAGAACCAAGGCACCAGCGAGCATGAGGAGCTGAAATTAGCACAGATCAAATCCACTTAATACTTCTGACTGAAGATGGTTGCAAATGCTTCAGTTTTGCCTTTTGCACTGACTTGCTCAGCACCACCATCATTGAGGATGTGAATGTTTTTTGGAGCCTCCTCATCTTGTTAGTTATTTAATTATCCACCACCATTCACGACTGGATGCGGCAGGACTGTGGAGCTGTGATCTGATTCTGAGGGAGAGATCCGTGCGTGGAGTGGCGGGATGTATGGAGAGTGATCCTGAAGAGGGTGTCTGAGCCTGGAGTGGAAGCTTTCTGAGGAGGTACAGGAGTAGGTCATTCAGCCCCAGTGTTTTATAAAGGTTTAGCATAACTTATTTGCTTTTACTCTATGCCTCTATTAATAAAGCCAAGTGTCCTGTTTGCTCTTAGCAACCTTTTCAAACCTTGATCAAAAAAGATTGGTGTGCATTGTCTCATTCTTCCTCCCAAACTGTATCACTTCACAATTCTCTGTGTAAAATTTTATCTGTTGTGTGAAAGCCCATTTTACCAGTGTGTTTAAGTTCCTCTGAAGTGTGTTACTGTCACTGGCATAGGATGAAATTCACGAGCATTCTTTGATGCTATCTCCGTGGAAAGAGCAATCTTGCACACTAGCTCAAATTGGGATTTTGTGTGTTTAGTATCTTTCCTCATCCACCAATATAAGCACAAATCTGTCTCATAATGTACGGTCTAAGAATGTGCCAATGTTGCAATGTGGTGATAAATTCTTCAGTGTCACAATGTACTCACCAACTGTTTCACTACTTTTCTGATTTCTGGATCCAAGTTTGTAGCTTTCTGCGATCTCTAGCGGCTTAGGCTTGAGCCTCACTTCAACGAAGAAACGGAAAATTATGATTTAAAGATTACACTGTCAATCATTCACATCTCTGTCTTCTCCTGAACTTCGAGTTCAAATTTGTTTGTGAAGTTGAGTCACACGTTAAGACAGCACAGTCTTTTTCTTTGTGAAGGAAGTGATTTGGGAATGGCTGTTTGAAACTGTCCCTTCTTGCACAGAAATTCAGTGCAAATACTTGATCACTCACAATTTCCTTGAGAGAAATTTGTTCACAATCGCATTCGACACGGAAACTGCCTCAGCATTAATCTCACTGAAGCAGAATGTGACCGTGTTGTTTGTTTCAGAATGTTGTTGCCGTTATTTGTCGCTTTTAACCGAGACTGGGAGACAGGGCAAGTTTGATCCGAGGTTGGAATATATTATCATTCAGGAGCAAGAAAAATCAAAAGGAACAAAATAAGAAAACCCAGTCTCTGGATTTGAGAATCTGTAGATTCGCTTTGGGAAAGTGAATCAGAGCAGAATGAAGGGTGAACTGTCCAGAAGAGATGAAGACACAGCTCAGTCAACACGTTCCCCTGGTTTATGATGCTGGAACATTCATCACACAGAAATGATTCAACCCAATGACAAACATTCTTACAGCTGATAATTTATGCTACTGATTTAAGGACTGTCTCATGTGGTTACCGAGTGATGACGAGAAGATATTAAACTTTGTTCTGTTCAATCTAGCTGTGATGAAGTTTGAATTTTTCTACCTTTTATAAACAGTATTTGAAGGGTCTCGGTAACAATGTTCAGTGTTGATGAGAGTGGGGTCTGGGTGAGAAGCTGCTGAGTGTGACAGGGTCAGGACTGGATGCAGGAAGTTCTCTGACAGTCTCCCTCTATCTCTCTAATGGGTTTGAGTTGATTTACGACTGGTAGCTTTTATTTTACTTTTCTTATTCAGAGATACAGCACTGAAACAGGCCCTTCGGCCCACCGAGTCTGTGCCAACCAGCAACCACCCACTTATACGAATCCTGCATTAATCCCATATTCTCTACCACATCCCCACCATTCTCCTACTATGTACCTGCACTCGGGACAATGTACAATGGCCAATTTGCCTACCAACCTGCAAGTCTTCTTGAGGTGGGAGGAAACCAGAGCACCCGGCGGAAACCCACACAGACACAGGGAGAACTTGCAAACTCCACACAGGCAGTACCCAGAACTGAATCCTGGTCGCTGGAGCTGTGAGGCTGCGGTGCTATCCATTGCGCCACTGTGCTGCTGTTGGTGTTTTGATAAATGAAGGAAGTTCCCTCCACCCATTTATTTTGGACAGACAGTGTGGTATAAGGATGTAAAGGGTTAATGCTGAAGATAGTGGGATCAACCCCTCCCACTGTCAGAGTGATGATGAAACAGTCACATGAGATGTAGTTTGGGAGAAGAGAGAGCAGCACCAAGGATGCTAGCTTAGCAGGCTTGATGAGTGTGTAAAGAATATTGTGCAAATTAGAAAGAGTTCTTAGTTCTTTCAGCAGGAAATGTGTCCCGAAAATATCGAGAAACTCACAATTTTATTATTCAGGAGTCGGAACACAGATATTAATTCCAAGTGACAGTTCTGGGACCAATTAACAAAAAAAGTAGAGAATAATATTGCTCACTGATTGAAATCCCCCAGTGAGGAGACAGTTAAACAGGTGATCTGTTGGGGCATCCTTCGATCCAAGGTTTCAGCAACATTTAATCTCCCTTTTTGGTGAAATTCTCTGTTATTTGCAACTTTTTTTTATCAGCTTTGATGGGCGAGTGAAAAAACTGAAAAAAATTGAACAGTTCCATCCTTTCTTTTCTTCCTTCTTCTCTTCTTTCCATCAGTTTCTCTTTTCTGTCCCAGATCAATATAATGATGAGAATCCCACTTTAATCTGTTGTTTCTGGTGTTTTATCCATTCCAATCAAAATTTCAACATTCCAATCAAATCTATTTGTTATTCCACAGTGTCTCTCCATGTGTTTTATTCTGTTGTATTCTCTCACAGTCTGTTTGATGATCAATGTTACATCTCACTATCTGTTCTGGTGAAGATCAGAAGCAGTGATATCTGTTTACACCACCCGACAAGTCGGCCTGAGGCTGTGCCTCGCTGATCACGTGGAGTTAAAGCAATTCTTCCAGTCAGTTAGTTCAGTTGTAATTTCATGAGAAATTCGGTCATCATGACTTCGTCAGTGACCTAATAGTTCAGGTGTCTGAGTGATGTTAATCATGATGTGATGAAATGATTGTATGTTCTAGTCTTTCCGTGGTGGGTTTTCACATTGAGTAGAAACGAGTTGGACATGGTCTGGAAATGTTTCACACCACTCCATTCCCAACTTCATTTACTTCCAGAAGGTCTTTTTCCATCATTACACAGCTAGCTGCACAGCCAGAAACTGTGCTGAAGGTGACAGCTACATTTAACCAACTGACAAGGTGGCCGAGAGGTTAAGGTGATGGACTGCTAATCCATTGTGCTGTGCACACGTGGGTTCAAATCCCATCCTTGTCGTCAGTTTATGAGCTGTTAAGTGTATTGCTTCTGTTGGGGGAGTTGATGTGTCAAGTCAGCCTCGAAACCTGTTCTTGTCCCTGTCCAGACAGTGATTCCAGAATTGGTTATACTGTCTTAAAATTGAGACAGACAATTGGAATTCATCACCCAAACTACACTGGAATGAAGATCAAATAGGGATCACGAAACGGAGCAGGATTTTTCCTCCCCTCCTTCCTTCCATCTCGATTTGCACCAAGTGAAAGACAAATGGGAAAAGCAAATGGCGAGGGAGCAGATGCAGAAAATTATCCTTTGGCAAGAAATTTATTTTCAAATCTTCTTGATAGATTAAGTGAGTGAGCAATGCTTTGGCAGATGGAGTTTAAAATGAGGGGTCATTTAGTACCTACGATAGATCAGAGTGTTTTTTTGGAAGAGGTGAGATGTTAGAAACGGCGGAGGAGCAGAGACCCGAATACTGAATTAATAAAAGCTCGTGGACTGGTAGAAAATAATGTGAAAAGTGAACAGAATATGAAGATTGGAACTCATGTTGCAGTGATATAAAGCTCTGTGCTCCTGAAGTAAATGTCCAAGCCCAGATTGTGGGGAATCTGTGGAGAGTGATTTGGTTTTTATTCATTCTTGGGTGTGAGTATCGCTGATAAGGCGAGCATTTATTACCCATTCCTCTTGCCGTCGAGAAGGTGGTGGAGAGCTGCCTTCTTGAACTGATGCAGTCCATATGGTGCAGGAACACCCACAGTGCTATTGGGGAGGGAGTTCCAGGATTGTGACCCAACAACAGTGAAGAAATGGCGATATCATTCCAAGTCAGGATGGTGAGTGACTTGGAGGGGAACCTGCAGGTAGTGAGTTCCCATGCATCTGCTGCCCTTGTCCTTCGAGGTGGTAGTGGTCACGAGTTTGGAAGGTGCCGTTGAAGGATACTTGGCGAGTTGCTGCAGTGCATATGGAGATGGTACACACTGCAGCCACTGTGTACTGGTTGTGGAGGGATTGAATGTTTAAGGTGGCGGGTTAGTTGCCGATCAAGTGCGCTGCTTTGTCCTGGATGGTGTTGAGCTTCTTGAGTGTTGTTGAGTGGGATGTATTCCATCACACTCCTGACTTGTGCCTTGTAGATGGTGGACAGGATTTGGGGTGTCAGGAGGTGAGATACTTGCTGCAGAATTCGTAATCTCTGACCTGCGCTTATAGCCACAGCATAGATGTGACTGGTCTAGTTAAGTTTCTGGTCAAGATGTTGATGGTGGGGGATTTAACGATGATAATGCTTCTGAATATCAAAAGGTAGACTTTATTTCTCTCTCATTGGAGATGTTCACTGCTTGGCACTTGTGTGGCCAGAAGGTTGCTTGTCACTAATCAGCTCAAGCCTGAATGTTGTTCAGGTCTTGCTGCTTGCAGGCACAGACTGCTTCAGTATCTGAAGAGTTGTGAATCATCATCTAACATTCCCACTTCTGACTTATGTTGAAGAGAAAGTCGTCAATGAAACAGCTGGGATGTTTGTGTCTAGGACACTACCCTGAGAAACTCCTGAGGCAATGTCCTGGGCTGAGATGATTGGCCTCCACTAACCACAACCATCTTGCTTTGTGCGAGGTATGACTTCAACAAGTGGAGAGTTTTCCCCCTGATTCCCATTGACTTCAATTTTGCTGGGGATCCTTGAAGCCACACTCATTCAAGGGCAATCACACTCACCTCTCCTCTGGAATTTCACTCTTACGTCTCTGTTTGGACCAAGCTGCAATGAGATCATACGAACATAAGATCAGAAGTACTAGTAGCAGGAATAGGCCATTTGGCCCCTCGAGCTTGCTCCGCCATTCAATAGGATCATGGCTGACCTGATCATGACCTCAACCCCACTTTCTTGCCTGCCCACATAACCCTTGGCTCTCTTGTAGATAAAAATCTTGAAGACATTCAATGACCCAGCCTCCACTGCTCTCTGCGGTAAAGAATTCCAAAGATTAATGACCCTCTGAGAGAAGAAATTCCTTCTTAAATGAAAAACCCCTAAATCTGAAACTATGTCCCCTCGTTCTAGATTCCACCACGAGAGGAAACATCCTCTCAGCATCTACCCTGTCATGCCCCCTCAGAATCTTATATGTCTCAATACGTTCACCTTTCATTTTTCTCAACTCCAATGAGTATCAGTCCAACCTGCTCAACTTTCCTCATAAGACAACACCTTCATCACAGGAATCAATCCAAGGAACCTTCCCTCAACTGCCTCCAATGCAAGTATATCCCTCCTTAAATAAGGAGACCAAAACTGTACACAATACTCTCGGTGTGGTTTCACCAGCACCATGTACATTTGTAGCAAGACTTCTCTACTTTTATACTCCATCCCCCTTGCAATGAAGGGTAACATTCCATTTGCCTTCCTAATTATTTGCTGTACCTGCATGGTAACTTTTTGTGATTCATGCACGAGGACACCCAGATCCTTCTGCACCGCAGCATTCTGTAATCTCTCACAATTTAAATAATATTTTCCTTTTCTATTCTTGCTACAAAAGTGGATAACCTCACATTTTCCCACATTCTCCTCTATCTGCCAAATTATTTCCTGGAGCTGAGAGACCCTGGCAGAACCTAAATTGTGCATCGATGATCAGATTATTGCTAAGTGTGTGGTGCTTGATAGCACTGTTGGTGACATCTTCCATCGCTTTGCTGATGATTGATAGTAGACTGATGGGGCAGCAAGTAGATGACTGTGTTGTCGCTCCACTGGAACAGCTTGGCTGAGGGCGCAGCGAGTTCTGGAGCACAAGTCTTCAGTACTAGAGCCGGAATGATGTTCGGGCCCATAGTCTTTGCTGTATCGAGTGCCTGCAGCTGTTTCTTGCCATTATGTGGAGTGAAGCAAATTGGCTGAAAACTGGAAGCTGTGATGCTGGGGAACTCAAGAAGCCAAGTTGAATCATCCACTGAGCAATTTCTGACTGAAGATGGTTTCAAATGCTTCAGCTTTATCTTTTGCACTGACGTGCTCGGCTCCACCAACATTGAGGATAGGGATGTTTTTGGAGCCTCCTCATCTGGTTCGTTATTGAATTGTCGACCACCATTCATGACTGGATACCTAGTTTCTCAGGGCAGTGTCCGAGGCCCAAACATCCTCAGCTGTTTCATTGATGGTTTTCTCTTCAACATAAGTGAGAAGTGGGAATGTTCGCTGATGATTCACAACTCCTCAGATACTGAAGCAGTCTGTGCCTGCAAGCAGCAAGACCTGAACAACATTCAGGCTTGAGCTGATAAGTGACAAGCAACATTCTTTGATCTGATCCTGAGGGAGATATCCGTGCGTGGATCGGCGGGATGTATGGAGAGTGATTCTGAAGAGGGTGTCTGAGCCTGGAGGGCAGAATCTGTGGAGAGTGGTCCTCAAAGGATGTCCGTGTCTGGAGATTTAGGATCTCTGAAGAGGGTCTCCAAGCCCGTAGTGCTGGGATCTTTGGAGAGTGATCCTGAAGTGGGTGTCCGAACCTGGAATGGCGGGATCTGTGGAGAGTGATCCTGAAGTGGGTGTCCGAGCCTGGAGTGGCGGGATCTGTGGAGAGTGATCCTGAAGTGGGTGTCCGAGCCTGGAGTGGCAGGATCTGTGGACAGTGATCCTGACGAGTGTGTGTAAACCTGGAATGGAAGCTTTCTGTGGAGGTACAGGAAGAGGCCATTCATTACCAGTATTTTATAAAGGTTTGGCATAACTTATATGTTTTTACTCTATGCCTCTATTAATAAAGCCAAGTGTCCTGTTTGCTCTAAGCAACCTTTTCAATCCTTCTGACATTGGTATACATTGTCTCTCTGCTCCTGCACCCAGTTTAGAATTGTAACCTTTCATTTATATGGCATTCTTCCTTCCAAATTGTATCACTTCACACTTCTCTGTGTAAAATTGCATCTGTTATGTGAAAGCCCATTTTACCATTGTTTTTAAGTTCCCCTGAAGTGTGTTACGATCACTGGCATAGGACAAAATTCCTGAGCATTCTTTGATGCTATCTCCATAGACAGAGCAATCTTTTACGCGAGCTCAAATGTAGGATTTTGTGTGTTTTCTATCTTATTTCACCCACCAATATAAGCACAAATATGTCACGTAAATCTTGTTCACTGCAGTCCCTGCTGCTGTTTTCTGCCTATATTTACAGACTTTAATCTCAACCTCGTCACCATGTTCTCTAATATATTCAGGGGGCATCAGCAGAGAAAATGTTCAACAAGCGTGGCAAGTGCAAGGAAATGTTTATTTATGTCATTATATCATGAACATAATATACAAATTTTTACATGTGTGAATCATCAAGATGTGTCTTCATAAATGGAACCCCGTCACAATAAACACTGTCACCTTTCAATGTTTAGCGGACAGGTTTGGCGGCCTGATGTGTGTGATTCCCATATTAATGTGTTTGTACAAAGTTCGGGGAAAGATGGAGATATGAATAATTTACAGGGAAATCTTTTAAACATATTACCACATCTCTCACTCACAAAGATCTGCAAACACATGGATTCCAAAAGAACCTGAGTACAAAATCACCTAAAATAAACACTGCCATAGAGACTTGCGATAACCTGTAGCTCAGGGAAAGTACATGATGTTATGGAAGGGATTCTGTTTCTTTTGTTAAAATATTTTTTGAAGAAGTCATAATCAAACTGAATAAGTGTCGGACCAGTTCTTTTTCAAGAGGGCACCAAAAGAACCAATTTGGCAACTATGTTTACTGGTTGTCACATGATTCAAGTTAAGTATAGAACAGAAACCCTGGTAACAGAGAGAAATGTGGACAGAGAAGTCAGTCATGCCCCTTGATTGGACAAGCTTGGCAGCAGCAGCGCAAACCTAAGACGGCAGAAAACTCACAACCTTTGGTTGTAGCAGTCAGTGTGTTTTACCTGCTGGAGTGAACAGCTGATAAAGTTAGCCTGAAGAATCGTCAAGGAAGGAGAGAAGACCACAACCCAGTTTGTTTTCCAGAAAATCCTTAAAAGACCCTGAGAAGTCCACTGAGTTAATTCATCTTGTCGCATGTCTTTGAAGAAGGCCTGCTAAAATTAATTCTCAATGCCTTCTGAAAAGAACTGTTCTAAAATACCCTAGTGACCAGTCTACGTATACTCGGAAGTTAGACTGTATTCCAATTTTGGAGCAACATATCTCATCTGATGATTTCTTCAAAAATGAGCAAATAAACAGCCCAAGAGGTTGTTTTTGTCTGTAACAGAGTGTTGAATTTTAAAAAAAATCCCTTTTATTTTTTCAGCTATCCGGTGTGTGTGTGTGTGCATGTGGCTCGAAGATAAAAAAAAGGACTTTAAAAGTTGGTAAAGGTGAAAAAGGAACTTTTAAAATTTCCACCTGTGTGGTTATGCTTTACTTCATTACTAGTTAAAACTTGTTTGACAATAAATGGATAATTTTGTTGTTCATTAAAGAAACCTGGTCAGTGTCTTCTATTCTGGAAAAAATAGAGTACATGATTGACTGTATCAGTATGTGGGAAAAGCTCACATAGATGTTGTGACCTGTGGAGAAGTGGGATGAGAATAAAGAGTGCCCTCCTCTGCCCTTAGTTGTCACAGCACTTGTGATCTGGCTCAGTAGCTTAATTGGTTCGAGTGTTTGTCTTAGAATCAGAAAATCTTGGATTCATATCCTTGCTTCAAAAGTTTAGCTATCAATCATTTACATCCATTTTCTTGTGAACTTTAACTTTTCTTATGAATTTCATTCACAAAAGAAAACAGCTCAGTGGTTGCCTTTGTGAAGGATGTGAGTTTGAAATGCCTGTTCCTGCTCGTACAGATGTCCAGTGCTAATATTACAACGGCAACTCAATCCCCTACAATTTCTTTGAGAGCAATGTGTTTGCAGTTGCATTTAACCTGGAAAACAGCTCAACATTAATCTCACTGAAGGAAAGTGTGACCGTGTTGTATGTTTCAGAGTGTTTGTGCCATTTTGTGTCTCTTTTAACCAAGACTATAACACGACGCAAAGGGGAGGGTTGATCCGAGGTTTGGAATATATTATCATTCAGGAGCAAGAAAAATCAAAAGGAACAAAATAAGAAAACCCCATCTCCAGATTTGAGAATCTGTAGATCCGCTTTGGGAAAGTGAATCAGAGCAGAATGAAGGGTGAACTGTCCGACTGCCCAGAAGAGATGACGACACAGCTCAGTCAGCACGTTCCCCTGGTTTATGATGCTGGAACATTCCTCACACAGAAATTATTCAATCAACATTCATCTGCCAAGTCGGTCTGATGCTGTGCCTCTCTGATCATGTGGAATTAAAGCAATTCTTCCAGTCAGTTAGTTCAGTTGTCATTTCATGAGAAATTCGAAGTCATCATGACATCGTCAGTGACCTCATGGTTCAGGTGTCTGAGTGATGTTAATCATGATGTGATCAAATGATTGTATGTTCCACTCTTTCCGTGGTGGGTTTTCACACTGAGTAGAAACGTGTTGGACATGGTCTGGAAATGTTTCACACCACTCCATTCCCAACAGGCCATGACCTGATGTGATGGAAATGTCATTTACTAAAAGAAGCTACATTTCCATCATTGCACATCTGGATGCACAGTCAGGATCTGAGCTGAAGGTGACCATCCTGCCCAAATTTCCATAGAGGCAAAAAAGACGTGTGATGGGTTGCTGGCACAAAGCTGGGTGATGAAGTGTTTGAGAGGTTAAGATGATGGATTGTTAATTCCTTCTGTTTTACATGTATGAATTTGAATCCCATCTGCATCAACAGTTTATAAAATGGTCAATACATTGTTTCTTTGTAATTCACCAGCTTTTGCAGAAAGTAGGACTGAAGCTGTTGCAGTACCTGTTAGAATGATAGTCTAAGTTATTCTGAAGCCATCTTCCAATGTCATCTACATGTAAGCAGGATTTTAAAGGATAAGATGTAGTTTTTAAAAGTCATTTCAATCTTACTCGAGTCTTTACAAAGAAGCCAGGTAAATCTCGATAAAAAGTCATATATATTTAGAGATCTTTTAAAAGCACTTCAATCTTGTTAATAAAAAGTCAGATGTAAATTTAAGAACTCTGATAAGGCCTTGCTAAAAAGTGACATACAATTAAGAAACAAAATGCAACATTTAAAATGTCTGAACTCCCTCTGAAAGTTGACCCCTGCTGCTGCCGGTGTCTTCCTGGAATAGCGGAGCTGTTGTGTCAACAGAAAAGTCCTTCCCGAGCACCCCTGAGCCTGTTGGTACCGGCTCTAATCCAACCCAGGTAAAAATCAGGGTACATTGTGGGCAATGAGCCCAAAATGCTGAACTACAGGTCCCTGTCACTTTAAAGAGTGGGCTGGTGCGATTATGATCAGAGGCTCCTTCTGAGCACATTTCTCACCACCACAACTTCCAGATGCTGGTGTTAGTGTGTGCATGTACTGGCAGTTGCAGTGCTGTTCAGACCCTCAATAGCAGTGAAAGTCTCAGAGTTCACCACTATTGGGCTGCAAAATCCAGGCCAATATCTCACAGTCCTGTTAGATTTGCTCTCCCTCTGTACAAAATCAAACTCCACATATTGTCTTTCACTCACTCCTGTTTCCAGCCCTGACGGCGCTGAAATCCCCTCTCAAAGGTACACAATCCAGTTGATTTCTGATCAAATACCTCCTTCCTCATTCAATAGAGCAAACAGAGACATGAACAGGAGTCAGGTGCAAGAAAGTTTCACCAACAGAGCAAAGAAAGGCACCAACAAAAGTCACACCTACTTTCCAAATCATTTCGCTGGAATATTCTTTCACTTGTTTTGTCGGATGACTGCAATAAATCTGAAAATGAGCACTATGAGGTTTGTGCTCACTAGTCACTTGTTCTCCTGTGTTTGTCTGTCAGGTTTGTAATTCAATTTGTATTGGATATTGAAGAGAATCTCTTTTCAGATGATTGCACATTGTACTGTGTTTAAAGCAACCAACTTGTAAAATGGCAGATAATGAATGTTTCAATACCTGTGTGACCAGATTCTTCCAATGCTTTTCAACAGCTAGATTCATGATGCTTGCAATCTGTATCCTGTGGAGAATGGGAGAGGAGAATAAAAACATGGTGCATGAACAGGACAGACTGTGTAAAATGGGAGCACAGAAATACTGCCACCTCATTGAAAGTTAATGAGATTTATTCGAAGTCAGACACCTGTCCACAATGAACAAGTGAATACATTAATTGTCCACTTTCAATCTAATTGGGACTGAGGTTCCAACAGAGAAGTTTTCTGGAAAATACCTGCTGCAGTTTTAAAATTGATGAACTGGAACATCTTATACTAACTTTCAAATAACTGGAGTGATTGTATAGTTCTCATAGTGGAGAGAAGGAGTTGTTTATAAATATAAGCAGAAAGACACATTTGTGGATTGGTGAATGAGCTTTAACTTTCTGAAATGTATTTGTCCATTGGTTGCAGGTCACTGGAAATTCTTTTTTACATTTCAATTGTAGCAGCAGCAGTTAGCAGCAAAATGTCTGATTAATCAGAGTAGTGGGTCTGGGAAACACTTAAACAGCCGAGACCCTGTAAAACAGAACTCCAAGTAATAGTTTAAATAAGGCACTGAACTGACAGAGCGGTAAAGGCCTGCTCAGGTCAGGAAAAAATACCCGACCCGAACCCGACAGAACCACATTGGACCCAAGCCCGACCCGGCCCGAGTATCTCCATTTATTCCCATGCCCAAACCCACCCGAGCCTTACCCGACCACCGGAATGTTCACTTTACCTACCTCCCGATTTCGAATCCACAGGAAGCTGCAGCATGAGCGCAATGACGTCATAGAGATGCTCACTTGCTCACTGAGCAGACTCAGAGTTTCCCTCCTTAATAACCCGGACTCCCAGCTTTGGTTGGCTTTTCAACTTTTGACACTTATTAAACTCAACTTGCCAGCAGCGTTAAATGTAATACTTACTGTGTGTGTCACACCCGGACTCAGTCCAACCTGGACCCAGCCTGACCTGAATCTGGCCTGACCCGACCCGAGTCCAAAAGCCAGACCGGGAAGAGCGACCCGACATGACCCGAACCCGACACAGGTCGTCGGGTCCCGTCGGATTCAGGTCGGGTAGCAGGCCTTTACAGAGTGGAGGTCAGATGAGGATTGAATTAATTTCAATCAGTGAATCTAAACAAGAAGTAAATCTGCCAGGAATGGAAGACTTGGCTTTATCTGTGAGCTTGTGGCACAACGGTAGTGCGTCTAACTCCAGATCATAAGATTGCGTGTTCAAATCGCATCAGGCTCAGTTATGTTTTCCAGCAGCTCAAATTCTTGGATTTTATATCAGAAGAGAGTTCGATCTCTTGGAATGTTCAGTGAATGGTTGAATTTCAAGATCAACTTTAATAGATTAAAGACCTGATTTCTGGTTCCGTTCCATTTCCATGCTCAGTTCTTATTTCACACTGTTTTATATCAGAACAATGTTTCAGGGATGTGATGTGTCCATTGGTTGTCCAATTGCTCTGTCACCCAGTGTGAGAAATAAAACGCAAACCGCCCAGCGTGCGGCTCAAACCCATACCTGGCTCTGTCTATAGGCCGCTTAGTTCAGTTGGTTAGGACGCAGTGTTGATAACAACAAGGCTGTGGATTTGATCCCCATGTGCACTGTCACATGGTCAGTCATTAATTTGACACATTTTTGTAACACTTAAAATCCAACTTTTAGATGCAAACAAGTTTACATAAAATGTCAGAGGGAACTTATTTTGAATAACATCCATTATATCTTTGTCACTGGTCTGGAGTAACACAGAATTCTTTCCAATTATCTTCCGTTTGCTGATAAACGTTGAACTCGTGGCCTGTTCTCGTTAATGGTCATGAGCAACAAAAACAGACAGAGCGAGTCTGACCGCCCAGAGATGTGGAAAAGGCTTCAGTTTGGGACAAATGCAGCAAATCAAATGTTCACCCTGCCCCGAGAGAGTCAAAAACTGGGGGAAAGGACACAGGGAGATAGAGAATAAGCTACAGCAGACAATGTAAATATTTCCCATCCTTGATATCTCTCTATTCCAATCCAACCTTCAGAGTTGGGTAAATAATTTCAGTGTAAATTGTGCAGCTCAAGAGTCAAAACCAAATGGCGATGCAGAATAAAGGAGAACTGCCAAAACCCCAGATTGAACCAGGGATCTTCAGTCTAACACTCTCCCAACTGAGCTATTTCAGTCACACAGGCTTGGGATGATAAGTGGCAAGTAACATTCGCACCACACAAGTGCCAGGCAATGAATATCTCCAACAAGAGAGAATCTAACCATCTCCCCTTGACATTCAATAGCATTACAATCACTGAATCCAGCACTATCAACATTATGGGGGTTACCATGGGTAGCCATACAAATAACGCAGCTACAAGAGCAGGTCAGAGGCTTGGAATCCTGAGGCGAGTAATTACAGTGCAGCTGTTGGCTCCACCCCAGGGGCTGAATTTGTTCTGTTAACCATGAAGCAGCTTCCTCTCAAATCCCAGGTTTATCAATAAATCCTCTTACAAAAGCCCCAAAGTGTGATATATTCCTCTCACTCATCCATGACTCTTGACTCCCCAAAGCCTGTCCACCATCCACAGGGCACAAGTCAAGAGTGTGATGGAATACTCTCCACTTGCCTGGATGGGTGCAATTCCAACTCAAGAATCTCAACACCGCCAGGCCAAAGCATCCCGCATGATTGGCACCCCATCTGCAAACATTCACTCACTCCACCATCGACGCACAGTTGCAGAGTGTGTACCGTCTACAAGATGCACTGCAGCAATGCACCACGACTCCTTAGACAGCACCTTCCAAACCAGTGACCTTTACCACCTCGAAGGGCAAGGGCAGCAAATGCAGGCGATACCACCACATGCAAGTTCCCCTCCAAGCCACACACCATCCTGACTTGGAACTATATCGCCGTACCTTCACTGTCGCTGGGTCAAAATCCTGGAACTCCCTTTCTCACAGCACTGTGGGTGTACCTACCCCACATGGACTGTAATGGTTCAAGAAGGCAGCTCACCACCACCTTCTCATGGTCAATAAATGCTGGCCTAGCCAGCGATGCCCACATCGCATGAATGAATGAACAAAAAAGTGAAGTATCCCTTGTGTCATTGTTTTGGTAGAAAATATAACCCTGGTGGAATTGTCCCTCCCAATCACACCTCACTTCATAGAACATAGAAAATGGAGAAAATTTATGGCACAGAATGAGACCATTTAGCAATCGTGTCTGTGCCAGCTGAAAAAGAGCGATCCAGCCCAATCCCACTTTCCAGGTCTTGGGAATGGGATCTGAACAGATCTCAGAGCTCACATTATGTGAATGTTCTGTTGAAGTATTGGTGAGCTGATATACCAGGGGAGATTCACACTGTTAGACACAGTGTGAAATACATTCAAGTATTTATAAAACATTGTAACATGTGAGTAATATTCCCCATTGATTTCTCAGCACTGATGGATTGTGAAGTGGGAGACAGCCAGAAGTCTCACTGATTCACACTGACCATGAGCTGAAAATGAAATGAGATAATGTTCAATCTGCAGCAGCGAGTTGCTGCAGAGAGGTAAGTGTCCTGAATCAAGGAGAGACTTTCTCATACTGCTGTTGAATCTCATTTCAAACACTCCTTGAACTCTCTGCCGAGGAATTCAGAGCTGGAGAATGCCTGTAAAATCAGCCTAAAAAGGAAATAAAAAACACCCATCGTGGGGCTCAAACTCAAAAACTTGAGATTCAGAGTTTCATGCTTTCATCGACTGAGCTCACCAGGCCTGAGACAGTGTCCCCGTCCTGTCTGTTATTGGACGGTGCAGCGGTTGCCTCCACCCCAGGGACTGAATTTGTTCTGTAAACCATGAACCAGCTTCCTCTCAAATCCCAGGGTTATCAGTAAATCCTCTTAAAAAGCCCCAAAGTGTGATATATTCCTCTCACTCAACCAGAATAAAAGTTGCATCTTTTGCTCTTTTTACCTTCCAAACATTGACTTCTATTTTTCTCAGCATTTATTTCTCTCTCTTTTTTATATTGTGCATTTCCTAATAAACATTTCATTTCAATTATTTATGAGGGATGAAATGAACAGAAGAGATTTTCTGCAATGGTACCAGGGGTGTGGGACAGAGCGAGTGGTTCGGATCTGGATTACACTGCCTGAGAGTGCTGGAGGCAGATTCAATCGTGGTTTTCAAAAGGGAATTGGATAAACACCTGAATAGAGAAAATTTGCAGGGTTACAATGAAAGGCAGAGGAGTGGAATTAGCTGATTTGCTCTTGCAAAGAGCTGTCATGGACATGATGGACTGAATTGTCTCCTTCTGTACTGTAACCATTTGATTCCTTGATTCTAACTCTGTCAAAGTTGTTCTGAACTTGCTCTGCTCCAAGGAGAACAACCCCAGCTTTTCCAGTCTGAAGTTATGAGGAACCATGGGGAACCCACTGTAAACCTTCCTCCAGACAGAAATACAACTGTTCACCACTACACTGTGACCCAGCTGTTCACAATATACATCAATGATTCGGATGTGGGGACCAAATGTAGTATTTCCAAGTTCGCAGATGACACAAAATTAGGTGGGAATGTGTGTTGTGAGGAAGATGCAAAGCGGCTTCAAGGGGATTTGGACAGACTTAGTGAGTGGACAAGAAAGTGGCACATGGAATATAATGTGTAAAAATGTGAGGTTATCCACTTTGGTAGGAGGAACAGATGTGCAGATTATTTCTTAAATGGTAAGAGATTAGAAAGTGTAGATGTACAAAGGGGCCTGGGTGTCCTTGTCAATAAGTGACTGAAAGCTAACATGCAGGTGCAGCAAGCAATTAGGAAGGCTAATGATATGTTAGCCTCTATCACAAGAGGATTTGAGTACAGGAGTAGTGAAATCTTGCTTCAATTGTATATAACCTTGGTTGGTCTGCAGTTTGGAATACTGTGTGCAGTTTTGGTCCCCTTACCTGAGTAAGGATATCATTGCCATAGAGGGAGTACAATGAAGGTTCACCAGACTTGTTCCCGGGATGGCAGGACTGTCCTTGAAGAGAGATTGGGGAAACTGGGCCTGTATTCTCTAGAGTTTCAAAGAATGAGAGGTGATCTCATTGAAACTTACCATCTATTTAAAGGAATAGACAGGGGAGAAGAAGCTATTTCCTCCGGTTGAGGAATCTAGAACCAGGGGACACAATTTCAACGGAAGGGGAAAGTCACTTCGGACAGCGATGAGGAGAAATTTCTTTACTCAGAGGGTTGTGAATCTTTGGAATTCTCTACCCCAGAGAGCTGTGGAAGCTCAGTCATTGAGTATGTTTAAAGCAGAGATTGACAGATTTCTAAATACAAATGACATAGGGGATATGGAGATAGTGTGGGAAAAAGGCATTGAAGTGGATGATCAATCATCATCATCTTGAATGGTGGGGTGGTCTCGATGGGCTGAATGGCCTACTCCTGCTTCTATGTTCCTATTAGTCTGCTAACTTCATATGCATGCTGTCATTGTCCCTTTTATTACATGGGCTTCAGTTTTACTGGCAGTCTAGTATGTGACATCATCAAGAAGGTTTTCAATAAGTTAAATAAGGAGAAATTGTTTCCAGTGGCAAAAGGGTCAGTAACCAGAGGATGTATTTATCAGGTGATTGAGAAAAGAACCAGAGGCGAAATGAGGAATGATTTTTTATACAGTGATGTGTTGTGATCTGAAATGCACTGTCTGATCAGGACTTGAAAGCAGATTCAGTAGTAACTTTGGAAAGCAATAGGGATAAATACTGGAAGGAAAAATGTACGGATTCCAGGAAAAAGCTGAGCAGCAGGACTAATTGGATAGCACAACCAAAGAGACAGCACAGACACAATGGACCAAATGTTATCCTTCTTTGGGTATCAGTCTATGGTTTTATGAACATAATGTTGAAACAATTCGCTGAGTTGGAAGGGAGGTGAACCCAGATTCCGGGTATTCTAAACACCAGACCCAAACCAACTGAACAAGCCTGTTGTTTAATCTCTGTTTTTCACACCAGCTTCTCCTCGCTCTTTCTGTGTTTCCAGCCTGGTCTGTTCCTCTGACCTTCATTCCTGACACTTTGTTGAGAATGGCCAATTGGAATGGAATACATTGGAATGGATTTTTCTGTCGGCGGCTGACATGGAGGGCAGACTTCGCACATCCACACGGCGAGAAGGCATTTCAAGTATTTATGAGTCCAATTGTCAGCAATTTTATTCACTGGATCCAATTGAACTAATAGCACACGGGAACCATGGGGCTTTAGAGCCTCGCCTGGTTAAAGGAGGTGACTGGGAGGTGGGAGCTGAGTTTTGGCTTCACTGGGAAGCTGTCGGGTGAGGTAGCGTAACTTGGCAGCAAGGGTGGAGGGGGAAAGGGCATCCGGAATCACTGTCAGGAGAGGGGGCCAATGTGCCAGCTCTGCAGGGGGAGCTACACCAGGGTGCCATTGAGGCAGTGCCACCTCAATGAGGGTAAATGTGAGTGGGTAAAGAGTGAAGTAAATGTGGCTGGGTGTTGTTTACTGTGAAGGCCTTGCACTCAGGGAGGGGCAACCTGTCATGGGCCTCATTCACCCTGGATTCGAGGCTCCCGTTGAGGAGGAGTAGAGAGGGAGGGAGGGAAGGGCAGGCACCAGCAGGGACACCACAGCAGCTTGGGTGCCCACAGGAAGGCCAGCCTCGAACAGGAGGCTGGAGAAGGAGGCAGAGGAACACGTCAGCCAAGGTTCAACTACCTGCAGATGTCTGAGTGATAGTGTCTCCACAGACTGCACCTCTCCACGGAGGTTGTCACTGATCTCTCTGCCATGATGCAGCTGTGCCCCATGGGACTTGGTGGGCACCTGATGCCGGTGTCACTGAAGGTCACTGTGCCACTGAACTTCTGGATGACCAGATCATTGCGGGGATCCACTGGAGATATGTGTGGAATCTCACAGTCTGTGGTGAATCAGTGCATCAAGGAGGTCACCAATGTCCTCTTCAGGAGGGCCGGTGACTATGTGCACATCGATCCAAACAGTCAAGCTGAGAGGGCTATAGGATTCAGGGCCATCGCTGGATTTCCCCAGGTGTAGGGTGTCATTGACTGCACCCATGTGACCATCAAGGCTCCTGCAGACCAGCCAGCAGCCTTCAACAGGAAGGGCTTCCATTTGCTCAGTGTGTAACTGGTCTGTGACCATCACAAATGGATCCTACAGGTGTGTGCACAAATCCCGGGAAGCAGCCACAACGCCTGCATACCAAGGCAGTCGCAGGTGCCAGAACTTTTCCGTGGCCCCATGCGCTTTCTGAGATGGATTCTTGGAGACAAGGGCAACCCAGTGAGGACATGAGTACTGACGCCTGTGAGGAATCCACACAAGGATGCAGAGGAGAGGTACAACACCTGCTGCGGGTCAACCCGAGTGATCATCAAGGAGGCCATTGGTCTCCTAAAGATGAGATTGAAGCGCCTGGATTGTTCCAGTGGAGTCCTTCAGTACGTCCCGGTGAGGGTCTCGTATATCGTGGTGGTTTGCTGTGAACTGCACAATCTGGCATTACAGAGGGGTGAGGTGTTGACTCGTGAGGAGATCATGGAGTGTGATGTCTCCTCTGATGATGAGGATGTGGAGGAGGATAATGCCCAAGCAGTGCCAGATGAAGGACCTCAGGCACAGCAGGAAAGCCACCATGAGATCCACACAAGGGAGACACGAGACACCCTTATACATTCACGTTTCCTTTGAGCCTTACCACCTTCTGGAACCAAGTCAATAAAGTCTTAGCTTTAATCAGCCCTGTTGTCACCTCCTTCCTTCTGCACTACAGCGCCCAGGTACACATCGCACAGTGGCAAGGCCGAAGCTTTGTGAACTCAGGGCTTGGTCCCTCACTTCCAGCCCCTTGGGAGGAAGGGTTTAAATTAAGTCCCAAAGGGCATCAACAATTAGAAGGAGACAGAGTGAGAGAACATCATTTCTTTATTCTGTGTGACACCAAACACAACCCTATCCATCTGGAATGTACATTCACCCGTGAACCGCTCAGTGAATCTAGGTGCTCTTCTTAAATCTTTTCCGGGTGCTCCTACGTGGTGCTCCCCCTGCTCTGGCAGCTGAGGTGGAGACAGGCAGCTGACCTTGCTGCCCCATGGCTTGGGATGACATTGGTGGCCGTCCTCTGGCTGCCTGAGGCCTGGAGGGCCCCGGCACACTAAGGGCCTCCTGCACAGGTACAGGGACCCCCCTCTGTCATCGAGGATGATGGAGGCACTGGCATCACTGGTGTCACTGGCAGAGGGACTTTCGAGCTACTCTCCACACCAGGAGCACCCTGAGAGGAGACCCCAGATGTAGCAGCCAGCTGCTCTTCCCCCTTATAAGACACACTTGCACCTCGCTGCTGACCTGAGAGGGACGTGGACCTGGTGGAGAATTCAGGTGCCTCGTCCCCCCTCTCACCTTGTCACCGCTGGATGGAGCTCATGGACAAAGTGATGGAGTGCAGGTCTGCGAACATCTCTGGCAGCCACTGATTGATCGGCTGGATCTGGCTCTCCATGAGAGTCACCAATCTCTCAATGGAGGAAGCCAGACACACCCCCATCAGAGACAGTGCAGCACCCAAGGCCTGCATGGACTCCTCCACCATCCTTGTTTGGGTACACATAGCCTCTGGCAACTCTGCCAGATGTTACCTGACCTCTCGCTGCAGCTGCGGTATTTCCCGTGTTGCTGGTGACACCAGAGGCATGTCATCAGCCTGGGGCTCAGTGTGGGCCTGGCTCCCACAGACCACCAACTGTCAGTGGCCTCGGCTGTCACAGCCTCCGTCAGCTGCCCGGGCCTGTCTGTGATGTGCTCATCAGTTTGCGTGAGCGTTTCTGTTCTGGTGGAGGGTGCAGGGGAATGATGTGATGGTGCACCATCTGAGGCTCCCTCCTCCTCCTCAGACGTGTCCGGCTGTCTCCCAGTCTCTCCAGCTCTTTGCTTTTGTCGTTCATCCGGGCCTTCATGAGAAAACAGGGACATTGAATGGTTACGGTCTGCCCATCGTGACATTCCAACCACCCCTACTGTGCAGCTCCATTGATGCAGTGGTGAACAGATGAGCAGTGTGGCTCCTTTGCAGCGGATGCTCCCTTGTGCCCCAGGAGATGTTCACTCACTCTCTTGGGTAGATGCCCCTGTCTCTCCATCAGCTATGGAGCAGCTGCTTTGCTGCCCGGCCTGTTCCATGGCCTCCTCCTCCATCGGGATGTGGACACGGAGATAAGGCACTCCACCGCCAGTCTTGACACGCTCTTTCCAATTGTGGGATGTCTTCTCCTGCAGACACAATGATGAACAAAGTTAGTCTCCCAGCGGGGACAAGCCCAACATCTCTGATGGTGATAGTCCAGCAGTCCATGATGTGGACACACATATGCCTCCTGCATGCAGCCCCTCTCGAGGGACTGTGTGAGGTTATATAATGACTGACGTGTGCCTCTCCTGCTGCCCTTCCCCAATACACATGACTGGGTTGTCACTCCCTTTCCACTAAACATTCCCTCTCACTCTGCCACATGCAATGTCCAAAGGGTCCAAAGTGCTTTGATTTGTCGCCTGAGCAAACTGGATCAGGTCATTGACCCACTTCCTGCACTGGATCCATTTCCTGGGGGTGAACCCATGGCTGCTGACCTCACCTACTATCTCCAGCCAGCTTTGCTTGGTCAGGTGGACAGGTCTCCACCTCCCATCCCTGGGAAAGAGGATCTTGCACCTTTCTCTTGTCACCTGGAGGAGAACCTGCAGGGTGGCATCGCTAAACCGTGGCAACATGGTCACTGCAGGCTCGCATTCAGCTCCTTACCCATCAGGCAATAGAGGCAGCAGAATGGGTCCTGGGGCATCAGAGGCAGCAGAACTGGTCCTGGGACAGCAGAGGGCTCACAGGAAGACACTCCTTTAAACCAGGCAGCAGTGAATGCAGGGCTGGCAGCCCTTTAAATATGGTGCCAGCACCTGCCGTTGTGTCAGATGTCGGTGCCATCGGCACCTCGTTCCCTGCCTCTGGTCCTTGTTTACATGGGCCCCACGCCTCCCCTTCATTAACTTGTCGGCTGCTCCGTGATCGGAGTCGGTCGGCCACATTGCACTCGTGTGGTGACGACACCCGCTTCCGGTGCCTCTGCCGAGAGCCGCACCGTTAGTTTAAAATTCAGCCCATGGGGTCAAGAGTGGAAAATCTCCCCTCTGATTCTCTCTACTTCAAATGAAGGAGACACCAAATTAAAACTGATGAAACCAGGGATTGTATCCTGGTTCTTCAATCTAGTGTTCTCCCAACTGAGCTATTCCATCCTCACTGTGAACTCATCTTCATTGGAGACAAATATAACTCCAGGTGGAATTTCCCACCCGTTCATTCCTCACTTCAGGGGAATGGGACCCGACCAGATCGCGGAACTCAGATTATGTTAATGTTCTGCTCTTGATATCTTAATATTATCTTGCGTTTGAGCCACTTTTAATCAGGTTCACAAACAAATTCTTCCATCATCCCTTCTCCCACATTCTCTCTCTCTCATTCATTCTTTATTCCTCACAATCCAGAAAGGGTTAGGAATCAGAGCTCACCCCCAAACCCTCTGCACACAGACCTCTGTCTGTCACCCTGTTTGCTCCAAGATCCAAGAGACCAGTCAATAAATTACACTCTTTATAAACACAGAAAGCTGCCTCACAGTGTTGGACACAGAGTTAAATACACTGAAGTCTTTTGAAAAAAGTTCATCTTACGGGCTGTGTTACTGAGCCCACAGAGCAGGACAGGCCCAGGCTCCAGCCCCAGCCCCACCTGGGCTGTGTTAGCTGATGTCACCTGGTGTGATACTGAGCCACATGGAGCAGGAAAGGGCCTGGTTGTATTCATGGCCTGTGTTGAGTTAACTGAACCCACCCAATGTTGTAGGAGCCACACAGAACAGAATGGGCCCAGGCTCCTTCCTCAGCCTGAGGGATGATAGTTCATCTCACACGCTGTTGTACAGAGCCCCACACAGAACAGGAAAATCCCAGGCTCCATCCCCGGCCTGTGGTATTTTACTTCATCACACCTGGTATGGTACGGAGCCCCCAGAGCAGGAAAGATCCAGCTTCCATCTCCAGCCTGTGCTGAATTAGCTGATCTGACCTGGTTGGCACTGAACCACAATCAGGGGAGGATGGGCCGAGGCTCCATGGCCTGTGGTGTGTTAGTTATTCTCATTTGGTGAGGTACTGAGCACTAGAAAGCAGGAAGGGCCTGTGCTCAGTGAGCTGATCTCACCTTGTGCCTTCTGAGACCCACACACAGAGCAGGACAGGCCTAGGCCTCATCCCCGGCCTGTGCTCAATTAGCGGATCTCAGCCAAAAGATTTTGATAAGGTTCCACACAAGAGGCTTCTCTATAAGATTAAAGTCCCTGGTATCAGTGGTAATATATTGATCTGGATTGGGAACTGACTGGCACGATGTAGGCAGAAAGTAGTTACAGATGGATCTGGATCTGTTTGGAGACCAGTTACCAGTGGTGTCCCACAGGGATCGGTGTTGGGACTGTTGCTCTTTATTATTTTTATTAATGATCTGGATGTAGGTGTAGGGGGCACCATCTGTAAATTTACAGATGATTTGAAGATCTGTGCGAGTGTTCAGACTGTAGACGATGCTCGACTGTTTCAGGCTGATCTTAATGTGTTGGGAGATTGGGTTCATGACTGGTAAATGATGTTTAATTTGGGTAAGTGCAGTGTTATTCATGTGGACAGGGCGAATGCTCAACATTCATACACCCTTCAGGGAAAAACATTAAAGCAGGTGGAGAAAGAAAATAATTTTGAGCAGAGATCTGGATGTTCTAGTGCACAGATCTCGAAAGGTACAGCAGCAATGCTGTGAAGTGATAGCTGGAGCAAATAGGGGGTTGGGCTGCATTCAGAGGATAATTGCATATAAGATGGGGCATATTCTTTCATGGGATGTGAGCGACACTGGCAAGGCCAGAATTTGTTACCCATCCCTAATTGTCCTTGACAAGATGGCGGTGAGCTGCCTTCTTGAATTGCTGCACTCCATGTGGTGTAGGTACACCCACAGTGCTGCTAGGAAGGGAGATCAAGGATTTCGACCCAACATCAGTGAATGAACAGCGATATTGTTGCAGATCAGATGGTGTGTGACTTGAAGGGGAACTTGCAGATGGTGGTGTTTCCATGCATCTGCAGCCCTTGTCCTTCAAGGTGGTGGAGGTCTTCTGTTTGGAAGGTGGTTTTGAAGGAGCCTTGGTGAGTTGCAGCAGTGCATCTGGTAGATGGTACACACTACTGCCACTGTGCGTCAGTGGTGAAGGGAGTGAATGTTTAAGGTGGTGAATGGGGTGACAATCAAGGCAGCTGCTTTGTCCTGAACAGTGTCAAGTTTCTAGAGTATTGTTGGAGCTGCACTCATCCTGGCTTGTGCCTTGTAGATGGTGGACAAGTTTTGGAGAGTCAAAAATCACAAAATTATTACAGTGCAGAAGGAGGCTATTCGGCCCATTGTCTCTGCATAGAATCATTGAACATAGAAAGTTTAGAGCACAGGAAGGCCAAAAATCGGGCAACCCAGCGGAATCCCATTGTCCAGCATTTGGACCGTAGCCCTGCAGGTTCAGGCACTTGAGGTGCACATCCAGACTCCTCTTAAATGAGTTGAGGGTTTCTGCCTCAACTACCCTGATAGGCAGTGAGTTTCAGACCCCTCGCACCCTCTGGGTGAAAAAAGTTTCCTCATCTCCCCTCTAATCGTTCAACGAATCACTTTAAATCTATGCCCTTTAGTCATTGACCTCCCTGCTAAGGTAAATAGACCCTTCCCATCCACTCTATCCAGACCCCTCACAATTTTATGCATTTCAATCAAATCTCCCCTCAGCCTCCTCTATTCAACCCCAGGCGCTCCAATCTTTCCTCATCGTTGCATTTTTCCAGAGTTGGCAACATCCTCGTAAATCTCCTCTGTAACCTCTCTCGTGCAATTACATCCTTTCTGGAATGAGGTGACCAGAACTGCACACAGAACTCAAGTTGTGGCCTAACTAATGATTGATACAGTTCCAGCATAACCTCCCTGCTCTTATATTCTATACCTCGGCTAATAAAGGAAAGGATTCCATAAGCCTTCTCAACCAACTTATCAACCTGTCCTGCTACTTTCAGGGATCTGTGGACATTCACTTCAAGGTCCCTCACTTCCTCTAGACCTCTCAGTATTCACCCATTAATTGTGTATTCCTTTGCCGTGTTTGACCTCACCAAAGGCATCACCTCACACTTCTCCAAGTTGAATTCCATTTGCCACTTTTCTGCACACCTGACCAGTCCATTTTTCCAGCTCTCCTAATGAGCATTTCACCTCGTACAAAGAGCTGAATTATTCATTGCAGAATTCTCACTGTCTGTTTTACCTTTGGTGCCACAGTATTTATATGAATGGTCCAGTTAAGATTGTGTCTATGGTTACCCCCAGGATGTTGATGGTTGGGGGGATTCAGCGATGGTAATGCTGTTGAACGTCAAAGGGAGATGGTTACATTCTCTCTTGTTGGAGATGGTCATTGCCTGGTACTTATGTGGTGTGAATGTTACTTGCCACTTAGCAGACCAAGCCTGAATGTTGTCCAGGTCTTGCTGCTTCTGGACACGGACTCCTTCAGTATCTGAGATGTCCCGAATTTGTCCTTTTATGAAACCTTGGTCAGGCCTCACTTGGAATATTGTATCCAGTCTTGGTCTCCTCACATGATGGGTGCTATTGAGGCTTTTTACAGGGTACAGAGGAGAGACATTAAACTAATTCCCAGTGTAAGACATCTTCGTTATCAAGTTAGACTAAAAGAGTTGGAACCCTACACCTTAGAGAAACCTAGACTGAGGGGTGATCCAATTGAGGTTCATAAGTAATGAAGGGTCCAATTTAGCATGGGAGAGGAGTCATAATTGTATATTGTAAAAGGCCAGATGTCATCCGGATCACATTAAATTTCATTTTCAGCAACGGGTTAATGAACCAGGAGGGCTGAGTGGTTAAGGTGTTGGACTTAAAATCCAATGAAGATATGTCTGTGCTTGTTCAAACCCCACTCCTGGTATCTGTGCCGGCCAAATGTTACTTGTTGTTTCCCTGACTTTTGCCTTGCACCATCATCTCTTCTTTCATTTAATCACTCCTGCCTTCCAACCGATCACAGCTTCCTATTATTTGCCCCAGCACCATTCCTTGTCTCTGCACTTGCTTATAAGCTAGGAAACCTTGAACTTAATCTCCTCTGTCCCCTCATAATGACCTTCTCATCTTCCCGGAACTGTGGTTCCTCACAGGATCCGCTGCCTCTCCGACTCCCCTCCAGGGGAAACTGAAGGCCCTGAGCCTGGGTCTTGCTTTCTACGCTTGCTGGTAGTTGAGTCCTTGCATGTCTAGACTCCTCCAGGAAGGGCTTGCCATAATCTTCCAATCTTCCCTGAATAAGGGGATTGGAGAGTGGCAAATGACACCCTTATTCAAGAAAGGGTGTAAGGACAGTCCAAGCAACTCCATGCCAGTTAATTTAACATCAATGCTGGGTAAGGTTTCAGAAATGATAATCAGGGAAAATATCAATGGACATTTAGAGAGGTTTGAGTTAATTAAGGATATCCAGCATGGATTTGTAAAAGGCAGATCATGCTTCACTAATCTAATTGAATTTTTTGATGAAGGAGCAGAGAAGTTTGATGAAGGAAATGCAGTGGATGTTGTTTCTATGGATTTTACGAAAGCATTTGATAAGGTATCACATAAAAGGCTGGTTAACAAAATTGAGGCTCATGGAATAGGAGGGTCAGTGTCCAATTGGTTAAAAAATTGGATTAAGGGCAGAAACAAGCAAGTTGTAGTAAATGGTTTCTTTTCAGACTAGGGGATGGTCGACAGTGGTGTTCCCCGAGGGTCAGTGCTGGGATCACTGCTTTTCTTGCTATGTATAAAATATGTGGATCTTGGAATACGGAACAGAATCTCAAAATTTGCTGACAATACCAAACTTGGAGGTGAGGCAAACAGTGAGGATGATATGAACCGCCTGCAATAGGACATAGATAGGCTAGCAGAATGAGCAGAGAGGTGACGGATGGAATTTAATACTGTTAAGTGTGAGGTGATGCATTTTGACAGAAGGAATAGGGAGAGGCAATGTATCCTTAATGGCACAGTTCTAAAGAGTGTTCAGGGACAGAGGGACCTGGGGATGCATGTGCATCGATCTTTGCAGGTAGCAGGGCATATTGAGAGAGTAGTAGTAAAATATATGGCATCTTGGGCTTTATACAAACATACAAGCATACGAACATATGAATTAGGAGCAGGAGTAGGCCACTTGGCCCTTCCAACCTGCTCCGCCATTCAATAATTTCATAGTTGAACTGATGACCCACATTTCCAGCTACCCCTGACCACCCCCTTGCTTATCAAGAATCTATCTACATCTGCCTTAAAAATATTCAAAGACTCTGCTTCCACTGCGTTTTGAGGAAGAGAACTGCAAAGACTCACAACCCTCTAAGAGAAAAAAATTCTCCTCATCTCTGTATTAAATGGGCGACCCCATATTTTTAAACAGTGACACCTAATTTTAGATTCTCCCACAAGAGGAAACATCCTTTCTACATCCACCCTGTCAAGACCCTCAGGATCTTATGTGTTTCAATCAAGTTGCCTCTTACTCTTCTAAAATCTGGTGGATACAAGCCAAGCCTGTCCAATTTTTCCTTGGAAGACAGCCCACCATTCCAGGTATTTGTCCAGTAAACCTTCTCTGAACTGCCTCCAATGCATTCACATCCTTCCTTAAATAAGGAGACCAGTTCTGTAGACAGTACTCCAGATGTGGTCTTACCAATGCCCTGCATAGCTGAAGCATAACCTCCCTACTTTTGTATTCAATTCCCCTCGCGATAAACACGAGCATTCTATTAGCTTTCCTAATTACGTGCTGTACCTGCATACTAACCTTGTGCGATTCATACACGAGGGCACCTAGATCCCTCTGCATCTCAGGGCTCTGCAATCTCTCACCATTTCGATAATATGCTTCTTTTTTATTCTTCCTGCCAAAGTGGACAATTTCACACTTTCCCACATTTTCCTCCATTTGCCAGGTTGTTGCCCACTCACTTAACCGATCTACATCTCTTTGTAGCCCCCTTATAAGAACATAAGAAATAGGAGCAGGAGTAGGCCATTCAGTCCCCAAAGCCTGCCCCACCATTTAATAAGATCAGGGATGATTTGCCCCAGACCTCAACTCCTCTTTCGTGCCAGCTCCTCATAGCCCTCAACTCCCCAATATTTCAAAAATCTATCTACCTCCTCTTTAAATGCTTTCAGTGATTTAGCCTCCACAACTCTCTGGGTAGAGAATTCCAGACATTCACTACCCTCTGAGAGAAGAAATTCCTTTGCATCTCAGTTTTAAATGACTGTCCCCTTATTCTGTAACTATGTCACCTAGTTTGAGATTCCCCCACTAGTGGAAACATCTACCCTGTCAAGCCCCCTCAGAATCATATACATTTCAATAAGATCACCCTTATTCTTCTAAACTTTCATGTATAAAGGCCTAACTTGTTAGCCATTCTTGATAAGTCAACCCCTTTCTCCCAGGAATCAGCCGAGTGAATCTCTTTTGACTGTATCCAATGCCAATATATCCTTTCTTAAATACGGGGACCAAAACTGTACACAGCACTCCAGGTGTGGGCTCACCAACACCCTGTACAGCTTTAACAAGACTTCCCTATTTTTAAACTCCAGCCCCCTAGCAATAAAGGCCAAAATTCCATTTGCCCTCTTAATTACTTGCTGCACCTGCATGCTAACTTTTTGTGTTTCAATCACAAGAACACCCAGATCCCTCTTTTTTGGAGTCTCTGTCTATTTATATAACAGTCTGCATTTTGATTCTTCCTACCAAAGTGTATGACCTCACACTTTCCTACATTAAACTCCATCTGCCAAGTTTTTGCCCACTCACTCAACCTATCTATATCCCCTTGGAGATTCCTTATGTCTTCATGACAACATGCCCTACCTATTTTTGTATCATCAGCAAATTTGGATATATTACACTCTGCCCCCTCCTCCATGTCATTAATATAGATAGTAAATAATTGAACCCCAAGCACTGATCCTTGTGGCACTCCACCAGTCACATCCTGCCAATGAGAAAATGGCCCATTTATGCCTACTCTTTGTTTCAAGGAATTGGTAATTCGTGTGTGCATCATCACTTCAGGAATTGATGTCATACAGTATGTGACACAGAGTGGGAGATGGGATGATCCCCGGTAAGATGTGCCTGTAATACTCTCCTGGAAATTGTATATAGTATTGTCAGTCTTCAATAAAAAAGTCAAATTATTTGTTGGCGTTGATCAGTGTGTGATTGGTAAGTCTGTGTGAAGAACAGGGGTTGGCAACATGTCTGTACATGGACACCAGTGTCCACGTTAAAACATTTCGGTCCGTGACTGATAATTTCAGGGATGAGAAATTTCCCATTGGCTTCTTCTTCCAGACCAGTCTGACTTTCAATCAAATCGCAGCCGTCAGTTTCACAGCTGACAGGTCCTGAGAGCAGAGACAACGTTTCAGAACCTCGGACAAGTTCGGAGCTTTCCGGCAGTTCTGATTTCATTTCAAAGCCCTCCAGAAAAACCCGAGCTTGTCCGAGTTTCGGAAGTGCTGTCTCTGCTCAAAGCACCTGTCAGCTGTGAAACTGACGGCTGCGATTTTTTTAAAAAGACTAACCATAAAGCTGAGAGTTCTCGCTCTCTGCAACTGTCAGAGAGAGGGAGAGAGAGAGAGGAGAGTAAGAGGGAGAGAGGAGACCGGGGTGTCGGCAGAGAGAGAAAGGACAACCTGAAAGGTTTACCCCGTATCCTTAGATTATGACCCCTGGTTCTGGACTCACACCCAAATCCGATGAACGAATAAAAAAAGTCACAACTGTGATTGGCTCTTGTAGCGGACTCTGGTTAACAGACAATATTCGGAGCGCCGGCCCCAGACTGTTTAACACTGACTGAGCTGAGAAAATACAACTCACCCCCAAGAATCCGCAGCACAGACCGAGCGGAGGGGAAAACCTGTCCTGGGAACTCTACATTCAGGGAACAGTTTGTCCTGTGAATATGCAGATGTGAATATTGTGGAAGAGAGATTGTATTAAAGGGGAGGGCGGGTTAGTCTGAAGCCACTGTGTTTGTGGGTCCGCTCTCATCGCCGGATTTCAGAGTCATTCTTGTGTAAAATCAAATGATTTTCCAGTCAAAGAACCGCCCTGCTCCCTGCTCAGCCCCAAAGTGGGAATTCGGGATCATTTTTTTAAATTTCAAGATTTGAGTTGAAAAGTAGAGAACATGTCAGCGAGGGGTGAGAGAGGGCGGTCAGTGCAGCAATAAAACCAGGTTAAATGGAAAATGGAGTCCTCAATCCTAGTGAAAGCTTTTCAACAGCAAACATACTGGAGTGAGAGACAGGAAAGATCTAGTCTGGAAGTCTGGAGTCTCTGAATTTCAATGGAATTGGAGAGTTTGTGAGGAGAGAGAAACACAGAGAGACAGCAGGAGCCGAGAGCTGACAGCAGCTTGTCTCCGCCCCGTCCTCTCTCTGCCTTGAAGTTGCTCTGTGCCACCATCACCGGCTTCATTTCTGACCCAGTTCACACTGACAGTGAGAATTTGTGCAGAGTCCCGGACATGTCCGATAGTCGAGCAGCCCAAACGGCTCCTCCAGCCGCCGCCGCCGCCCAAGTCAAGACTCCCAAGAAGAAGAAGGCGGCTCCCCGGAACAAGCCAACCGGTCTCCCGTTGGGCGAACAGATCCTCAAGATTGTGCCGGCTTTCAGCGATCGCAAGGGGATGTCCCTGGCCGCCATAAAGAAGGCTCTGGGTAGCAGCGGTGTCGATGTGGAGAAGCTCAGGACCCAGATCAAGCAAAGTATCAAGAGGAATGTGAACAAAGGCTCCCTGGTGCAGAGCAAGGGACAGGGAGCCTCCGGCTCCTTCAAAATCAGCAAGAAGGAAAACCCAGGGAAAAGAGGGAAAGAAGGTGAAGAAACCAGCAGACAAGAAATCTTTAGTGAAGAAACCAGCAGACAAGAAATCTTTAGTGAAGAAACCAGCAACCAAGAAATCTTTAGCGAAGACACCAGCAGCCAAGAAATCTTTAGTGAAGAAACCAGCAGATAAGAAATCTTTAGTGAAGAAACCAGCAGACAAGAAATCTTTAGTGAAGAAACCAGCAGATAAGAAATCTTTAGCGAAGACACCAGCAGCCAAGAAATCTTTAGTGAAGAAACCAGCAGATAAGAAATCTTTAGTGAAGAAACCAGCAGACAAGAAATCTTTCATGAAGAAACTAGCAGACAAGAAATCTTTCATGAAGAAACCAGCAGCCAAGAAATCTTTAGTGAAGAAACCAGCAGACAAGAAATCTTTAGTGAAGAAACCAGCAGCTAAGAAATCTTTAGTGAAGACACCAGTAGACAAGAAATCTTGAGTGAAGAAATCAGCAGCCAAGAAATCTTTAGTGAAGAAACCAGCAGACAATAACTCCTTCGTTAGAAACCAGCAGACAAGAAATCATTGCTGAAGAAACCAGCAGCCAAGAAAGTGACAACAAAGAAAGTAACAGCCAAGAAAACGAGCAGCAAGGCGGCGGCAACGCCAAATAAGGCGGTGAAGAAAGCAGTGCTTCAGAAAAAGTCTCCTGCGAAGAAGGTCAAAAAAGGCAAGAGTGCGGCGGGCGGAAAGGCGCTGAAGAAAGTGCAGACATGGAAGAGCAAGGTCAAGCCGAAAGCAGCGAAGGCTCAGAAAGCAGGGTCTGGAAAGAAGTGAAAGAGCGCGGGAAACTTGTAAACATCTGAACACAAAGGCTCTTCTCAGAGCCACCCACATCTCTCAGGAAAGAGCTGATCCCCTGATCAAATGATCCCTGTCCCGGCCCCGCCTGCAGATTCCACATGGAAATGATTTGGAGCAAATCCAGGATCCCTGGTGACTACCCTCCACCCAGCCCTTTCCCCACTCTCTGTAATAAAACAGAAGGATGTCCGGCCCTCACTCTAACTGGGGATGTGTTCGGTGTAGTCTCAGTTCACAAATTCAGGGGGAGAGTCCTGTAAGGTAGCTCGGTCACTCTGACTGAAACCGCCAGTTCTCCGGGGCTGCAGCCACTGACACTGCGGGGAGAGAATCCCCGACACTGCCATGCCGCCGGGGGAACAAACAACGTTGTGTCCGGAGAATAGGGCGGGCCGGGGAGAAGGCACATATTGAAGCGCTGCAGTGGACTCAGCTCCTGTGTGTGCACAACTCTCACTGATTCCGTCCTCTGGGAACAGTGCGGTCTAAACAGATCAGCTTAGGAGAGAAACACACAGCCCGAGAATGGCTTCTTTCTTCCTGCATTTACTCTGTTCTGGGAGCAGATTCTCATTGAGAAGCGGCGCTCAGATCACCAGAGAGAAAAAAAAACACAATTCAAACTGTCCAAATGAAAAACAGAGAATTAACCCGGACACTTCCATTATTAAATTAATTCATCAGCTCCGAACCAGTTCCCGTTAATGTACCGGGATAATCTCGGGATTTATCAAATCGAAGGCAGCGTGATTTATTAAATTGTTGATTCTGACACCCTGTAGTTCACTTCTTCACTAAACGAGAGGGGGAGATGTGTGAGCAGAGAAACAGAGCGAAATCCAGAGAGGGAACTGAAAACACACCTGGACAGATGTGAAACAGGTCAATCCACTGTTACAATAACTCCATCACTGACTCCCTCCTGACAGTAACCAGCCCTTTTACAGAGACTGTGGGTGGCTCTGGAAAGAGCCTTTGGTTTATTAGATGACATTTTGGCCGCTTTACTTTTTCTGGGAGCTCTGAGCGCTGGTTTTCTTGGGCAGCAGCACGGCCTGGATATTCGGCAGCACCCCGCCCTGAGCGATAGTCACCCCTCCCAGCAGCTTGTTGAGCTCCTCGTCGTTGCGGACGGCCAGCTGCAGGTGTCTGGGGATGATGCGGGTCTTCTTGTTGTCCCGGGCCGCGTTACCGGCCAGCTCGAGGATTTCAGCGGTCAGATACTCGAGCACAGCAGCCAGATAGACCGGGGCTCCAGCACCCACACGCTCAGCATAGTTACCCTTTCTCAGGAGCCTGTGAACACGGCCCACCGGGAACTGCAGTCCAGTCCGGGAGGAGCGAGACTTGGCCTTGGCCCGAGCTTTCCCGCTGGTCTTTCCTCTTCCAGACATTTCCACAATCTCACAAATACTTTCACAAAGAATGAATAATTTCCTTTGCATTAATGCTAACCAGTAGGCGGTCAGGAATTCCGAGCGGTCTAAGGCGCTGCGTTTAGATCGCAGTCTCCATTGGAGGCGTGGGTTCAAATCCCACTTCTGACACCTTGTGTTTTGACTGCTCTGGAGGCGTTTGGGAGCAGAGGTGAAGAGCAAAGAGAGAACAGGAAAGAACATGGACAAGCAAAATAACAATGGACCCAAAGATGTTGCATCAAAACATTAGAGCAAGAGGCAACTGAGCAAACAGCAGGGCACAGAAAACATCAAAAATGTAACCTTTGTCTCGGGGTGGAAGATGTTGCCAATATCCTTAATGAATACATTACTGTCTTCTCAAATGAGGGGGTGATGCAGATATTGTTATGAAGGAGGAGGAGTGTGAAGTATTGGACGTGATAAGTTAAGGAGAGAGGAAGTCTTCATGGGATGAGCATCCTTGAATGTGGATATATCACCAGGACCAGATGAAATGTACCCCAGGCTGTTGAATGAAGCCAGGGAAGAAATAGTGGAAGGTCTGACCATCGTTTTCCAGAGGATTGGAGGTCTTGTAACGTTGCAATAAAAGCAAAATACCACGCAGATCAAGCATGGCTGAGCCTTTAGAGTAGAGAAACAGGGCTGAATTCCCTGAACCAGTTCTACAGCTTTCAGAACAGAAGGAGCCTATACAAACCTGATGGGTTCCACTTAAACCAAAGAGCTGGAGGTGTTGACAGTCAGAACAGATAAAATGTGGAGGAGTGTTTGAAGCAGATTCTGTGTGGTTACTGTAGTTGCACTATCGAGTTATTTCAAGGAGGTGATTCTGAATGTAATGGATCAACGTGGACCCACCCAAGGCAAAGGTCACTGAAAGTGGCAACGCAGGTGGATAAGGTAGTCAAGAAGGCATACGGCATGCTTGCCTTCATCAGTCGGGGTATAGAGTATAAAAATTGGCAAGTCATGTTGCAGCTGTACAGAACCTTAGTTAGGCCACACTTCGAATATTGCGTGCAATTCTGGTCGCAACAGTACCAGAAGGACGTGGAGGCTTTGGAGAGGGTACAGAGGAGGTTTACCAGGATGTTGCCTGGTCTGGAGGGCATTAGCTATGAGGAGAGGTTGGAAAAACTCAGATTGTTTTCACTGGAACGACGGAGGTGGAGGGGCGACATGATAGAGGTTTACAAAGTTATGAGCGGCATGGACAGAGTGGATAGTCAGAAGCTTTTTCCCAGGGTGGAAGAGTCAGTTACAAGGGGACATGGGTTTAAGGTGCGAGGGGCAAAGTTTAGAGGGGATGTGCGAGGCAAGTTTTTTACACAGAGGGTGGTGAGTGCCTGGAACTTGCTGCCAGGGGAGGTGGTGGAAGCAGATACGATAGCGACGTTTAAGAGACATCTTGACAAATACATGAATAGGAAGGGAATAGAGGGATATAGGCCACGGAAGTGCAGAAGGTGTTAGTTTAGGCAGGCATCAAGATCGGCGCAGGCTTGGAGGGCCGAATGGCCTGTTCCTGTGCTGGACTGTTCTTTGTTCTTTGTTCTAAGCTTCCCTGTGGTCCAGCCTGGTTGAATGGAACTGAAGCAAACAAATCATCCAGAAGTGGAAAAGAAATATAATGCCATGAAAGCACAGAATTCAGATGGATGCAATACCAGATGGTATGGCAAGAGTGTAAAACAGCAACAGACTGGTGAATAAAACTTTCCCATTGAATAAGACAAGAGAAGAGAAGGGTAATAATAGTGTCAGAGGTGAGTTGTGACACTATTCACATTCTACCTTGATCTGAATAGGACTGTTGAAGGGAGTGATTGAGAAGAATAGAGGAGAAATGAAAAGAAAGGAGAAATAAACAAAAGGTCTTTTGATTTTAGAATGCTTGTTTTTGGAAATGACAGACTGTAAAGTGTGTGTGTCAGAAGATATAGAGCGAAGTTGGGTGTGACAAGATCACAGGAAAGTTGTGCCCTGAGACAAGGTGTGTGTTGACAGGAAAGCTGCTTTCTTTTGCACAATATGTATTTTATTCATATAATTTGTGCAATTACATTGCAAAGCAGTTCAAATTTAATATTACATAAGGTACAATACAGATCAGTTTCCTTCAATAATGTACATGAGGTATCTCACTATCCCTGCCTGCACAGGTTATATTTACAGTATTTACATTACACATCAAACATTCTCTGGTGCAAACAGCCCGAGCGGTTTTACACAGGTTCCAGCCTCTCGCTGCACGAGGGCCTTAGTCTGTCGCCTTTCTATTGAGACTCCATGGTGGCTTCCCCAAGCTTTAATGCCGTCCCACAGCACATAGTCTTGAATGTTGGAATGTGCCAGTCTGCAACACTCGGTCATAGACAGCTCTTTGCACTGGAATACCTGTCCCACGGCCGGGCTCGTTCTCAATAGAGATCATTTCAAATGAACATTTCCTAAATCCGTGCTTTCTCTCTCGCAATAAAGAGAACAGGATGTCTGGCAGATTCAGTGTGAGACGATAACACTGCCGGGTAAAGGCCGCTTTCCAACTCCAATCTTAACACAGGGGATTCCCCAAACAGCTGCAATAGGGTGTTTGTAAACTGTTGGAAGCGGATGTGTGTGGAAATGGTGATGTTACTGAGGAGGTTCCTTGTTATAGAATGGATTGTGTTTTGGTGGGAATATTACTGAGTGTTAATTGTAGCAGGATCATATTTAAAAGCTCCGGCTTTCTGGAAAGCCTTGACTGTGAAGGTCGAGTCTGGAAGGGTCTGCGTGGAGAGCTGGGTTTCGGTTCTACTGTTAATAAAGGGTTTGAAATTGGCAGCCCGGAGGAAACTGGAGGTGGAGATGAAAGATAAGGTGCCGTTCTCTCTCTGTCTGTCACTCTGGGTGTCTCCTTCATTCTCGCTCTCTGTTTAATCTTCACTCTTGTCTCCTCCCCTCCCTGCTCTCACTCTGCCTTTCTCAGCCAGGTCCGGGCGGCCTGTAAAAAAAAGGAAGCTGACGGAATCAGTCTCTTTTATTGTGCACTGATTTGAGGCAAGAATTATCATGGTGGCTGTGGTGGGGAAGAGACGGTCGCCCACCTCCTCCTGGAATGTGTCTTTGCAAAGCAGATGTGGAAAGGGATGCAGTGGTTTTTGTCGAGGTTCATCCCAAGCAGCTCGATAACACAGGAGTCTGTGCTCTACGGGCTGTTCCCAGGGACGCACACCGAGACAAACATCAACTGCTGCTGGAGGACTATCAATTCGGTGAAAGACGCCCTTTAGTCTGCCCGAAACTTGCTGGTCTTCCAGCGCAAAGAGTTGTCCACCACCGAATGTCGCAGACTGGCACATTCCAAGGACCAGGACAACGTGGGCAGGGACGCACTAAAGCTTGGGGCAGCCGCAGCAAAGGCTCAATGGGGAAAGACCATTATGTAAGGTCCCCCCACCAAGCGGAGCGGAGGGGCTGGATCCATGGGAAACCCTTCGAACCGTCTCGGGAAAATTTTGTGTGCTGTAAATGTAGAAATGTATATGGCATGACAATGAAATGGAAGAGTTGTGAGGCAACTCGTGATTGTATAGAAGGAAACTGATCACCTTTGCACTGTTTGTATTTTTTGACTTGATGCTGTTTTAAACTGTTTGGGAATGTAATTTTTACAGATTTTTATGAATAAAGTATATTTTGGAAATTTTAAAAAAAAGTCTGGCAGTATACCAGAGTATGGTCCTGGCCGGCAGCATATTAGAATCCATGAGGAAAGGCATCATCACCCTCATCTACAAGCGGAAGGGGGAGGGGGCAGAAATCAGAAATTGGCGGCTCATCTCACTGCTTAACATCGACTCCAAGATTCTGTCAAAAGTCATCGCCAGTCGAGTCAAGTCTGCTCTGGAGTTGGTGATTGACCCTGATCAGACCTGTACTATACCAGGCAGGAAGATCTCTGATAGCCTCGCGCAACTCAGGGATACGATCACCTATTTATGGGACAGGAGGGTGGACACCTGCCTCATCAGCCTGGACCAGGAGAAGGCTTTTGACAGGATATCGCACACCGACATGATGGACGTACTTTCCAAAATGGGGTTTGGGGAGGGAATCTGCAATTGGATTAAACTGGTCTACACAAACATCAGTAGCGCAGTCTCAATCAATGGGTGGGAATCAGAAAGTTTCTCAATCCAATCTGGAGTCAGGCAGGGCTGTCCTTTCTCCCCTGTCTTGTTTGTTTGCTGTATTGGACCCTTTTCTGAGTCTATTAGGAAGAATGCGATAATCAGAAGGGTAACAATCCCAGGCAGTGGAGGCACTCAGGTTAAAACTTCCCTGTACATGGATGACATCGCCGTTTTCTGCTTGAACCCGCTGCCTGTGCGCAGACTGATGAGCATCTGTGACCAGCTCGAACTGGCATCGGGAGCCAATGTTAAACACGGCAATAGCGAGGCCATGTTCTGTGGGAACTCAGCTGACCGATCCTTTGTCCCCTTCACCATTAGGTCAGCCGACCTGAAGGTGCTGGGGTATGGTTCGGAAGGGCCGGGGCGTGCACCAAAACCTGGGAGGAACGAGTAGCCAGGGTACAACATAAGCTGAACATGTGGGAGCAGCGATCTCTCTCCATTGTTTCAGGTTACTGTACGTGGTGCAGGTCTGGCCCATACTGCACTCCTGCACTGTGGTGATCACCTGAGCCATTTTCCGCTTCATCTGGGGATCCAAAATGGACCAGGTCCCGAGGGACACGATGTTCAAACCTCTGGAGAAAGGCGGGAAAAATGTACCCAACATCGCCCTCATCCTGATGGCTACCTTTGTGTGTGGCTGTATCAAGCTGTGTGTAGACCTCCAGTACGCAAACTCCAAGTGTCACTCCATGCTGAGGTTCTATCTGTCCCCGGTGTTGCGAAGGATGGGCCTGGTCATATTGCCGTGGAACGCTCCATCCAGTTGGACTGTGCTGCAACACCTATCCTTCATGGAAAAGTTTCTGTGGAAAAACACCTTTGACCACCAATCCATCAGGCACTGGTCTGCACGGAATGTTCTCAAAGCCCTACGGGAAAAGAAGATGGTGGATCCTGTCGGATGGTTCCCCGAGCAGACTTCCAAAGTAATTTGGCGGAATGCCCCATCACCAGAACTTTCAAACAAGCACCAAGATGTAGCTTGGCTGATGGTGAGAAGAGTCCTCCTCGTCAGATCCTTCCTGCATGCCCGAAGTCTCACCCCCTCTGCACAATGCCCTCGAGGTGGCTGTGGTGGGGAAGAGACGGTTGCCCACCTCTTTCTGGAATATGTCTTTGCAAAGCAGGTGTGGAAAGAGATGCAATGGTTTTTGTCGAGGTTCATCCCAAGCAGCTCTGTAGCACAGGAGTCTGTGCTCTACGGGCTGTTCCCAGGGACGCACACCGAGATAAACATCAACTGCTGCTGGAAGACTATCAATTCGTTGAAAGATGCTCTTTGCTCTGCCCGAAACTTGCTGGTCTTCCAGCGCAAAGAGTTGTCCACCACCGAATGTTGCAGACTGGCACATTCCAAGGTCCAGGACTACGTGCTGAGGGACGCAATAAAGCTTGGGGCAGCTGCAGCAAAGGCTCAATGGGGAAAGACCACAGTGTAAGGTCCCCCCACCATCGTGAACTGAGGGGCTGGATCCATGGGAAACCCCTCGAACTGTAGCCAGAAATTATTTGTTTGCTGTCAAATGTACATGGCATGAGAAATGAAATGGAAGGGTTGTGAGGCAACTCACTCCTGTATTGAAGGAAACTGATCTCCATTCCACTCTTTGTATTGTTTGACTTGGTGCTTTTTGGAACTGTTTTGTAATGTATTTTTTTTACAGATTTTTATGAATAAAGTATATTTTGGAAGTTAATAGAAGAAAGTCTGGCAGAGGTAAAGGAGGGAAAGGACTAGGCAAAGGCGGAGCAAAGCGGCACCGCAAACTGCTTCCTGACAATATCCAGAGCATCAGCAAACCAGCAATCCGCCGCCTGGCTCGCCGTGGCGGGGTCAAGCGGATCTCGGGTTTGATCTATGAGGAGACTCGCGGGGTGTTGAAAGGTTTCCTGGAGAAGGTGATCAGGGATGCGGTCACCTACACTGAGCACGCCAAGCGCAAGACGGTCACTGCCATGGATGTGGTGTACGCTCTGAAACGGCAGGGCCGCACAACTCGACCCTTTCCAGCAAACACACACTCTTCGAAGAGCCACCCACCGTCTCACAGAGAGAGCAATGAGCTGGAAACGGGAGCTGGGATAGGCTGTTCAGAACTGTCTGGAATAAATCTGTGCTGTATTCGGGTAGAAAACTGGAATCCCCGAAATTGACATTTCAGTTGCAGCAAGGATGTGCAATGGATTTGATTTTCTAAACGGGCTGTGTAAACAGTGCCCGAGGCTCTACACTTAGTTATTTCCCCATTCGACACATACCCTCAGTGAAAAGCCACATCACTCCTCCAGAATCACTCATTGTTTTCATAGAATTTCAAAATGATTTCGCTGCAATGAGGGAATCCGGGAATTTTGCAGCAGCCGTTGAATCGGTCACTGGAACCAGACCCAATTGTGATGTTATTTCTTCCGAGACGGTGTTTCCTGCACTGAAACTGACAGGGTTTGTGAAACTGATCAGTTTCAGCTCAATCATTCAGGGACCTGGAATTCCCACAGCTTGAGCCCGCGCTCACTTCTGATTGGTCACCCTCTTCCCATTCGCATTTCTTAACCAATCGCAGAGCCTCGAATTGGGGAAAATGCAGCAAATCATTGGCTTAAATTGTCGAAATTGGCAGAACGTTTGAATTCGAAAAAGGCGCCAATTTCAGTGTCGGCAAAAAGCGAATTACTGGAAAATCTATATAAAGTTGTTCGTAAAATATTTTCCACCAACCTTTAAAAACCTTTCTTTATTCCGCTATTATCGCCACAAATTCCCGGCGCTATTTTACGCACAGCTTTAACCTGTCATTTTCCCCCCCACTTCTTATCTGTAACCGGCGGTGGAAGACTCCATTCAGCAATCCTTAAGGGACCAATAACTCAAACTCGGTGTGGAAAGGAATAAATTAGACTATTGGTAATTCCCCTTCACACAGGGATCAGGGGGACAGTGAGAAGCCACTGAAATAGTTCCTCATAAACATTTTAAATAGTTCCTATTCTGTTCTGTTACTGACATGCTTGAATCAGACAGTAATCAGCCCTTTCAGAGACTGTGGGTGGCTCTGAAAAGAGTCTTTGGTTTATTAGATGACATTTTGTCTGCTTTACATTTTCTGGGAGCTTTGAGCGCTGGTTTTCTTGGGTAGCACCCCGCCCTGAGCGATGGTCACCCCTCCCAGCAGCTTGTTGAGCTCCTCCTCGTTGCGGACGGCCAGCTGCAGGTGTCTGGGGATGATGCGGGTCTTCTTGTTGTCCCGGGCCGCGTTACCGGCCAGCTCGAGGATTTCAGCGGTCAGATACTCGAGCACAGCAGCCAGATCGACCGGGGCTCCAGCACCCACACGCTCAGCATAGTTGCCCTTTCTCAGGAGCCTGTGAACACGGCCCACCGGCAACTGCAGTCCAGCCCGGGAGGAGCGAGACTTGGCTTTGGCCCGAGCTTTCCCGCCGGTCTTTCCTCCAGACATTTCCACAATCTCACAAATACTTTCACAAATGGATAATTTCCGCAGCATTTACTTTACTTTAAGACTGAGAACTCTCCTCAATGGTCGGTACTTAATTCTATTTGCCTATATTCTTCACCAATCAGGTCACTGACCAACACAAGAGGGCGGGATTTACCCGCCACGACATCAGAAGAACAGAATTTGTCAATTTCAAAAAGCCCGCCAATTTCATTGTCGGAAAGGAGCGGATTGAAATAAATGTCATCCTTAGTCAAAGATTTAAAGTCCCTTCTCTTGATTTTGTTTTATTCAACTTGTAAAATGTTATTTAAATTGTGACTCATTCGACAATCGCTTTCAAACTGTCCCGGGTGAGGCCTGCATTGGCCTGAAGTGAAATACTCAGTTTAGTTTTCAATCAGAGCCCAGTGTCCTTCTCTGAAAAGAGGGAGCCGGATCAAGTCCTCAAACGGCCCTTAACTTGCTCTGTAATAATCCCATCCCAGGCTGTTACACTGCGGAGAGTTGCTGTTAATAAAATTATTAATCAGTGAAGGGATTAAGGTCTAATCCTTACCGCTGAAATCAGCTGTTAATGCGGTCATACAGGGGCTGTGAAAAACCAGAATAAGAGCAGCTTTAAGCAAAAAAAGTGAAGGCGGGTGATCAGATTATGGGTTCGTGTTCGGTTAATAACAGGAGATACAAACACAGCAGTGGGATCGTTATTATATTATACATCGTCTTAAAGTGATTTCATAAAGATGTCGGATGCAGCTTTTTCAGAGATTGTTGGTGGCTCTTAAAAGAGCCGTTGTGTTTGGGATGTTTTTCAGTCCATTGTGCAGTTTTACTTGGAGCTGGTGTACTTGGTCACCGCCTTTGTCCCTTCCGACACGGCGTGCTTAGCCAGCTCCCCGGGCAGCAGCAGGCGCACGGCGGTCTGGATCACCCAGAGCTGATGGTTGTTGTAATGGGCCAGGCGGGAAGCCTCACCCGCGATGCGCTCGAAAACATCGTTCACAAACGAGTTCATAATGCTCATGGCCTTGGAGGAGATGCCGGTGTCGGGATGAACCTGCTTCGTCACTTTGTAGATGTAGATGGAGTAACTCTCCTTCCTCCGCTTCTTGCCGCCCTTTGTTGACTGTTTATTTAAGGTTTTCTTGGCGCCTTTCTTAGGAGCTGCTTTCTTCTCTTTTTTATTTCCAAAATATACTTTATTCATAAAAATCTGTTAAAAATACATTGCCAAACAGTTTCAAACAGCACCAAAAAATACAAACATTGCAAGGGAGATCAGTTTCCTTCAATACAATCATGAGTTGCTTCACAACCCTTCCATTTCACATTTGTCATGCCAATTACATTTTTACATTTACAGCAAATGAAAATTTTCCCGATACAGTTCGAGGGGTTTCCCATCGTTCCAGCCCCTCAGTCCAGCTTGGTGGGGGAACCTTACACTGTGGTCTTTCCCCATTGAGCCTTTGCTGCGGCTGCCCCAAGCTTTAGTGCGTCCCTCAGCACGTAGTCCTGGACCTTGGAATGTGCCAGTCTGCAACATTCGGTGGTGGACAACTCTTTGCGCTGGAAGACCAGCAAGTTTCGGGCAGACCAAAGGGCGTCTTTCACCGAATTGATAGTCCTCCAGCAGCAGTTGATGTTTGGCTCGGTGTGCGTCCCTGGGAACAGCCCGTAGAGCACAGACTCCTGTGTTACAGAGCTGCTTGGGATGAACCTTGACAAAAACCACTGCATCTCTTTCCACACCTGCTTTGCAAAGGCACATTCCAGGAGGAGGTGGGCGACCGTCTCTTCCCCACCACAGCCAACGCGGGGGCACTGTGCGGAGGGGGCGAGACTTCGGGTGTGCATGAAGGATCTGACGGGGAGGGCCCTTCTCACCACCAGCCAAGCTACGTCTTGGTGCTTGTTTGAAAGTTCTGGTGATGAGGCATTCCGCCAAATGACTTTGACGGTCTGCTCGGGGAACCATCCGACAGGATCCACCGTTTCCTTTTCCCGTAGGGCCTTGAGGACATTCCGTGCAGACCACTGCCTGATGGACCGGTGGTCAAAGGTGTTTTTCCGCAGAAACTGCTCCACGAAGGATAGCTGGTACGGTGCCGCCCAACTGCACGGAGCGTTCCGCGGCAATGTGACCATGCCCATCCTTCGCAACACCGGGGACAGATAGAACCTCAGCACGTCGTGACACTTGGAGTTTGCGTACTGGGGATCTACACATAGCTTGATGCAGCCGCACACGAAGGTGGTCATCAGGATGAGGGCCACGTTGGGTACATTTTTCCCGCCCATGTCCAGAGATTTGAACATCGTGTCCCTCCGGACCCGGTCCATTTTAGATCCCCAGACGAAGCGGAAAATGGCTCGGGTGACTGCCACGGCGCAGGAGTAGGGTATGGGCCAGACCTGCGCCACGTAGAGCAACAACGTGAGCGCCTCGCACCTGATGACCAGGTTCTTACCCACAATGGAGAGAGATCGCTGCCCCCACATGCCCAACTTTTGTCGTACCTTGGCTACTCGCTCCTCCCATGTTTTGGTGCACGTCCCGGCCCTTCCGAACCATATCCCCAGCACCTTCAGGTAATCTGACCTGACCGTGAAGGGGACAAAGGATCGGTCAGCCCAGTTCCCAAAGAACATGGCCTCGCTCTTGCCGTGGTTAACTTTGGCTCCCGAGGCCAGTTCGAACTGGTCGCAGATGCTCATCAGTCTGCGCACGGACAGCGGATCCAAGCAGAAGATGGCGACGTCATCCATGTACAGGGAGGTTTTGACCTGAGTGCCTCCACTGCCTGGGATTGTCACCCCTCTTATGCTCGCATCCTTCCTAATAGACTCAGCAAAGAGTTCAATACAGCAAATAAACAAGACAGGGGAGAGAGGACAACCCTGTCTGACTCCAGATTTGATCGGGAAACTTTCAGATTCCCACCCGTTGATTGACACTGCACTACTGATGTTTGTGTAGAGCAGTTGGATCCAATTGCAGATTCCCTCCCCAAACCCCATTTTGGAAAGCACGTCCATCATGTCGGTGTGCGATATCCTGTCAAAAGCCTTCTCCTGGTCCAGGCTGATGAGGCAGGTGTCCACCCTCCTGTCCCGTACATAGGTGATCGTATCCCTGAGTAGCGCGAGGCTATCAGAGATCTTCCTGCCGGGTACAGTACAGGTCTGATCGGGGTGAATCACCAACTGCAGAGCAGACTTGACTCGACTGGCTGTGACTTTGGACAGAATCTTGTAATCAACATTAAGCAGTGAGATGGGCCGCCAATTTCTGATTTCTGCCCTCTCCTCCTTCTGCTTGTAAATGAGGGTGATGATGCCTTTTCTCATGGTCTCTGACATGCTGCCGGCCAGGAGCATACTCTCGTATACTTCCAGCAGTTCCGGGCCGACCCAGTCCCACAGGGCCGAGTACAACTCGACCGGTAAGCCGTCGCTCCCGGGGGTTTTACTCGTCTCGAAAGACTCGACGGCCTTTGTCAGCTCGTCCAGAGTTAGCGGCTTGTCCAGTCTCTCCCTCCTGCTGTCATCTAGGACCTCTGTGATAGATGACAGGAAGGACTGGGAGGCTCTGCTGTCTGTGGGCTTCGCGTCATACAGCCTAGCATAAAAGGATTTGCTGATCCTTAGTATGTCGGACTGCGAAGACGTTACCGAGCCATCTTCTTCCTTCAGGCTGCTGATAACAGAGCTCTCTCTGTGTACCTTTTGGAAGAAGTAACGCGAGCACGTCTCATCCTGCTCGATGGAGCGGACTCTGGACCGGAAGATGATCTTGGAGGCCTCCTTGGCAAAGAGCGAGGCCTGCTGGCTCTTCACCTCTTGGAGGTCCTCCTTGACCTCGACCCCCATTGACTGCAACCGGAGTAGATTTTGCATAATTTTCTGGAGTCGGGACAGTTCCCTCTGTCTCTCTCTCGCCTTGTGAACACCTTTGTGGATGAAGAACCTCTTGATGTTCTCCTTAATCGCTTCCCACCACTGAACTGGAGACTCAAAGAGGGGTTTCACGGTCCTCCAACCATTGTAATCCCTTTTGAGTTCCTCAACGTTCTCTGGGGTCAGCAGTGTCGCATTGAGCTTCCACGTCCCTCTGCCAACCCGCTGGTCGTCCTGTAAGTGACAGTCGGCCAGTAAGAGGCAGTGGTCGGAGAAGAACACCGGCTTGACGTCGGTGGATCCGACCGTGACAGCACGGGACACAAACAGGAAGTCAATCCTGGAACGGGCAGACCCGTCCGATCTTGACCATGTGTATCTGCGCTGCGCTCCGTCTGCAGGTTTGCTGAAGACGTCGTGCAGTTTGGCATCCTGAACTGTTTCTACTAGGAATCTGGACGTAGCGTCCAGTTTGCTGTCGTCACTGCCGGATCGTCCAGCCGCATCGATGATGCAGTTGAAGTCACCGCCTAGGATGACCGGCCTGGACGTCGCCAGCAGCAGTGGGAGCTGCTGGAAGACGGCCAGCCGCTCGCTGCGTTGTACCGGGGCGTACACGTTGATCAACCGGAGCGGAGCGTTGTTGTACATCACGTCTGCTACGAGGAGGCGGCCGCCCACCACCTCCTTAACTTCGGAGATGGTGAAGTTACCTCCCCGCAGCAGAATACCCAGGCCGGAGGAGCGGCAGTCATTACCCCCCGACCGGATCGACGGCCCGTGGGACCACCATCGCGACCACTGCCTGTAGGTGCTGAGGTGTGGTATTCCACACTCCTGCAGAAACAGTAGGTCAGCTTTGACCTTGGCAAGGTAATCCAAGGTTGAAACACATCGCGTAGTAGATTTAATGCGACGCACATTAATGGAAGCAATTCTTACACCCATTTTTTACTAAAAATTAGTTGTTGCTTCCCATACCATTTGTCCTCGCTGGTCCCAGTCCTTCGGGATGTTCCTGCATACCCATCGTGTGCGCAAGCAGTTTCACGTTGGTTGGGCTCAGAAACCCCTCCTGATTTTTCATGCAGGGTTTGTGCCGCTCGGGTGACATCGGGGGGGTCTTGTAGGCAGAGAGCATTGGGTTGTCCTCAGCTGCTTCCATCTGTTCCTCCTCGAAAACATCACAGCGCCAGACGTGTCTTTGCTCCCGCTGTCCCGGAGCTGAGATGCGTTGGCCACGTCGTTACGTGTGAGGCATTGGAGTTGGGGCACGCCGGGCCCATCACAGCTTCCAGTGCCCGGGGGCTGGGATGCCTTATCATCCATCTCGGAATTCTGCCGCCTCTTTTGAAGGGGCTGTCGTTCCAGCATTTCCCCGTCCAGTGAAGAGGAGTTGTTGCAGTCTGATTCAGAAGAGAGCCTCCTCTTGCCACTGGTTTGGGTGGTGGCTTTGGGATGTTTTTTCTTTGTGGTTTTCCTCTGGACCACTTGCCACTGACCTGTTTCTCCATCTGCTGCCTCCTCCTCCATTGATTCTGTCTGTGGAGGAGGGGTTTCCGGGCGCTGGGTAGGTGCTGGGTCGTTGGTTTCAGCTGCCTCCTCTTCCTTCTCAGGTTGAAGTTCCTCACTGCGAAGAAGGTTGCTGGTCTCCTTTCGAACAGCGGACGCCTTCGTCGAACCTTTCCTTGGACCTTGCCGCCTGAGCATAGCTGAGGCAACGTTTGGGGCAGGTCTTGTAGAGATGGCCTGCCGCACCGCACAAGTTGCAACACTTAGTCTGCTTACAGTCCTTGGTCTGATGGCCTTCCTCCTTGCAGTTCTTGCAAACAACCGTGCTGCAGTTGGCTGCCATGTGACCAGATTTGCCACAGGTGCGGCAAACTCTGGGCTGCCCAGCGTAGACCAAGAAGCCTCGACTTCCCCCGATAGCGAAGCTGGAGGGAGGGTGGATGATGGCTCCACTGGGAGCCTGGTGGGGGGACCTTACCATTTTCAGTTTCAGATACAGAAATAAACCAAACCCCTTCCGAGTGCGGATTAAATAGACAATCCCACAGCTCTATGCTAATGAGGGATGGGAGAAAGTAAAGATTGTGATTGGGTGATTGGCAGTGATGTCACAATAGTTTTATATCTGCAACCAATCACAAACTCTCTCACTGCATTCAGGAATTACATTTCCCAAAGACTCTCTCCAGCCCCAGTTTCTATTGAAAAATCCACCGGGAAATGACGCCTGGCTGCGAGGGTCTCTTATTCTCAGCAGCTTCTCACATTCCGGCCTTTAAGTTGAGCGCTTTGTTGGGCGGAAATATTTATTCAGGCAGTTTCAACAGCTCAGAGCCGACACTGGGTTGGAAACCAGAAATAGGAATACGGGTCACAAACAAGGAGTTTATGTTGAACCTTTATAAATCTCACTGGTTATCGGCCTCAGCTGGAGCATTGTGTCTAATTCTAGGTTCCACATTTTAGCAGGGATATCAAGGCCTGAGAGAGAGTGCAGAGGAGATTGACTAGAATGGCACTAGAGATGCGTGGAAGGATAGCAAAGCTACCTCGACTACACTTCTTCACACCCTACCTCCTGTAAGGACTCCATTCCATTCTCCCAGTTTCTCCGTCTCCGACGCATCTGCTCTGATGATGCTACCCTCCATTACGGTGCTTCTGATATGACCTCCTTTTTCCTCAACCGAGGATTTCCCCCCACTGTGGATGACAGGGCCCTCAACCGTGTCCGACCCATTCCCCGCACCTCTACCCTCACCCCTTCCCCTCCCTCCCAGAACCGTGACAGGGTTCCCCTTGTCCTCACTTTTCATCCCACCAGCCTCCATATCCAAAGGATCACCCTCCGCCATTTTCGCCACCTCCAGCGTGATGCCACTACCAGTCACATCTTCCCCTCCCTTCCCCTGTCAGCATTCCGAAGGGATCGTTCCCTCCGCGACACCCTGGTCCACTCCTCCATTACCTCCACCACCTCGTCCCCGTCCCAGGGCACCTTCCCTTGCAATCGCAGGAGGTGCAATACCTGCTCATTTACCTCCCCTCTCATCACTATCCCAGGCCCCAAACACTCTTTTCAGGTGAAGCAGCGATTTACTTGTACTTCTTTCAATGTAGTATACTGTATTCGCTGTTCACAGTGTGGTCTCGTCTACATTGGGGAGACCAAGCGCAGACTGGGTGACCGCTTTGCGGAACATCTCTGCTCAGTCCGCAAGCAGGACTCTGAGCTTCCGGTTGCTTGCCATTTCAACACTCCCCCCTGCCCTCATGCTCACATCTCTGTCCTGGGATTGCTGCAGTGTTCCAGTGAACATCAACGCAAGCTCGAGGAACAGCATCTCATCTACCGATTAGGCACACTACAGCCTGCCGGACTGAACATTGAGTTCAATAATTTCAGAGCATGACAGCCCCCCATTTTACTTTCATTTTTAGTTATTTTTTCTTCCTTTTTTATGCATTCTTTTTTACATTTTTTACTATCTTTTTTTGCATTTATTTCATTTCATCTTAGTTTGTTCAGTTTGCTTACCCACTGTTTTTTTCAGGTTTTTTTTCAGGTTTGCACTTGCTGCTGTTCAATATTCAGTATATTCACACCTAATCTGTACTAATGCTTTGTCTTTCAACACACCATTAACATATTGTTTGCCTTTGCTCCGTGACCTTTTGGTCAGCTATGTGGCCTGGTCCAATCTGCACCTTCTCCTTTGTTATCTCTTACCCCACCCCCACCTCACTTGCTTATAATCTGTGACTTTTCTAATATTTGTCAGTTCCGAAGAAGGGTCACTGACCCGAAACGTTAACTCTGCTTCTCTTTCCACAGATGCTGCCAGACCTGCTGAGTGATTCCAGCTTTTCTTGTTTTTGTAGCAAATCTAGGGTCGTTCTTCTTGGTGCAGAGATGTTAATGTAATATTTAATAGTTGTGTTCTACATTCTAATGGGTTGAAGAGGAACTGTTCCCACTGGCAGAAGGGTCTGTAACCAATGGACGCAGAATTGTTAAAAGAATCAGGGGAAGATGAGGTGATATTTTAACACGCGTTCTGATGATCAGAAATGTACTGCTTGAAAAGGGAGGTGAAAACAGATTCAATAATAACTTTCCTGAGGGAATTGGATCATTATTTGATGGGGAAATTACAGGGCAATGTGAAAATGACAGGGAGGTGGGACTGATTGGATAGATCGTTCAAAGAGCAGCACAATTGTTCAAATGAACTCTTTCTTCTGTGTTGCAAAATTGTGATTATTGCTGTTCAGAAACATCCTGACACATCATGTCGCCTTTCAGTTCACCAGTTTTAAACACCTGGAACTGAGCTGAGTATTTTATTGGCTGTGATTATAGCATCAGAGACCAAAAGACAGCGGCCCAGTCCCAAAATCCACAGAAAGACTCAATGTATTGCTCCATGTGAGCGATGCTGTTAGAGCAATGAGCATAGCTGCCTTCCAAACAGCTGGAATAAAAACAGAAAATGCTGGAAATACTCAGCAGGTCAGGCAGCATCTGTGGAGAGAGAACAGAGTTAATGTTTCAGGTCAATGACCTTCCAAGCAGCTGTGCCCGGGTTTGATTCCCAGCCATTACAGTTTGGCGTTCCTTAAATTCCTCAGATGGTAAACTGAAAGATAGGAACTGAGTTGGGTGCTGTCTCGAAGGAATTTTGTTTCCCAAAGCAAGAAGTGTATAATTTGAATAAACATATTTCCAACGCTGATTTCCTTCAAATTAAAGTTCAATTGAACTCTGATTTTACTCCTTTTTATTGATAATTATTATTTGACCTGAATCATACAGTGGACTCAGAATAGAATTACTCAGATTCATTTTCCCACAGCTATTCCCGTTCCTTATAAGAAACAATTCCTGGATTCTGGAAGCTGTGAATTGGAGGGTAACAAACATATCGACACTATTCGAGAAAGGAAGGAGAGAGAAAGCAAAGAACTGGAGGCCAGTTTGCCTGACATCAGCAATGGGGAATATGCTACAATCTATTATTACAGACATGGTAAAGGGTGATGTGGAATATCAGAATATGGTTGGGCAGAGTCAACATGGATTTATTAAAAGGAAATTGTCAATGATAAATTATTAGAATATGTTGATGTTGTAACTGCCAGGGTAGATAAGGGGAACCAGTGGATGTAGTCTGTTTGGATCTTCAAAAAGCATTCAATAAGTTATCAAACAAGTGGTTATTACACCAATGTAGGTCCCATGCAATTTGGGGATAATATATTAGTATAGATTGAGTAGTAGTTAACAAACAAAAAACAGAGAGTAGGAATAACCGAGTTATTTTCGGCAGGAAAGCTGTAAGTAGTTGGATACTGCAAGGATTGGTGCTCGGGACTCAGTTATTTCCATTCTGTATCAATGACTTAGATGAGGTGACTGAATGTCATGTTATCCATGTTTGCCGATGATATAAAGTGAGGTGGCAAAGTAAACTGTGAGGAGGATGCAAAGGGGGAGAAAAGGGATTTAGACAGACTAAGTATGTGGGCAAGAATGTGAGAGATGGAATATAATGGGGAGAAGTGTACAGTTACACACTTTGGCAGGGAGGCGCAGTGGTGAGCACCGCAGCCTCACAGCTCCAAGGACCCGGGTTCGATTCCGAGTACTGCCTGTGTGGAGTTTGCAAGTTCTCCCTGTGTCTGTGTGGGTTTTCTCCGGGTGCTCCGGTTTCCTCCCACAAGCCAAAAGACTTGCAGGTTGATTGGTAAATTGGCCATTATAAATTGTCACTAGATTAGGTAGGAGGGAGGGAAATATGGGGACAGGTGGGGATGTTTGGTAGGAATATGGGATTAGTGCAGGATGAGTATAAATGGGTGGTTGATGTTCGGCACAGACTCGGTGGGCCGAAGGGCCTGTTTCAGTGCTGTATCTCTAATCTAAAACAGCAATACAGAACATTTTTGAAATTAGTGAGAGAATGGGAAATGTTTACATTCAGAGGGACCCGAGTGTCCTTGTCCAGGAATCACAGAAAGTTAACGTGCAGGTACTCAACCAATTAGGAAAGCAAATGATATGTTTGTCTTTATTGCAAAGAGATTAGAGTATGAGTATTTATTGCAATTATACAGCGTGAGATCACACTTGGAGTGCTGTGCAGTTTTGGTCCCCTTATCTAAGGAAGGATATACTTTCCTTAGAGGGAGTACAGAGACGTGCCACGAGGCTGCTTCCTAGGATGAGGGGATTGTCCTATGAGAAGAGATTGAATAGACTAGGCCTCTATTCCCCAGAACTCAGTAGAGTGAGAGGTAATCTCACTGGCAGATAAAATGCTCAGTGGCTTGACATGGTAAATGCTGGGAGGATGTTTCCTCTAGCTGGGCAATCTAGAATGAAGGGTTACAGTCTCAGTATAAAGGGCTTGGTCATATTTGACTGAGAAGAGGAGATTTTCTTTTCAGTCAAAGGGTTATGAATCTTTGGAATTCTGTATCCCAGAGAGCTCTGGATGCTCAATCATTGTGTAGATTCAAGAGAAATCGATAGGTTTTTGGATATTAAGGGAATCAAGGGGGCTGTGCCAGTGTGGTAAGATGGAGTTGAGGTAGGAGAACAGCTGTTATATTATTGAATGGTGGAACTATTTCGATGGGCAGAGTGGCCACTCCTGCTCTTATTTCTTATGTAAACTTTCATTCCCTCCCAGGGATTGTTTTATTCTTCAAAAAGAGAAATACTGCAGCCGCTCGAAATCTGAATAACAGAAGATTCTGGAAACACTCAGCAGTTCCAGCAGTATCTGTGGAGAGAGGAAGGGAGGAGCAATGTTTCAGGTCTATAGAAGGGTCACAGAACTGGACCATTAACCCGAGCTTCTCTTCTCCACAGTTGTTTCCGGACTGGCTGAGTGTTTTCAGTATTTTAGCTTTTTTTCTTTCTATATGTTATCTCTTTCCCTTTTGACTGTTTGCTGTGAAACTTTCAGCATTGTGCTCAGTTCTTTGTGTCGTTATGTTTTCTTTATTTGAAGTAATGCAAATAGTATCCTGAAAAATCAGACAGAAATACTGCTCAATGTAGTGTAATATATAACAGGGCACATTTGCAAATATCAGATCAATGTAGTAAACATTTTTATTAAGAATTGATTACTTTTATTTTCAGTATAAAAATGTGAAGCAATATGAGTTTATTACAAAGTTTATTACCTCACATTACCTGTTTATTAACCCTGACAGGCTGTGGCAATTTCTGCTTCTATTTTGCAGTTCTCACTTTCAGCTAGCAAATGTCAGCAATCTGTGATCCAGTGCAGTTTACAGATCAGACAGTCAACACGACATGCAATAATTGTTCAGATTATGGAGGACAGGTGGGATTTAGAAATACTGGGAAAGGAGATGAGTTGTTATTACACTGAGTTTGCCCAAAGATCAGAGACACCATTGTGGCAAATCAGTCTGTTGTCCTGTACATGAGAATGAGAATCATTCTTTATTTGTGGCTATCTGTCAGTCTCTATTACTGAGTGGGAGTGTGGGATTCATGCTGCATTGGTCAGTCTCTGGTACAAAGTGTCATATTCACTCTGAATGTATAAGGCTCTGGAACTGTTTGTGTGTGTGGAATTCATTCTGCATCTGTCAATCTCTGGTACTATATATGAATGTGGCATATATGTTATAGCTCTCAGTGTCACTGTATGTGTGTGTGGGTTTCATTTGATATCTGTCAGCCTCTGTTTCTGTACACGACTGTCAGATTCATACTGTGCCAAAATGTCCCTGTTGCTGTATGTGACTGTGTGATTCATTCTGTATCTGTCATTCCCTGGTATTATGTGTCAGTATAGACTCATTCTGTATCCCAGTCACATGCACTATATTTGAGAGTGCGATTAATTCTGTACCTTTAAGTCACTGGTATTATATGTAAGTGTTGGATTTCTGTTGGATCTCTCAGTTATTTTTTCTGTTGTGAATTTGGGATGGTATAACATCTGTCAGTCTCTGGTACTGCCTGTGAGTGTGTATTTTGTTCAGTATCTGTCAGTCTCAGGTACTGTCCGCATGTGTACTTTTTGTTCAATATTTTCAGTTTCTGGTACTGCCTGTGAGTGTAGGTTATGTTCAATGTCTGTCAGTCTCTGGCACTGCCTGTGAGTGTAGGTTATGTTCAGTATCTGTCAGTCTCTGGTACTGCCTGTGAGTGTGGGTTTTGTTCAGTATCTGTCAGTCTCTGGTACTTCCTGTGAGTGTGGGTTTTGTTCAGTATCTGTCAGTCTCTGGTACTTCCTGTGAGTGTAGGTTATGTTCAGTATCTGTCAGTCTCTGGTACTGCCTGTGAGTGTAGGTTATGTTCAATGTCTGTCAGTCTCTGGCACTGCCTGTGAGTGCAGGTTATGTTCAGTATCTGTCAGTCTCTGGTACTGCCTGTGAGTGTGGGTTTTGTTCAGTATCTGTCAGTCTCTGGTACTTCCTGTGAGTGTGGGTTTTGTTCAGTATCTGTCAGTCTCTGGTACTGCCTGTGAGTGTGGGTTTTGTTCAGTATCTGTCAGTCTCTGGTACTGCCTGTGAGTGTAGGTTATGTTCAGTATCTGTCAGTCTCTGGTACTGCCTGTGAGTGTGGGTTTTGTTCAGTATCTGTCAGTCTCTGGTACTTCCTGTGAGTGTGAGTTTTGTTCAGCATCTGTCAGTCTCTGGTACTGCCTGTGAGTGTGGGTTTTGTTCAGTATCTGTCAGTCTCTGGTACTGCCTGTGTGTGGGATGCATTCAGTAGCCATTAATCTCTGGGTTAGTTTGTCATTCTGGATTCACTCTACACACAATTACATAGTATTTACAGCACAGAGACAGGCTTTTCTGCCCAAGTGCTGGTAGTTCCAATGAGGTTACTCCAACCCTACTTCATCTAATCCCATCAGCAAATCTCTCAAATTGTTTCTGCCTCATTTAATCATTTAGCTTGATGTTAAATGTAACAATGTTCAGCAGCTCAAGTGCTGTCAAAGCAGGGTAAAGAAGATTCCCCTGAGTTATTCATTTAATTTATTACTGACTATTTCATATCGACAGCTTTGGACTCCACCACAAGTGGGAAACATCTCTACCTCTACCCTAACGAAACCCTTCATATTATGCAATGCTTCTATTAGGTGACCACTTAGAGAAAAGAGCCCAGGCTTGTTCAATAGTATGAACTCCAGTGGAACATATAGCTCATTTTGCATTTATGGAATAAATACTGTATCTCAGTCTGAAACTGTATGTGATTTTAGATTGGCATATAATGTGTAGCTCAGGCTGCAATAAATAACTGAGACAATATCTTTCACTCTAACACTATATTTTTGTGGAGTGCTATGTTATTTGTCATTCAGTCTGTTCTGATAGAATATATAATGTTACCTTTAAGTCTGAGGCAATGGGGGGTCAGGTACAGGGTCCGGGGGTGCCCAATGGGGGCGGTTGGAGCTTTGAGGGTGGCCCTCCATGGGGAACAGGGTGCCTAATCAGGAGGACCCCCCCGCAGCCCGCAAGAAAGATGCCTGGTTTTATCAGGCAGGGTTCTTGGTGCCTTTGCCACACTGCCTCCCCGCCCCCAACCCAACCGAGGATAAAATACCTGCAGCAGAGAGAGGAGGCCCATAAGTGGCTGTTCATTGGCCAATTAAGGGCCTTGATTGGCCTGGGGCAGACAGGCTGTTTCTCCCCACCCCCGTTCCCTGTAATATTGCAGTGGGTGTGGGAGGGGGTCAGAAAATTTCCATCAGATTGGAAGTTGGCAAATGTTACACTGCCTTTCAGGAAAGAAGGGAGAGAGAAAACTGTGAACTACAGGCCAGTTAGCCTAATATCAGTCCTTGGGAAAATGCAGGAAGTCTGAACAATGCATTGAGAAAAGCATTCAAACAAGTCAACATGATTTTCCTGAAGGGAAATCTTGTTTGACAAATTTATGAGAGTTTTTTGAGGATGTAACTAGCAGGGTAAAGGGAAACTAGTCATATTCCTGGATTTCCAAAAGGCATTCAATAAGGTGCTACATAAAAGGTTAATAGAGAAGATAATGGACTCATGGAATTGTGGGTAATATATTAGCATGGATAGAGGATTGGTTAATGGACAGGAAGCAAAGAGTGGGTATAAACAGATTGGCAGGCAGTGAATAATGGAGTGTTGCCAGGATAAGTGCTGGGGTCTCAGCTATTTACAATCTAAATTAATGACTTAGATGAAGAGACAGAGAGTAATGTATCTAAGTTTGCTGATGATGCAAAGGTAGGTGGAAAGGGAAGCTGTGGGAGGACATAGAGAGGCTGCAAAGAGATATAGACAAGTTCAGTGAGTGGGCAAGAAGATGGTAGATGGAGTATAATGTAGGGAAGTGTGAAGTTCTTCACTTTGGTCATAAGAATAGAAAAGTAGAATATTTGATAAAAGGTGTGAAACTTGGAACTGTTGGTGTTCAAAGAGACTTGAGTTTTCTTGTACAAGGAATACAGAAAGTTAGCATGCAGGTACAACAAGCAATTAGGAAGGCAAATGGCGTGTTGGCCTTTATTGCGAGGGGATTAGAATACAGGAATAAAGAAGTTTGCTACAATTGTACAGGATTTCGGTGAGACCACATCTGGAATACAGTGTGAAGTTTTGGTCTGCACACTTAAGAAAGGATATATGTGCATTGGAGGCGGTGCAGCAAATGTTCACTAAATTAGTCCCTGGGATGAGGGAATTGTCCTATGATGAGAGGCTGAGTAAATTGGGCCTATACTCTGGAGTTTAGAAGAATGAGAGGTGATCTCATTGAAACATACAAAATTCCAAAGGGGCTGGATGGGGGAGACACTGAGAGATTGTTTCTGCTGGTCAGACAATCTAAAACATGGGGACACAGTCCCACGATAAGGGGCTGATCATTTAGGACTGAGATGAGGAGAAATTACTTCACTCAAAGGGTTGTGAATCTTTGGAATTTTCTACTCCAGAGGATTGTGGATGCTCCATCATTGAATACATGTAAAGCTGCGATAGACAGATTTTTGATCTCTCAGAGAATCAGGGGATAAGGCGAGCAGGCGGGAAAGTGGAATTGAAGCCTAAGATCATCCACGATGGTACTGAATGGCGGAGCAGGCTCCACGGGCCACATGATCTACTCCTGCTCCTATTTTGTGTGTTTTTGTGTTCTGACTACTTCTGCTGTCGGTGATTGTGGAATTGATGTCTCTGCTCTCTGTGAGTGATACTGTACTTACTGTGTGTGAGGAGCTGGCTGCACTTCCCCTTGTGTCGAGGAATCACTGCATTTATTCAGCTTCCTCAAGTATTGCCTGTAGAAAGAAAAAGTATTAATTATAATTCAGGAAGAGATGTGGTGGACGTTACAAGAGAGACCAAAACAATTTTTCAATGAATAATCATTGTGAACAATCACAAAGGAAAGCCAGCAATACAAACAGAGTCAGTGTCTGATTCCACTGCAGTCCTGCAGCCCCCAGCTACTGCATACCAGGGGCTTTGGCCATTTTACAACAATTAAATAACATCCAGAAACAATCCACTGGGCCATGAACGGGACTGACCGACGGAACAGGGACTTTTACACAGGTCAGATTTCCTGTTCCCGCTCCCATGGTCTAACCGTTCAAATGAAACCAAACAGCCGCTGTTTAAAATGTGTCCTTCGCACTTCTCACCTGGTGCCTATAATAGATTCTCTTTGTGTAACTCCCCACATCCTGACTGTCCGCTTCTGTTTCCACACTTCACTGTCCAATAACAACAAACTGTGGGAACAGGCTATATCCCTCTCATTCCGCTGGCGCGGACATGATGGGCCGAATGGACTCATTCTGTGCCTGAAGTTTTCCACGTTTCTGGCTGAAGTGATGCAGAAATCTGGGCCTGCGCTCCCCTCCCCCAGCACTGCCTGTGAGCGGAAGAAGATGGTTTAAAACAGCCCCGAATGGAGAGATCCCGGTCCCGGGGGAAGGGAGCAAACAGCAGCCTCCTTCCAGCAGGACATCGCTTTGGGAGCATGTCCGCAGATAGACTCAGAGATCAGCATCGAGTCCGGGGCAAGTTCAGGGGCAGGCGGGGGCTGTTTGTAGGAGGCGGAGTGGATCTGAAACTGGTCTCAGAACATGGAGTGAGTGGAGAGGCCATTCTCCAGTTGTGTGTGGACAAGGGGATGGAGACAGAATGGGAAGAAACTTATTATAGTGGAGTGAAACACTGACAATATTTGTGTTGCGGTGGTTCTTTTGCGGGTATCCATAATGATTATTATTTGAGAGATTAAATTCATTAAAACTCTATATCTTTGATCTCACCTGTATTTTAGTTACAAACATACTTTTGTTCAAACAGGCAAATGATTGAATGAACCAGAATAAATGGGCTATTTCCTCCACCCAAGTTACAAGGAAGAGTGCCACCAGATCCTTCTCACACACAATACGTACATTATCACTCACAGAGCGCAGAGACACAGACAGGTCATCAGTTCCACAGTCTCAGACAGCAGAAATAGTTCCAGAGACACATTTTCAATCCATCAATCAAATAGAGCAGGAAAGACAGACGTTGTTTCTATGTCACCCCAACTCATTACCACTGACAGGTAGATACATAAATCCCAGTCCAACATCTGACCCACAATCAAATTATCAGTGTGTCAATCCCACAATAGTGCAACCTCAGCTACAAATTAAACACACAGAGAACTGACACGTGGTTCCTGTTTCAAAGTTACAGAATTAACCTCAATAATGTACTCTGAGATTCAAGTTAAATACCAGCCCAATATTTACACAGGTTATGAGTTTATTATCAGTATTAATTCCCATCATGTTTCCAGACATATACATTAGACTCAAGTCCATAATCAGATTGAGAGATTCTGAAATATAGTATAACCTGAGATCCAAACTCAGATTCCAGTTTAAAACTCATCCGGATTGTGAAACTAAAAGATACATTATAAATTTGATCAGTATAGTCTGAGCTATAAATTACATACCAGTCCTGAAACCTCGTACAGTGGCAGATGGAAGATACTGTACAATTCCAGACTGAGCTCATTTTCCATGCAAGTCCAAGATACTCACTCAGACTGAATGGCACTGATCAAATTGATTAGTACAGCCTGAGTTACACTTGCACACCAATCCTGTATCAGATTGTAGGATACATTATCTTTCACTATTGTGTTCACAGTGACAGATATTTAATACTAAGCAAAACCTCAAATATATTGTCTGCTTAAAACCTACCACATCAGTGGCCTGTTGCTGTGCTGACATTTTATGGAGAATAAATCCAGACTTGCCATCAGTCCCAGGAACGGAGGATTATATAATGAATCCCACACTCACACAGAGTACCAGATACTGACAGATAGATAGTGATGCTGAAACACATGTTCAGTGCCAGATGCTGAAAGATATAGGTTGATTACTGCACTCACTCACAGTACTTCAGCCTGAGTCATCTAAAGCAACCTAACACACAAAAAATAGCAGTGAGAGAGTAAGAAAGAGTCCAAAACTCACATAGAGTACCAGACACTGATAGATACAAACTGAAAACTACACACACATGGATATAAGATTGGCTAACTCACAGGAAACAGAGAGTGGGGACAAATGGGGCATTTTCAGATTGGAAAACTGTAACTAATGGAATGTCACAGGGATCAGTGCTGGTGCCTCAACTATTTATGGTCTATATTAATAATTGCATGAAGGCACTGCGTGTACGGTTGCCAAATTTATGGGTGGTACAAAGATAGGTAGGAAAGAAAGTCGTGAGGAGAACATAAAGTGTCTGAAAAGAGATATAGATAGGTTAAGTCAGTGGGCAAAAGTTTGGCAGATGGAGTATAATATAGGAAAATGTGAGATTGTCTACTTTGGCAGGAAGAATAGAAAAACAGAATATTACTTACATAGAGAGACTGCAGAATGCTGCTGTACTGAGGGATCTGGGTGCCAGGTACATAAATTACAGAAAAGTTAGCATGAAGGTACAGCAAGTAATTAGGAATGCAAATGGAATGTTGGAATTTTTCGCAAGGGGAATGGAGTATAAAAGTAGGGAAGTTTTGCTGTAACTGTACAGGGCATTAGTGGCATCCCAACTAAAGTACTCCATACAGTTTTGGTCTCCTGACTTAAGGAGGGATATACTTGTATTGGAATCAGTTCAAAGAATGTTCACTAGGCTGATTCCTGGGATGAAGGGTTGACTTGTGAGAATAAGTTGAGCAGATTGGGCCTCTACTCACTGGAGTTTAGAAGATTGAGAGGTGATCTTATTGAAACCTATAAGATTCTCAGTGGGCTGGACAGGTAGATGCTGGGAAGATGTTTCTCCTTGTGGGGGAATGTAGAATTATGGGCCACAGTTTCAAGATAAGTGGTCTCCCATTCAAGAAAGAGATGAGGAGGAATTTCTTCTGTCAGAGGGTTGCTCATCTTTGGAATTCTGTTCTCCAGAGGACTGTGGAGGCTGGGTCATTGAATATGTTCAAGGCTGTGATAGACAGGTTTTTTGATGTACAAGGGAGTCATTGGTCAATGGGCACAGGCAGGAAAGTGGAATTAAGGCCTAAATCAGAACAGGCATGATCTTATTGAATGGCAGAGCAGGATTTATGGGCCACATGGCCTTCTGGAAGCGATCCTGAGTGTCATTGTCGATATCTGCCCTTGGTGACAGGAGGTTCCCAAGGTATGAGCAGTGATCCACATTGTCCAGTGATTCGCCGTGGATCTTAATAGTCGGGGGCAGTGTCGGGGAGCAGGCTGGCAGAGGACCTTAGCTTTCCGGATGTTTTGCTTCAAGCCAATTCTTTCATGCGCCTCCATGAATGCATCGATGAGGGTTTGAAGCTTGGCCTCTGAGTGTGCGCATATGCAAGCATTGTCAGCATACTGCAGCCCGATGACAGATGTTGGAGTGGCCTTGCTTCAGGACTGCAGGCAATGTAGTTTCAATAGTTTCCCACTCGTCCTGCAGAGTAGATCTGCTTACACAAACTAAAGAACAGCTGATGGGCTGAAAGAGTGCAGGAAATACAGCAACTTGCTGACAGCCACGACATGTGTGGATTCTTCAGCACCATCAAGACCATTTATGGCCCAAATTACCAAGGACCTACCCTGCTGAGAGTAAAGAATGGAGTGACACTGATCAAGGTCAGAGAGGCAGTCAGCACTCGTTGGAAGTAGCACTTTGAAGATCTTCTCAATCGCATCTCAGTCCTTGATGCAAGTGCCACATTCCACAGCATGTTACCCACCATGGCGTCAGCACAATCCCAGCCCAACAGAAATTGAAAAGGCAATCTAACAGGTAAAAAAAAAATGAAGGCCACCGGCATAGATGGAATTCCCTCTGAAAATCTAAAATACGACAGAGAAGAACACTTAACACAAATACATGGTCTCATTTCCCTCAGCTGGAAGGACAAGAGCATGCCAGGGATCTCTGAGATGCTGTCATTGTGATCATCATCAAAAATGGTGACAAGACCGACTGTGGTAATGACAGAGGGGTATCCCAGCTGTTCACTACAGGGAAGGTCATCACAAGAGTCCTTCTCAACTGTCTCCTCCTCGTGGCTGAAGATCGCCCACTGGAATCACAATGTGGATTCTGTCCATCAAGAGACACAGTGGACATGATCTTCACAGCAAGACAATGCCAAGAAAATGTAGGGAGCAGCAGCAACCTTTCTACCTGGTCTTCTCTGATCTGACAAAGGCCTTCGACTCTACCAACCAGGAGGGATTATGGAACGTCTTCCTCAAATTTGGCTGCCGGAAAAATTCGTCACCAACCTCCAAGGACTGCATGATGACATGCAAGCTGAAATCCTTCCCAACGGACCTACCACTGACCCAATCCCAATGCAAACTGGGGTCAACTAAGTCTGTGTCATCGCAGCAACGCTCTTTTCCATCTTCCTCGCCGCAACACTCCGCCTCAACTCCTCACACTCAAACACAGCAACAGAGACTGACAGATACAAAATGGATGTCATACTCAAACACAGTACCAGTACCAGAATCTGAAAGATACAGTGGCGCGGTGGTTAGCACTGCAACCTCATAGCTCCAGGGACCCGGGTTCGATTCTGGGTACTGCCTGTGCGGAGTTTGCAAGTTCGCCCTGTGACCGCGTGGGTGTTCGCTGGGTGCTCCGGCTTCCTCCCAGCGCCAAAGACTTGCAGGTTGATAGGTAAATTGGTCATTGTAAATTGCCCCTAGTGCAGGTTGGGATTACTGCAGGGTTGGTATAAATGGGTGATTGTTGGTCGGCACAGACTCGGTGGGCCGAAGGGCCTGTTTCAGTGCTATTTGTTTTAGTTTAGTTTAGAGATACAGCACTGAAACAGGCCCTTCGGCCCACCGAGTCTGTGCCGACCATCAGCCACACATTTTATACTAATCCTACACTAATCCCATATTCCTACCGCATCCCCACCTGTCCCTGTGTTTCCCTACCACCTACCTGTACTAGGGACAATTTATAATATATCTCGAAATAAATAAATACGGAATAAATCCATACAGCACCAGAGACTGAGAGCTGCTGAATGACAGAACGCAATCAAACACAGGAGCAGAGAATAAAAGAAATGGAATTAATTGCACACTCACATGCAATAGCAACGACACAAAATCATCAATAACCGTCCTTTCAACAACATGCAGAACATTTCCAGAGAGCTTGACACAGCGAGCGGCTCTTTCAATGTAAACTGGAGCTGGAGAGAGTCTTTGTGAAACATACTTCCTGATTGCTGTACGAATGTTTGTGATTGGCTGCAAAGTTTGAATGTGATTGGATGGTGAAGGACACCAATTATAGTATTACAATATTAACCCATTGTGACATCACTCCCAATCAGCCAATCACAATCTTTACTTTCCCCCATCCCTTATTAGCATAGAGCTGTGGGATTGTCTATTTAATCCGCACTCGGAAGGGGTTTGGTTTATTTCTGTGTCTGAAATTGAAACTGAAGATGGTTGAGGAGAAGAAGAAAGCAGCTGCGAAAAAGGGCGCCAAGAAAACTGTGAGTAAACCATCAGCAAAGGGCGGTAAGAGGCGGAGAAAGTCGAGGAAGGAGAGTTACTCCATCTACATCGACAAAGTGATGAAGCAGGTTCACCCCGACACCGGCATCTCCTCCAAGGCCATGAGCATCATGAACTCGTTTGTGAACGATACTTTCGGGCGCATCGCGGGTGAGGCTTCCCGCCTGGCCCATTACAACAAGCGCAGCACCATCAGCTCCCGGGAGATCCAGACCGCCGTGCGCCTGCTGCTGCCCGGGGAGCTGGCCAAGCACGCCGTGTCGGAAGGGACAAAGGCGGTGACCAAGTACACCAGCTCCATGTAAAACTGCACAATGGACTGAAAAACATCCCAAACACAACGGCTCTTTTAAGAGCCACCCACAATCTCTCTGAAAAAGCTACAACATCATCTCTCTGGTTTTGATTTGTTTTGTTTTTTTATACGAAGAGTCTGGAACTTTCTAATTGCCTTTCTGATCTCTTTTAACCCCATGGATTCTGGGTGATTTCGTCAGATCTTTCTGTCTCTGCTTAATAATGCGGCGTAAGTTAATTACTGATCACTGACCCCATGTACGCTTTGATCTCGGACTATTCTCCGTCCTTTTTGAAACAGTCTGTAAGCGGCGGCAGAAAGTCTCATTCACAGCATTCTGGAAGCAGACACATTTCAGGTCAATCTTTGTCAAGATAGCGCATCACTGATTCTAGATTTAACCTATTTGTGGGAGACAAAAGCGGAGAGAAAGTGTTTTATTGTCAGGAGTTGAAATGTGAGATTGAGGTTTCCTACAACAGCGGGGTTTCTAGAAAATGTACTTATCAATTATTGAGGCCGAGCTTGAACAAGGGAAACAAGTGACTGAGAACTGATCTGTCAGCTGATTGACGAAATAGTACAATCGCGAAAATGAACGCGCGTCCGAGATCAAAGCGAACATGGGGTCAGTGATCAGTAATTAATTTACACGGCATTAAGTAGAGACACAAAGATCTCAACAGTGAAAGTGAATCACCCAGAATCCATGGGGTTAAAACAGATATCACAAAGGCAATTGGAAAGTTCCAGACTCTTCATGAAAAAAACAAATTGATACCATAGAGATGATGTAGCTTTTTCAGAGATTGTGGGTGGCTCTTAAAAGAGCCGTTGTGTTTGGGATGTTTTTCAGTCCATTGTGCAGTTTTACTTGGAGCTGGTGTACTTGGTCACCACCTTTGTCCCTTCCGACACGGCGTGCTTGGCCAGCTCCCCGGGCAGCAGCAGGCGCACGGCGGTCTGGATCTCCCGGGAGCTGATGGTGCTGCGCTTGTTGTAATGGGCCAGGCGGGAAGCCTCACCCGCGATGCGCTCGAAAATATCGTTCACAAACGAGTTCATGATGCTCATGGCCTTGGAGGAGATGCCAGTGTCGGGGTGAACCTGCTTCATCACTATGTAGATGGAGTAACTCTCCTTCCTCGACTTTCTCCGCTTCTTGCCGCCCTTTGCTGACGGTTTTCTCACAGTTTTCTTGGCGCCCTTCTTAGCAGCTGCTTTCTTCTTCTCCTCAACCATCTTCAGATCCAATTGCAGGCACAGAAATAAACCAAACCCCTTCCGAGTGCGGATTAAATAGACAATCCCACAGCTCTATGCTAATGAGGGATGGGGGAAAGTAAAGATTGTGATTGGGTGATTGGGAGTGATGTCTAAACGGTTTTATATTGAAATTGCCTAATTGGTGTCTTCCGCCATCCAATCAGAATAAATATTTGCAACCAATCACAAACACCCTTACTGCAATCCGTAAGTATATTTCACAAAGACTCTCTCCAGTCCCAGTTGATAGTAAAACAGCCCCTCCCTGTGTAAAGCTCCCTGGAAATGTCCTGGCTGTTGTTGGGAGGACACTTTTTGACTGATTCTGTGTCGTTGTGTCTCTGCTATTGCATGTGAGTGTGCAATTAATTCCGTTTATTTTACTCTCTGCTACTGTGTTTGAGTGTGTTATGTAATTTGGTAGCTCTCCGTCTCTGGTTCCGTGTCAGTGCGCCATTTTCCCACACTCTCTTGGCCAGTCTGGACATAGCAGTGGAAGCCTTTCCCATGTGCTTGTTGACTTCTGCATCGGGAGACAGGTTACTGGTGATAGTTGAGCCTGGATAGGTGAACTCTTGAACCACTTCCAGAGCGTGTTCGCCCATATTGATGGATGGAGTATTTATAATGTCCTGTCCCATGATGTTCGTTTTCTTGAGGCTGATGGTTCGGCCAAATTCGTTGGAGGCAGCCGCAATGCTGTCAATGAGTCTCTGCAGACACTCTTCAGTGTGGGATGTTAATGCAGCATCGTCAGCAAAGAGGAGTTCCCTGATGTGGACTTTCTGTACTTTGGTCTTCGCTCTTAGACGGGCAAGGTTGAACAAACTGCCATCTGATCTTGGAGTAAAATTCCTTCTTCTGAAGACTTGAACGCATGTGAGAGCAGTAGGGAGAAGAAGATCCCAAACAGTGTAGGTGCGAGAACACTGCTATGTCCAGACTGGCCAAGTAAGTGTGGGGAAATGGCACACTGACACGGAACACAAAACTCCAAGTATATCAAGCCTGTGTCCTCAGTACTTTGCTCTACGGCAGCAAGGCCTGGACAACGTATGTCAGCCAAGAGCGACGTCTCAATACATTCCATCTTTGCTGCCTCTGGAGAATCCTTGGCATCAGGTGGCAGGACCGTATCTCCAACACAGAAGTCCTTGAGGCGGTCAACATCCCCAGCCTATACAGCCTACGGAGCCAGCGGCGCTTGAGATGGCTTGGCCATGTGAGCCGCATGAAAGATGGCAGGATCCCCAAGGACACATTGCACAACAACCTCGTCACTGGTATCAGAACCACCGACCGTCCATGTCTCCACTTTAAAGTCGTTTGCAAACACGACATGAAGTCCTGTGACAATGATCACAAGTCATGGGAGTCAGTTGCCAGTGATCTTTAGAGCTGGCGGACAGCCAGAAATGCGGAGCTAAAGTGTGGTGAGTCAAAGAAACTTAGCAGTTGGCAGGAAAAAAGACAGAGGCTCAAGGGGGGAGACAACTGTGTAACAGCCCCGACAACCAATTTTACCTGCAGCACCTGTGGAAGAGTCTGTCGCTCTAGAATTTGCCTTTATAGCCACTCCAGGTGCTGCTTCACAAACCACTGACAAGCTCCAGGCGCTTACCCATTGTCTCTCGAGACAAGGAGGCCAAAGAAGAAGAAAAGAAGTCTCCGGTGCTGTGTGGATTCATTCTGTATCTATCAGACTCTAGGACTGTGAGTGTGACATCCATTCTGTATCTGTTAGTCTCTGGTACTGTGAGTGTGACATCCATTCTGTATCTGTCAGTCTCTGGTACTGTGAGTGTGACATCCATTCTGTATCTGTTCGTCTCTGGTACTGTGAGTGTGACATCCATTCTGTATCTGTCAGTCTCTGGTACTGTGAGTATGAGGAGATGAGGTGGAGTGTTGTGGCAAGGATGATGGAAAAGAGCATTGGTGCGATGACACAGCCTTGCTCGACCCCAGTTTGCATTGGTATTGGGTCAGTGGTAGGTCCGTTGGAAGGATTACAGCTTGCATGTCATCATGCAGTCGTCAGAGGATGATGATGAATTTCTCTGGGCAGCCAAATTTGAGGACGTTCCATAATCCCGCCTGGTTGGTGGAGTCGAAGGCCTTTGTCAGGTCAGAGAAAACCAGGTATAAAGGTTGCTGCTGCTCCCTACATTTTCTTGGAGTTGTCTTGCTGTGAAGATCATGTCCATTGTGCTACTTGATGGACAGAATCCACATTGTTATTCCAGGAGGAGCTCTTCAGCCACGGGGAGGAGGCAGTTGAGAAGGACTCTTGTGATGGCCTTCCCTGTGGTGGACAGCAGGGATACCCCTCTGTAGTTACCACAGTCAGTCTTGTCACCTTCTTTAAAGATGATCACTATTCCAGTGTCTCGGAGATCCCCTGTCATACTCTCCTCCTTCCAAATGAGGGAAATGAGACCGCGTATTTGTGTCAAGAGTGCTTCTCTGCCAGATTTTAGAATTTTGATGGGAATTCCATCTTTGCCAGCGGCCTTATTGTTTTTTAGCTGTCAGATGTCCTTTTCAATCTCTGTCAGCCTGGGATTGTGCTGACAGCACGGTGGGTAGCATGCTGTGGAATGCGGTCAAGGGCACTTGCATCAAGGACTGAGTTGCGATTGAGGAGATCTTCAAAGTGCTACTTCCAACGAGTGCTGATTGCCTCTCTGACCTTGATCAGTGTCACTCCATTCTTTACTCTCAGTAGGGTAGGTCCTTGGTAATTTGGGCCATAAATGGTCTTGACTGTGCTGAAGAATCCTCACATGTCGTGGCTGTCAGCACGTTTTTGTTGTTCCAGTGTTCTTTCAGCCCATCAGCTGTTCTTTAGGTCGCATGTGTAGATCTACTCTACAGGACGAGAGGGAAACTATTTAACCTATGTTGCCTCCAGATGTAAGGCCACTCCAACCTCTGTCATCAAGCTGCAGTATGCTGACGACGCCTGCGTATGCGCACACTCAGTGGCCAAGCGTCAAACCCTGATCAATGCAATCACGGAGGTGTATGAAATAATTGGCCTTAAGCAAAACATCCAGAAGACAGAGGTCCTCTACCAGCCTGCTCCCCGACACTGCCCCTCGACTATCAAGATCCACGGTAAACCAGTGGGCAATGTGGATCACTGCTCATACCTTGGGAACCTCCTGTCACCAAGGGCAGATATCGACAATGACACTCAGCATCACGTCTACTGTGTCAGCATAGCCTTCAGTCCTCTGAGGAAAAGAATGTTTGATGACAAAGAACTTAAATCAGACACCAAGCCCATGGTTGACATGGCTGCAGTGTTACCTGCCCTCCTGTATGTGTCAGAAACATGGATACTGTACAGCAGACATCTCAAAGCCCTGGAGAGATATCACCGGTGGTGATTCCGCAAGATCCTGCAAATTCAGTTGCAGGACAGGCGCTGCAATATCAGTGTCCTCTCTCAGGCCAACATCCCCAGTATCGAGACACTGGTCATGGCTAGTCAGTTATGTTGGACGGGCCACATCATCCCCATGCCTGACGCCAGAGTCCCAAAACAAGCTTTCTGCTCTGAACTCCATCAGGGCAAGAAGCTACCAGGAGGGCAGAGGAAACATTACAAGAATTTCCTTCAAGACATCCTGAAAAGCCCTGACATCTGCACTGATTCATGGGCATCTCTTGCCTGAAACCACCCAAAATGGAGAAGAAGCATCCGCGAAGGTGCCAGCCAGTTTGAAATTCGTCGACATGCCCAGGAAGCAACCAAATGCAAAGAGTGAAAGGAGTATTTGGAAATTGGAGAATCCCATTCACCCACCTCACCAAGCACCATCTGCCCCACCTGTGGCCGAGTGTGTGGATCAAGAATTGGACTATTCACTTGCCTAATGAACCACAACCCTGGAGTGGAAGAAAGTCATCCTCATTCCTGAGGGAGTTCCGAAGAAGAAGTTTAGTGTGACATCCATTCTGCATCTGACAGTCTCTGGTATTGAATATGAGTGTGGGATTCATTCAGTATATATCGGTCCCTTGCACTGTGTTTGAGTGCAGTTTTCAGGCTGCATCGATGAGTATCTTGTGTGTGAGTTTTGTATTCATCTGCATCTTTCAACCTCGAACACATTATTTGAGTTTTGCAGTCATTCTGAACTGACCCTTGGTAATGTATGTGTGTGTTGAGGGTGATTGTTTACCTGTTAATCTGTTGTCCTGTACATGAGCGTGAGATTCATTCTGTATAACTCTATCTCTGTTCTTGTTGTGTGTGTGTGTGATTCATTCTGTATAACTCTATCTCTGTTCTTGTTGTGTGTGTGTGTGATTCATTCTTTATGCTCCATCTCTGGTATCACATTTATGTGTGGTATCAATTCCATTTCTGTCATTTCTGGTACTGTATGTGAGTGTTTACTTCATTCTGTAACTGTCAGTCTCTGGCACTGTCTGCATGTTCTGGATCCATTTTGTAACTATCAGTCTCTCGCAGAGTGTGAATGTGGAATTAATTCTCTCCATCTCTAGTGTCATGTGTAAATTTGGAGTTCATTCTGAATTGGTCATTGGTACTGGATCTGCCATTCTCTAGTACAGTTTGTGAATGTGGGATTCGTTCTGTACCTGTCACTCACTGGTACTTTGTGAAAGTGTGCAATACATTCTGTATCTGTCGGCCTCTGGTAGTGTGTGTGATTGTGGGATGAATTAATTAGCAGTCAGTGGTGCTCGATGTGAATGTGGAAATCATTCTGTAACTCAGTCTGATATTGTTCTGTGAGGGTGGGAATCACATGTATCTTTCAATCCCTGGTGCTGTGTGTGAGCATGGGATTCATTCTGTACCTGTCAGTCATACTGTATGTATCTGTGGGATTTATTCTGTACCTTTCAGTCTCTGGTATTTTGTACGAAAGTGGGATTAATTCTGGATCCACTGCCACACACTGGTTGAGTGTGTGTGTGTGTGTGTGTAAGAAGATAAAAAGATACAAAATAGGAGCAGGAGATGGCCATTTGGCCCATCGAGCCTGCTCCGCCATTCAGTAAGATCGGGGTTGTTCTGATTGTGGCCTTGACTCCACTTTCCTGCCTGCGCCCATGACCATTGACTCCCTTGTAGATCAAACATCTGTCTATCACAGCCTTGAATATATTCAATGACCCAGCCTCCACAGTCCTCTGGAGAACAGAATTCCAAAGATGAACAAACCTCTGAGCGAAGAAATTCCTCCTCATCTCCTTCTTGAATGGGAGGCCACGTATCTTGAAACTGTGGTCCCTAATTCTACATTCCCCCACAAGGAGAAACATCCTCTCAGCATCTACCTGTCCAGCCCACTGAGAATCTTATAGGTTTCAATAAGATCACCTCTCAATCTTCTAAACTCCAGTGAGTATAGGCCCAACCTGCTCAACTTTTTCTCATAAGACAATCCAACTTCCCAAGTATCAGCCGAGTGAACATTCTCTGAACTGATTCCAATGCAAGTATAGCCCTGCTTAAGTAAGGAGACCACAACTGTGTGGAGTACTTTAGTTGGGATGTCACTAATGCCCTGTACAGTTACAGCAAATCTTCCCTACTTTTAAACTCCATTCCCCTCTCTAAAAATGCCAACATTCCAGTTGCCTTCCTAATTACTTGCTGTAGCTGCATGCTAACTTTTTTGTAATTCATGTACCTGGACACACAGATTCCTTGGTAATATTCTGTTTTTCTATTCTTCCTGCCAAAGTAGACAATCTTACATTTTCCCATATTATACTCCATCTGCTAAACTTTTGCCCACTGATTTAACCTATCTATATCTCTTTGCAGACACTTTGTGTCCTTCTCACAACTTGCTTTCCTACCTATCGTTGTACCATCCATAAATTTGGATTTACACTCGGTCCCTTCATGCAAGTTATTAATAAAGACCATAAAGATTGAGGCACCAGCACTGATCTCTGTGGCACTCCATTAGTTACAGTTTGCCAATTTGAAAATTCCCCAATTATCCCCACTCTGTTTCTTGTGAGTTAGCCAATACTATATCCATGTGCGTGCAGTTTTCAGATTGTGTCTATCAGTGTCTGTTACTCTGAGTTTTGGACTCTTTCTCAATCTCTCAGTGCTACTATTTGTGTGTTAGGTTGCTTTAGATGACTCAGGCTGAGGTACTGTCAGTGAGTGCAGTAATCAACCTATACCTTTCAGCATCTGGCACTGAGCATGTGTTTCAAAATCACTCTCTAACTGTCAGTGTCTGGTACTCTGTGTGATTGTGGGATTCATTATATAAACTTCCGTCAATGGGACTGGTGCAAGTCTGGATTTATTCCACATAAAAATTCAGCACAGCAACAGGCCACTGATGTGGTAGGTTTTAAGCAGACAGGTAGATACATAAATCCTGTTTGAGGTTTTGCCCAGTATTAAATAGTATCTGTCACTGTGAACACAATAGTGAAATATAATGTATCCTACAATCTGATACAGGATTGATGTGCAAGTGTAACTCAGGCTGTACTCATCAATTTGATCAGTGCCATTCAGTCTAACTCTGAGTGAGAATCTTGGACTTGCATGTAAAATGAGCTCAGTCTGGAATTGTACAGTATCTTCCACCTGACACTATATGAGGTTTTAGGACTGGTACGTAATTTATAGCTCAAACTATACTAATCAAATTTATATTGTATCTTTTAGTTTCACAATCCGGATGAGTTTTAAAGTGGAATCTGAGTTTGTACCTCTGCAATCTGATTATGCACTTGAGATTTGTATCTAATGTATATGTCTGGACACATTATGGGAATTAATACTGATAATAAAGTCAAAACCCGTGTAAATATTAGGCTGGTATTTAAGTTGAATCTCGGAGCACTTCATTGAGGTTATTTCTGTAACTTTGAAACAGCAACCATGTGTCAATTCTATGTGCATTTAATTTGTAACTGAGGTTGCTCCATTGTGGGATTGACACACTGATAATTTGATAGTGGGTGAGAATTTGGACTGGGATTTGTGAATCTACCTGTCAGTGATACTGAGTTGGGGTGACATGAAAACAACGTGCGTCTCTCCTGCTCCATTTGATTGATGGATTGAAAATGTGTCTCTGGATCTGTTTCTGCTGTCGGAGACTGTGGAACTGATGACCTGTCTGTGTCTCTGCACTCTGTGAGTGATAATGTACGGACTGTGTGTGAGAAGGAGCTGGTGACACTCTTCCATGTAACTTGGTGGAGGAAACATCACATTTATTTTGGTTCATTCAATTATTTGTCTGTTTAAACAAAAGAATGTTTATAATTCAAATACTGGTGAGACAGAAGATACAGGATTTTAATGAATTTAATCTCTCATAATAATTATAAACGCCCACAAAGGAAGCCCAGCCATACAAATATTATCATTGTTTGACTGCACTGCAGTAACAGTTTCTTCCCATTCTGTCTCCATCCCCTTGTCCACACACAACCCGAGAATGGCCTCTCCCTTCCCCCACTCACTCCATGTTCCGGGACCAGTTCCTGCTCCACTCCGCCTCAAACAAACAGCCCCCGCCTGCCCCTGAACTTGCCCCGGACTCGATGCTGATCTCTGAGTCTATCTGTGGACACGCTCCCAAAGCGATGTGCTGCTGGAACGAGGCTGCTGTTTGCTCCCTTCCACCGGGACCGGGATCTCTCCATTGGCGGCTGTTTTAAACCATCTTCTTCCGCTCACAGGCAGTGCTGGGGGAGGGGAGCGCAGGCGCAGATTTCTGCAACAATTCCGCCAGCAGAAACATGGAAAAATTCCGGCACAGAATGAGGCCATTCGGCCAATCATGTCCGTGCCAGCGCAAAGAGAGCGATCCAGCCTGTTCCCACAGTTTCTTGTTATTGGACAGTGAAGTGTGGGAACAGAAGCGGACAGTCAGGATGTGGGGAGTTACACAAAGAGAATCTATTATCGGCACCAGGTGAGAAGTGTGAAGGACACATTTTAAACAGTGGCTGTTTGGTTTCACTTGAACGGTTAGACCATGGGAGCGGGAACTGGAAATCTGACCTGTGTAAAAGTCCCTGTTCCGTCGGTCAGTCCCATTCATGGCCCAGTGGATTGTTTCTGGATGTTATTTAATTGTTGTAAAATGGCCAAAGCCCCTGGTATGCAGTTGCTGGGGGCTGCAGGACTGCAGTGGAATCAGACACTGACTCTGTTTGTATTGCTGGGTTTCCTTTGTGATTGTTCATAATGATTATTAATTGAAAATTGTTTTGGTCACTTTTGTATCTTCTACCACATCTCTTCCTGAATTATAATAAATACATTTCCTTTCTGCAGGCAAATACTTGATGGAAGCAGAATAAATGTCGTGATTACTCGACACGAGGAAGTGCAGCCAGCTCCTCACACACAGTAAGTACAGTATCACTCACAGAGAGCAGAGACATCAGTTCCACAATCACCGCCAGCAGAAGTAGTCAGACCGGCACTGATCCCAAGTTCCAGAGACCAACAGTCAATGCAACAGTCAGACAGAGCAGGAAAGATTGAACTTGTTTCCATTTCACCACAACTCAGTCCCACTGACACGTAGGTACATCAATCCCAGTCCAAAATCACACCCACTATCAGATTGCAAGGCACTGTGTCACTCTCACAAGAGAGCAGCCTGAACTACAAATTCAATGTCAGATGGAACAGACAAACAGTACCTGATTGTAAAGTACAGAATTAATCTCAATAATGTACCCAGACTGCAGACTGAGCTCCATGTTACACACCACTCCACAAATCTCACAAATAGTCAGAGTGGAAGACACATTATTAATTCCATTACTGCAAACTGAATGAACCTGACCATTACATACCAGGACATAAAACATATTGTAAGATGAAAGGACACAGACCTGAAATGTTAATTCTGTTTCTCTCTCCACATATGCTGCCTGAACTGTTGAGTATTTTGAGCATTTTTGTTTTTTTAAATTTCATATTTGCAGAATCTGCAGAATTTTGCTTTTATTTTAGAGTTAAAGAAACATTGCATTGTGAGGTGAGAGTGACTGCCCTTGACATCAAGGCAACCTTTGACCATTAATGGCAACAAGGAGCCCCAGCAAAACTAGTGTAAATGGGAATCATGGCAAAACCCTCTGCTGTTTGGAGTCATATCTAGCACTAAGGAAGATGGCTGTGGTTGTTCAGGTCAATCATCTCAGTCGCAGGACATTACAGCTGGAATTCCTTAGGCTCGTGTTCTAGGCCCAACCATCTTCAGCTGCTTCATCAATGACCTTCCCTCCATCACAAGGCCGAAAGTGGGGATGTTCACTGATGATTGCGCAATGTTCAGCACCATTCATGACTCCTCAGCTACTGAAGCAGCCCGTGCCCAGATGCAGCAAGACCTGGACAACATCCAGGCTTAGGCTGATAAGTGGCAAGTAACATTCGCGTCAGATAAGTGCCAGGCAATGACCATCTCAAACAAGAGAGAATCTAATCATCTCCTCTTGATGTTCAGTGGCATTACCATCACTGAATCCCCCACCATCAACATTTGGGGGCGGGGGGTGTGGGGGGTCGGGGTTACCATTGACCATAAACTGAACTGGACCAGCCACATAAATGCCGTGGCTACAAGAGTAGGTCAGAAGCTAGGAACTCTGTGGTGAGTAACTTACCTCCTGTCTCCACAAACCTATCCACCATTCACAAGACACAATGCAGGAGTATGATGGAATACTCTCCACTTGCCTGGATGAGTGCAGCTCCAACAACACTCAAGTAGCCTGCTTGATTGCCCCCAAGCACCACCTTCAACAATCACCCCATTCACCACTGATGCACAGTGGCAGCAGCGCGTACCATCCACAAGGTGCACTGCAGCAACACACGAAAGCTCCTTTGACAGTACCTTCCAAACCTGGAACTTCGACTACTGAGGAGGACAAGGGCAGCAGTTGCAAGGGAACACTACCACTTGCAAATTCCCCTCCAATTCACAGATCATCCTGACTTGGAACGATATCGCCATTCCTTCATTGTCGCTGGGTAAAAATCCTGGCACTCCCTTCCAAACAGCACTGTTGGTGTTCCTACATCTCAAGATCTGCAGCGGCTCAAGAAGGCAGCTCACCACCAATTTGTCAAGGGCAATTTGGATTGGGCAACAAATGCTGGCATAGCCAGTGATGCCTACATCACACTAACAAATGAAAAAAGTGAGGAAATAGTGAAGGGCTTTTATAGAGTACATGGGGACATGCTTCCACTTGTGGTGGCATCTGAAACAAGAGCCAAAATAGAAAATCGTCATTCATAAAACCAATGAGGAATTCATGAAAAATGTATTTACGCAGTGAATGGTTCGAATCTGGAATTTGTTATCACAGGGAGAGGTTGGGGTGAATAGTATCGATGCACTGAAGGGGAGGTGGAACAAATGAACAATTGTATGTGGAGAAAGGAATCGAGGGATATACATATCGGGCTTCATTTAAAAAACATTTTTGCATGTGAAGCAGGATGGCTGGAAATATATGTAGAGCATAGAGCAGTTGGGACGATCCCAGTGCAGTGTTTTGTCTGGATGGATCTGCCCAGAACACTTGCGATGCAGGAGCTGGGAGCTTCAGTACTTCAGTGGAGGCAGATAATGACACCGGTTTTTATTTGTGGATGTTCTTAATGATTATTGATTGAGAAATTAAATTGACCTCTTTGATATTATGCACCGCATCTGTTCTTGAGTTATCAGATATATTTTTTTCTTCATACAGGCAAATACTTGAAGATATTGTGATGAATGTCATGGTTGCTGCACTCGAGGCACAAGGAACAGTGCTGCCAGCTCCACTCACACACAGTAGGTACATTATCACTCAGACTGCAGAGGTACAGATAGTTCATCAGTTCCCTGGTCTCAGATTGCAGAAATAGTCAGGCTCACATTGATCCCAAGTTCCAGAAACACATTTTCAATCAAACAACCAAACAAAGCAGGAGAGAAAGAGGTTTTTTCCATTTCACCCCGATTGAGTCCCACTGACAGTCAGATACTTCAATCCCAGGTCAAAATCACACCCACTAGCAGATTGAAATGCAATGTGTCAATCTAACAAAGAACAGTATAGCACAGGAACAGGCCATTCGGCCCTCCAAGCCTGCGCCGATCTTGATGCCTGCCTAAACTAAAACCTTCTGCACTTCCGGGGTCCGTATCCCTCTTTTCCCATCCTATTCATGTATTTGTCAAGATGCCTCTTAAACGTCGCAATCGTACCTGCTTCCACCACTTCCCACGGCTGCAAGTTGCAGGCACTCACCACCCTCTGTGTAAAGAACTTGCCTCGCACATCCCTCTCAACTTTGCCCCTCGCACCTTAAACCTATGTCCCCGAGTAACTGACTCTTCCACCCAGGGAGAAAGATTCTGACTATCCACTCTGTCCATGCCGCTCATATCTTTGTAAACCTCTATCATGTCGCCCCTCCACCTCCGTCGTTCCAGTGAAAACAATCCGAGTTTATCCAACCTCTCCTCATAGCTAATGCCCTCCAGACCAGGCAACATCCTGGTAAACCTCTTCTGTACCCTCTCCAAAGCCTCCACGTCCTTCTGGTTGTGTCGCGACCAGAATTGCATGCAATATTCTAAGTGTGGCCTAACTAAAGTTCTGTACAGCTGCAGCATGACTTGCCTATTTTTATACTCTATGCCCCGACCGATGAAGGAAAGCAAGCCATATGTTCTTGACTACCTTATCCACCTGCGTTGCCACTTTCAGTGACATGTGGACCTGTACGCCCAGATCTCTCTGCCTGTCAAATTTAATGCAGACTGAGCTAGCAATTAAATATCAGATAGAATTGGCACACGCTACTGATTGAATGGCACAGAATCTAACCTAGTGATGTACCCTGAGATTTAAATTAAATATCATACCCAAAGCTCACACCCATTCATTATAAAGGATGTTTAAACATCCCCATAGTGTACCCTGAAATACAAGTTGCATACAAGTACAGCATTCATTGCAGTGAATGTTTCAAAGGTGCTGAAAGATATTGTAAGCTGAGACACAAATTAGATACCAGTTCAGACCTCGCCCACACTGTGAAATTGAAAGAGACAGAATCAATTCCATCAGTGTAGATTGATATAAACATTACATACCATTCTAAAAAGTGATGCAATACGAAACTAAAATACAGTATCAATTCCACCAGACTCCCACCACCCTCTGGCTAAAAAGTATTTTCCTCATCTCCCCTGTGATCTTTCTGCCAATCACTTTGAATCTATTCCCCTAGTCACTGATCTCTTTGCTAAGGTAAACAGGCCCTTCACTTCAATTCTTTCCAGACTCCACAAATTTTGTACATGCCAGTCAGATCTCCCTCAGTCTTCTCTGTGCCAAGGAGAATAGCCCCAGCCTATCCAATCTTTCCTCAAAGCTGCATTTTTCCAGTCCCGGCAACATCCTCGTAAATCTCCTCTGTACCCTCTCTAGTGCAATTACATCCTTTCTGTAATGAGGTGATCAGAACTGCACACAGTACTCAAGTTGTGGCCTGACTAATGATTTATACAGTTCCAGCATAACCTCCCTGCTCTTATATTCTATACCTCAGCTAATAAAGGAAAGGATTCCATATTGTCTTCTTACCACCTTATCGACCTGTCCTGCGACCTTCAGGGATCTGTGGACATTTACGCCAAGGTACCTCACTTTCTCTACACCTCTCAGCATTTTCCTGTTAATCGTGTATTCCTTTGCCTTGTTTGACCTCCCCAAATGCATCACCTCACACTTCTCTGGATTGAATTCCATTTGTCATTTTTCTGTGCATCTGACCAGACCATGAAGATCTTCCTGCAGCCTGCAGCTATCCTCCTTGCTATTTATCAAACAGCCAATCTTTGTGTCATCTGCAAACTTCTTGATCATGCCCCCTACATTTACATCCATGTAGACTACATCAACTGCACTACCCTCATCTATTTTCCTTGTTAATTCTTCAAAATTTCAATCAAGTTGGGCAGACAAGATCTTCCCTTAACAAATCCATGCTGACTATCCTTGATTAATCTGTGCCTTTCTAAGTGACATTTTATCCTGTCACTCAGAATAGATTCCAATAATTTGCCCACTACTGAGGTTAGACTGACTGTCCTGTAATTATTCGGTCTATCCCTCACTCCCTTTTTAAACAGAGGTACAATGTTCGCAGTCTTCCAATCCTCCAGCATCACACCTGTATCCAGTGAGGTCTGGAAAACGATGGTCAAACCTTCCGCTGTTTCCTCTCTTGCTTCTTTTAACAGCGTGGGGAACATTGCATCCATCCCTAGTGATTTATCAACTTACAAATATGCTATTTGTATGTCCTGTCACTAATATGTCCTCTCTCCCTCTATTGATCACATCCAATACTTCATACCCTTCTTCCTTAACTCCAATATCTGCATCATCACCCTCTTTTGTGAAGACAGATGCAAAGTATTTATTAAGAACAGTGCCAACATCTTCTGCCCCTACACACAGGTTACCTTCATGATCTTTTATGGGCCCTACTCTTTCCATAGTTATCCTTTTTCTGTTAATGTATTGATAAAACATATTTGTGCGAACCTTGATTTTGATTGCCAATATTCTTTCATGCCCTCTCTTAGCTTTCCTAATTTCAATGTTGATTTCCCCCCTCCACATTCGATACACCTCTCGGCTTTCAGTAGTATTGAGTTCTCTGAGTCGGGCATAAGCTTTCCGTTACTGCCTTATAATACTACTTTATAAGATCCATGGGGCTCTAGATTTGGCCTTCCCACCCTTTTTCTTTGTGGGAACATATTGACTCTGAACCCCTGGAATCTCCCCTTTGAGTGCTTCCCACTGCTCTGACATTGATTTACCTTCAAGTAGCTGTTTCCAGTCCACTTTTGCTAACTCACTCCTCAGCTTAGTAAAGTTGTCCTTGCCCCAACTGAGAACTTAAACACCTGTTCTATCCTTGTCCTTTACATAATTATGTTAAAACTGACTGAATTATGATCACTACCACCAAAATGCTCTCCCACTGCCACTCCTTCCACCTGCCTATCTTCATTTCCTAAAACGACATCTAAAACTGCACCCTCTCTTGTTGGACTTGCTACATATTGGCTAAATAAGTTCTCCTGAATGCACCTCAAGAACTCTGCTCCCTCAATTTCTTTCACACTAAAAGTATCCCAGTTCATGTTGTGGTGGTTAAAATCCCCTACTATTACTGCTCTATTGTTCTTGCACTTCTCAGAGATTTGCCTACATATCTGCTCTTCTATCTCCTGTTTGGGGGTCGATAGCACACTCTCAGCAGTGTGATTGCCCCTTTTTTGTTCCTCAGCTCAATCTATACGGCCTCATTTGATAAACCTTCCAACATATCATCCGTCTTCACAGCTGTAATAGTTACTTTGAGCAAAACTGCCACCCCCCCTCCTTTCTTATCCCCCTCCCTATCACATCTGAAAACCCTGTAACCAGGAATGTTGAGCTGCTATTCCTGTCCCTCTTTAAGCCATGTTTCTGTAATAGCTGTGATATCATACTGCCACATGTCTATTTGTGCCCTCAGCTCATCTGCTTTATTTTCTACACTCCTTGCATTGAAAAAGATATGCTTGAGCACTGCCAAACTCTTTTTAAATTTTCTAACCTTTGTTTCCTCTTTCTTCCAGACTCATCCATTAATTTTCTGCCTTCCATGCCTTCCGGTTCCAATCCCCCTGCTAAATGAGTTTAAACCCTCGCCAACAGCACTTGCAAAATGTCCCGCAAGGAACTCTGTCCAGGCTCTGTTCAACTGCAATCCGTGTGACCTGTCCCAAGAATCTAAAGCCCTCCCTCCTGCACCATCTTTCCAGACACACGTTCATCTGTCTTATCCTTTTATTCCTGTACTCACTTGCACGTGGCACTGGGAATAATCCGGAGATTACTACTTTTGATGCCCTGCTTGCTAATTTCTTACCTAGCTTCATAAATTCTGACTGCAGGACAACATCCTTATTTCTACCTATGTTGTTGGTTCCGATGTGGACCACAAATGCTGGCTGTTCACCCTCCCCCTTCAGGATGCTCTGTAACTGCTCAATGACATCCTTGACCCTGGCACCAGGGAGGCAACACACCATTCCTGGATTCACGTCTGTGGCCACAGAAATAGCTGATTGTTCCCTTCACTATTGAATCATCTATCACTATGGCTTTTCCAATCTTCCCTGTACCCACCTTTGCAGCTGAGTCACCCATGGTGCCATGGACTTGGATCTGGCTGCACTCCCGTGGTGAAGCATCACTGTCCTCCGTATTCAGAACTGAACACCTGTTGGAGAGTGAGATGCACTCGGGGTGTCCTGCACTTCCTGCCTGATTCTTTTTGACTGCCTTGTGGTCACCCATTCCCTCTCTCCCTGCGTACTCTTAAGCTGTGGGGTGACCACTGTGGGCGGCACAGTGGCGCAGTGGTTAGCACCGCAGCCTAACAGCTCCAGGGACCCTGGTTCGATTCCGGGTACTGCCTGTGTGGAGTTTGCAAGTTCTCCCTGTGTCTGCGTGGGTTTTCTCCGGGTGCTCCGGTTTCCTCCCACAAGCCAAAAGACTTGCAGGTTGATAGGTAAATTGGCCATTATAAATTGTCACTAGTATAGGTAGGTGGTAGGGAATGTAGGGACAGGTGGGGATGTTTGGTAGAAATATGGGATTAGCGTAGGATTAGTATAAATGGGTGGTTGATGTTCGGCACAGACTCGGTGGGCCGAAGGGCCTGTTTCAGTGCTGTTTCTCGAATCTCTCTCCAATCATGAACATGCTTTCCATGTAACTCTCCTCATGAATGCACAGCAGTGTCTCCAGCTGCTGCTCAAGTTGCAAGCCCAGAGCTCAAGCAGCCGCAATTGACAACACTTACTTGCACAAATGTTTTTTTTATTTCCAAAATATACTTTATTCATAAAGATCTGTAAAAAATACATTGCAAAACAGTTCCAAACAGCACCAAGTCACAAAATACAAACAGTGCAAAGGAGGTCAGTTTCCTTCAATGCAGGAGTGAGTTGCCTCACAACCCTTCCATTTCATTTTTCATGCCATATACATTTTATGGCAAACGAAAATTTTTCCGCTACAGTTTGTGGGGGTTTTCCATGGATCCAGCCCCTCAGTTCAGCTTGGTGGGGGGAGCTTACATGGTGGTCTTTCCCCATTGAGCCTTTGCTGTGGCTGCCCCAAGCTTTAGTGCGTCCCTCAACACGTAGTCCTGGACCTTCGAATGTGCCAGTCTGCAACATTCGGTGGTGGACAACTCTTTGCGCTGGAAGACCACCAAGTTTTGGGCAGACCAAAGAGTGTCTTTCACCGAATTGATAGTCCTCCAGCAGCAGTTGTGGTTATCTCGGTGTGTGTCCCTTGGGACAGCCCGTAGAGCACAGACTCCTGTGTTGCAGAGCTGCTTGGGATGAACCTCGACAAAACCAATGCATCTCTTTCCACACCTGCTTTGCAAAGACACATTCCAGAAGAAGCTGGGCAACCATCTCATCCCCACCGCAGACACTTCGAGGGCATTGTGCGGAGGGGGTGAGACTTCGGGCGTGCAGGAAGGATCTGACGGGGAGGGCTCTTCTCACCACCAGCCAAGCTACACCTTGGTGCTTGTTGGAAAGTTCTGGTGATGAGGCATTCCGCCAAATGATTTGGCAGTCTGCTCGGGTAACCATCCGACAGTTTCCACCATCTCCTTTTCCCGTAGGGCCTTGAGGACATTCCGTGCAGACCACTGCCTGATGGATTGGTGGTCAAAGGTGTTTTCCGCAGAAACTGTTCCACGAATGATTGGTGGTACGGCACAGTCCAACTAGATGGAGCGTTCCACGGCAATGCGACCAGGTCCTTCCTTCACAACACTGGGGACAGATGGAATCTCAGCACGTAGTGACACTTGGTGTTGGCGTATTGGGGATCTGCACCCAGCTTGATGCAGCCGCACACGAAGGTAGTCATCAGGATGAGGGTGATATTGGGTACATTATGCCCACCCTTATCCAGAGGTTTGAACATCATGTCCCTTTGGACCCGGTCCATTTTGGATCCAGAGATGAAGCGGAAAATGACTCGGGTGATCGCCACAGCGCAGGAATGGGGTATGGGCCAGACCTGTGCCACTTACAGCAACAACGTGAGCTCCTCGCACCTGAGGACCAGGTTCTTACCCATAATGGAGAGAGTTGCTGCTCCCACATGCTCAGCTTGTGTTGTACCCTGGCTACTCGCTCCTTCCAGGTTTTGGTGCATGCCGCGGCCCTTCAGAACCATATCCCCAGCACCTTCAGGTAGTCTGACCTGACGGTGAAGGGTACAAAGGATCGGTCAGCCCAGTTCCCAAAGAACATGGCCTGTCTCTTGCCGTGGTTAACTTTGGCTCCCAAGGCCAGTGCGAACTGGTCGCAGATGCTCATCAGTCTGCACACAGACAGCGGGTTCGAGCAGAAGGCTGCGACGTCATCCATGTCCAGGGAGGTTTTAACCTGAGTGCCTCCACTGTCTGGGATTGTCACCCCTCTTATGCTCGCATCCTTCCTAATAGACTCGGCAAAGGGTTCAATACAGCAAATAAACAAGACAGGGGAGAGAGGACAACCCTGTCTGACTCCAGATTGGATTGGGAAACTTTCTGATTCCCACCCATTGATTGAGACTGTGCTACTGATGTTTGTGTAGAGCAGTTTGATCCAATTGCAGATTCCCTCCCCAAACCCCATTTTCGAAAGTACGTCCATCATGTAGGTGTGCGATATCCTGTCAAAAGCCTTCTCCTGGTCCAGGCTGATGAGGCAGGTGTCCACCCTCCTGTCCCGAATGTGGGTGATCGTATCCCTGAGTGGGTAAAGTACAGGTCTGATCAGGGTGGATCACCAACTCCAAAGCAGACTTGACTCGACTGGCTATGACTTTTGACAGTATCTTGTAGTCTACATTAAGCAGTGAGATGGGCCGCCAATTTCTGATTTCTGCCCTCTCCCCCTTCCCCTTGTAGATGAGGGTGATGATGCCTTTCCTCATGGATTCTGACATGCTGCCGGCTAGGAGCATACTGTCGTATACTTCCAGCAGGTCCTGGCCGACCCAGTCCCACAGGACCAAATGCAACTCAACCGGTAAGCCGTCGCTTCCAGGAGTTTTACTTATCTCGAAGGATTTGATGGCCTTAGTCAGCTCATCCAGAATTAGCGGTTTGTCCAGTCTCTCCCTCCTGCTGTCATCTAAGACCTCTGTGATAGATGACAGTAAGGACTGGGAGGCTCTGCTGTCTGTGGGCTTCGCGTCATACAGCCCAGCACAAAAGGATTTGCTGATCCTTAGTATGTCGGACTGCGAAGACATTACCGAGCCATCCTCTTCCTGCAGGCTGCTGATAACAGAGCTCTCTCTGTGTACCTTTTAGAAGAAGTAACACAAGCACATCTCATCCAGCTCAATGGAGCGGACTCTGGACTGGAAGATGATCTTGTAGGCCTCCGTGGCAAAGAGCGAGGCCTGCTGGCTCTTCACCTCATGAAGGTCCTCCTTGACCTTGACCCCCATCGACTGAAGCCAGAGCAGATTTTGCATATTTTTCTGGAGTCGTGACATTTCCATTTGTCTATCTCTCTCGCCCTCTGAACCCCTTTGAAGATAAAGAACCTCTTGATGTTCTCCTTGATCGCTTCCCACCACTGAACTGGAGACTCAAAGGTGGGGTTTCACGGTCCTCCAACCTTTGTAATCCCTTTTGAGTTCCTCAACATTCTCTGGGGTTAGCAGTGTAGCATTGAGCTTCCAAGTCCCCCTGCCAACCCGCTGGTCATCCTGTAAGTGAAAGTCAGCCAGTAAAAGGCAATGCTTGGAGAAGAACACCGGCTTGACGTCGGTGGATCTGACCGTGAAAACACGGGACACAAATAGGAAGTCAATCCTGGAATGGGCAGACCCGTCCGTTCTTGACCATGTGTATCTATGCTGCGCTCTGTCTGCAGGTTTGCTGAAGACGTCGTGCAGTTTGGCATCTTTTACTGTTTCTATTAAGGATCTGGACATAGCATCCAGTTTGCTGTCGTCTCTGCCGGATCATCCAGGTGCATCGATGATGCCTTTGAAGTCACCGCCTAGGATGACCGGCCTGGATGTCGCCAGCAGCAGTGGGAGATGCTGGAAGACGGTCAGCTGCTCGCTGCATTGAACCGGGGCATAGACGTCAATCAACGAGAGCGGAGTGTTGTTGTACATAACATCTGCTACGAGGTGATGACCGCCAAATGGTTCTCCAGGACACGGGAAGCATCCAGGAGCTCCCACATAGCACAGGAGGTGGACTCTCGAGGTTGAAGCCCCCCTGCCATTCCTTTACGTTCACTGTTTTTCGGCTGCCGCATACGATGATGGGCCAAGTGGTCTCTTTCTCTGCCTTAAACCTTCTATGATTCTATGATTCTATCATGCTCACTAACATCATCCCCTTTTCATATACAGCACCACAGAGAGAGAGAGAATCAGTCCGACCATTCGTAACAGTGTGTCCATATCACACTGTATTACACATTCTTATGTATCATCAGAGACAGTATTAGTAACACAATAAAGTGCATACATATCATCCTAAATAATGGTATCCCAAACATATGTACAGCATTAGAGAGGGAGTGTCAATAGTGCATTTTCTATTAGTGTGTCCATATCACACCCAATAACTGGATCCCACGTTTTTATGGAGCACTAGAGACAGAGCTGAAAGTGAATAAGTGAGAGAGAGAGAGAGAGAGATCCCCATCAGCAGTTACAGGCTGACCTGGAAGCCTCATTTTATCTTGAAAGATCCGTGGGAGTCAGACGGTGCAGTCTCATCTCTAACTGACATTGTATCAGAAACAGACACATTATTATTCCTAGACTCTGGGTAAAAGTTAGAGAGTGAGGTGAACAATGTTCCAAATTTAACGCTCTTGGCCCTGTTGATCTCTGAAATCTCAGCTCACACCGTTCGATATGACTGTCAGTGAAGGACAGTTTCAATGTGATGACATTAATCTGGGACTGTTACTGTCAGATATTAACTCCTGCGCGATCGCAGCAAACACAGCGACTCTCTCGGAGAATTGCTTTGAGAAGACGGGTGAATGAAGAGCAAACACACTGCAGGGAATGATCTCAAACTGAGCTTCAGAAAGGGGGAATCCCCCAGCTTGAAACGTTTTCTGACCTTTCCCCACAGCCCCAGTTCCTTTGCTCAAACTCGGAGAAAACTGAACTGGGGAAAGTTCCAGTTTATTTTTGTCAGTTCCGATGAAGGGTCACTGACCCGAAACGTTAACTCTGCTTCACTTTTCACAGATACTGCCAGACCTGCTGAGTGGTTCCAGCATTTCTTGTTTTTATTTCAGATTTCCAGCATCCGCAGAATTTTGCTTTTATTCCAATTTACTTTTTTTTGTAAATGAGTGGGGAAAGAAGCGCATGCGCGATGCGCCTCCTCCAGCCGTGTCCTTCTGCGTCATTTAATTAGTGAGCGGAAGAAGTTTGTTTGAAACAGACGGGAATGGAGACTTAGAGCCCCGGGGTAAGTGAGTAAACAGCAGTCTCCTTCCAGCAGCACATTGCTTTGAGAGCCCTTCCGCAGAGGGGCTCAGAGATCAGCATTGACGACGGAGCAAGTTCAGGGGGAGTTGGGGGCTGTTTGTAAGAGGCGGAGTGGAGCAGGAACATGGAGTGAGCGCGGAAGGAGAAGCCTTTCTCAGGCTGTTTGTGGACAAGGTAACGGAGACAGAGCAGGAAGAAGCTGCTGTTGAAAATCATTGTTGTTTTCTCTCCTCAAACCTGTAATGCATGTTCATGGTTTAGCTCCAGTTTCACACTGTGTTGTTATTGAGCAGTGAATAGAGGGAACAGAGCCAGACAGTAGGGATGGGGACAGTTATGCAAACAACACCTATTGCTGGCGCCAGGTGAGTAGTGTCAAGGAAACATTTTAAACAGCAGCTGTCGGTTTCCGTTGAACGATTGATCCAAGAGAAGCAAGGAAATGGCAGATACTCTGAACAAGAATTTTTCAGCTGTCTTCACAGAAGTAGACACAAAAAACATCCCAAGAATAGTAGAAAATCAAGGGGAGTAAGGAGGGGGGAACTTAAAACATCACCAACGCGAGAAAAACATGTTTTTAGAAAACTAATGGGACTAAAGGTAGACAAGTCCCCTGGATCTGATGGCTTACATTCTAAGGTTTAAAAGAAGTGTCTGCATAGATAGTGGATGCATTGGTTGTAATCTTCTTAAATTCCCTAGATCCTGCAACAGTTCCAGTGGATATTAAACTGCAAATGTAATGTCCCTGTTCAAGAAAGCAGTAAAGAGAAAGCAGGCAACGATAGGCCTGTTAGCCTAATGTCTGCCATTGAGAAGATGCTGGAACCAATGATTAAGTCAGTCATCGCAGAAAACATAGAAAAATTGGAGCAGGAGTAGGCCATTCGGCCCTGCTCTGCCATTCAAAAATGATCAAGTCTGATCGTATAATTCAGTACCCTCTTCCCGCTTTCTCCCCATATCCCTTGATCCCTTTTGCATTAAGAAATATATCTATCTCCTTCTTGAATATATTTAATGACTTGGCCTCCACTGCCTTCTGCAGTACAAAATCATGAGAGGTATAGACAGGGTGGATAGCAAGAAGCTTTTTCCCAGAGTGGGAGATTCAATTATTAGGGGTCATGAGTTCAAAGTGAGAGGGGAAAAGTTTAGGGGGATATGCGTGGAAAGTTCTTTACGTAGAGGGTGGTGGGTGCCTGGAACACGTTGCCAGTGGAGGTGGTAGACGTGGACACGATAGCGTCTTTTAAGATGTATCTAGACAGATACATGAATGGGCAGGAAGCAAAGAGATACAGACCCTTAGAAAATAGGCGACATGTTTAGATGGAGGATCTGGATCGGCGCAGGCTTGGAGGGCCGAAGGGCCTGTTCCTGTGCTGTAATTTTCTTTGTAGAGAATTCCACAAGTTCATCACCCTCTGAGTGAAGAAATTTCTCCTCATCTCGGTTCTAAATGGCATACCCATATCCTGAGACCGTGACCCCTGATTCTGGACTCCCCAGCCATCAGGAACATCCTCCCTGCATATAGCCTGACTAGTGCTGTTAGAATTTTATAGGTTTCTATGAGATTCCCTCTCATTGTTCTAAACTCTAGTGAGTATAGGCCTAGTCAACCCAATCGCTCCTCATTGTCAATCCTGCCATCCCAGGAATCAGCCTGGTAAATCTTCTTTGCACTCCCTCCATGGCAAGAACATCCTTCCTCAGATAAGGAGACCAAAACTGCACACAATACTCCAGATGTGCTCTCACCAAAACCCTGTATAACTGGAGTAAGACTTCCTTGCTCCTGTACTCAAATCCGCTTGCAATGAAGGCCAACATACCATTTGCCTTCCTAACTGCTTGCTGCACCTGAATATTTGCTTTCAGCGACTGGTGTACAAGGACACCCAGGTCTCTTTGCACCTCCCCCTTTCCCAATCTGTCACCATTCAGATAATAATCTGCCTTTCTGTTTTTACAACCGAAGTGAATAACCTCACATTTATCCAAGTTATACTGCATCTGCCATGCATTTGCCCACTCACCCAACTTGTCCAAATCACATTGGAGCCTCTTTGCATACTCCTCACAACTCAGTTTCCTCCCCAGCTTTGTGTCGTCTGCAAACCTGGAAATGTTCCCTCACCCAAGTCATTAATATATATTGTGAATAGCTGGGGCCCAGGCACTGATCCCTGTAGTACGCCACACTTCACTGCCTGCCACCTGGCAAAAGGCCCGTTTATTCCTACTCTCTGTTTCCTGTTTGTCAACCAATTCTCAATCAATGCCAGTATATTACCCCCAATCCCATCTGCTTTAATTTTGCACACGAACCTCTTATGTGGGACCTTATTAAAAGCCTTCTTAAAATCCAGATACAACACATCCCCTGGTTCTCCTTTATCTATTCTACTAGTTCCATCCTCAAAAAGCTCCAGTAGATTTGTTAAGCAAGATTTCCCTTTCGTTAACCCATGCTGTCTTTGTCCAAACCCGTTTATGCTTTCCAGGTGTTCTGCTACCACATCCTTTATAATAGACTCTCGCACTTTACCCACTACTGATGTATGGCTAACTGGTCCGTAATTCCCTGTTTTTTCTCTCCCTCCTTTTTTAAATAGTGAGGTTACATTTGCCACCCTCCAATCTGTAGAACATTTAGAAAATTATAATACAATCATGCAGAGTCAACATGGATTTATGAAAAGGAAATCAAGTTTGCCAACATTATTAGCGTTCTTTGAGGATGTAAGAAGCAGGGTAACTGAAGGGGAACCAGTCGATGTCGTGTAGTTGTATTTTGAAAAGGCATTCGCCAAAGTGCCATGCAAAATGTTACTACACAAGGTAAGAGCTCGTGGTGTTAACGGGTAATATATTGTTTATTTTATTTATTTAGAGATACAGTACTGAAACAGGCCCTTCAGCCACCGAGTCTGTGCTGACCATCAACCACCCATTTATACAAATCCTACATTAATCCCATTACCCTCTCACATCCCCAACTTCCCTCAATTCCCCTACCACCTAGCTATACTAGGGGCAATTAATAACGGCCAATTTACCTATCAACCTGCAAGTCTTTTGCTGTGGGAGGAAACCGGAGCACCCTGCGAAAACCCACGCGGTCACAGGGAAAACTTGCAAACTCTGCACAGGTAGTACCCAGAATCGAACCCAGGTCGCTGGTACATGCTTACTAACAAGAAACAGAGAATTAGGATAAATGTGTCATTTTCAGGTTTGCAAACTGGAACTCGTAGAGTGCCACAGGGATCAGTGTTGGGGCCTCAACTACTTCCAGTCTATATTAATGATTTGGATGAAGGGATCGAGTGTATTGTAACTAAATTTGCTGTTGATACAAAGAAAGGTGTGAAAGCAAGTTGTGCGGAGGACACAATGAGTCTGCAAAGAGATAAAGACAAGTTAAGTGTGTGGGAAAAAATTGGCATTTTAAGTATAATGTGGGAAAATGTGAGGTTATCCACTTTGGTATGATGTAGAGAAAAGAAGAATATTATTTAAATAAGGAGAGACTGCAGAATGCTGTGGCATAGAGGGATCTGGGTGTCCTCTTATATGAATCACAAAAAGTTAGCATGGAAGTACAGCAAGTAATTAGGAAGGCTATTGGAATTTTGGCCTTTATTGCAATGGGGATGGAGTAGAAATGTAGGGAAGTCTTGCTCCAACTGTACAGCGTGTTGGTGAGACCACACCTTGAGTGTGTATACAGTTTTGGTCTCCTTATTTAAGGAGGAAAATACTTGCATTGGAGGTAGTTCAGGCAAACATCACTAGGTTGATTCCAGGGATGAAGATGTTGTCTTATGAGGAACGTTTGACCTGGTTGTGCTACACTCATTGGAGTTTAGAAGAATGAGAGGTGATCTTATGAAACATATACGATACTGAAGGGGCTTGACAGGGTATTTACTGAGATGATGTTTCCCCTCATGAGGGAATCAAGAACTAGGGGGAACAGTTTCAACATAAGGGGGCACCCATTTTCGATGGAATTGAAGAGGAATTTCTTCTCTCAAAGGGTTGTTGTTCTTTGGAATTCTCTACCCAAGAGGATGGTGGAAGCTGGTCATTGAATATATTCAAGGCTGCGTTAGACTGACTTTTGATTTACAAGGGAGTGAAGTGTTATTGGGACAGGCAGGATAGTGGAGTTGAGACGATGATCAGATCTGCCATGATCTTATTAAATGGTGGAACAGACTCGAGTGGCGGAATGGCCTAATCCTGCTCCTAGTTATTATGTTCTTGCATTATAATGCCAGGTGGAATTAAAAACTTGACTTGTGCAAATATCCCTGCTCCAGCAGGTATTCCCATTCATGGAGCAGTGCAGATGTTGGGTTGTTCCTGGCTGCCACTAAATTGTTATAAAACTACCAAAGAAAACCTGATCAGCAGAAGCTGAGTGCTGCAGTGGAATCAGACACTGACACTCTTTGTATTACTGATCATCCTTTGTGGTTGGTCATAATGATTATTAATTGAAATAGTATATTCATGTCTTTTCGAGCTTCCACCTCAATTGATCTTGAGTTACAAGAGATATTTTTCTTTCTTTCTGTCAGCAAATACTTGAAGGAACCAGAAGGATTGTGATGATTCCCCGGCACAAGGATATGTACAGTCCACTCCTTCTAACACAGAGTAGGTACATTATCACTCCCAGAGCTCAGAGACACAGACAGGCCATGAGTTCCACAGTCACAGAGAGCAGAAGCAGTCAGGCTCACACTGATCCCAAGTTCCAGAGACACATTTTCAATCCAGCAGACAATCAAACAAAGCAGGAGAGGCAGAAGTTGTTTCCAACTCACCCCAACTCAGTACTGCTGAAAGCTAGGTACATCAATCTTAGTTCAAAATCACACCCACTATCATATTGAAAAGCACCGGATCAATCCCACAAGAGTGCACCCTAAGCTACAAATTAAATATGAGGTAGAGCAGCTGATGGAAAGGTACAGAATGAATCCGAATAATGTAGCCCAGACTGCAGACTGAGTGACATATTACAATGTAGTACAAACATCTGATACAGTATCAAAAGGAAAGTTACAGTATTATGTCAATTAGTGCATACTGCACTGCACATTACATACCAATCCAATAATCTCTCCAAGAGCTGTACTGAATGATATCTTATCAATTGAATGATTCTGATTATACTGAGCATGCCATGTGTGAGTTTGAAATATATGTTGTCATTCACAAATGTGTTCATACAGTTACAGACTGAAGACTAGTCCAAAAAGCTCAAACCACAACTCAGTAATACACACAGTTAAAATGTGCAGTGATCTATATTTTAAAATACTAGTGAGACAAGAAAATGGTGATACATTATGGCATTAAACAAATAGTTCTCAATACCATCCCGTAGATACATATTAAGTACAGGTACAGAAGAATTCCACACTCATACAGCACCAGCGTCACATAGATACAGAATGTACACTTGCAGACATAACCAGCAGCTGAGAGGTACAAAATTAATCCCACTGTAATGGACTGTCCAATAGACAGACACATAAAAAATGAATTGTAACGCATATTTCGTACCAGAGACTGCCAAATGCAAAATGAGCCGTGGATATGCACACGCAGACTGTACCAGAAACTGACTGATACAGAATGAGACCCACACTCATACGTAGTACCAGAGGCTAACAAGTAAAGAATAAATACAATATACACTTCCAGTACCAGAAAATAATATATGCATAACAGATATCACTCACGTACATTAGCAGAGATTGACAGACAACAGAATGAATCCCACAATCTCATTCAGTACCAGATACTGACAGGTACAGAATGAATCCCATACACACTGTACTAGGCACTGAAAGACATAGGAGGAATTGCACATTCACATACAATAGAAAACACTGACAGATACTGTAGGAGTCACATGCTCACAGTCAGTACCAGATACTGTTGAAAAGAGAGTTAATCCCACACTTGCATTCATTGCGAGAGACTGACAGATACATAAAGGATATCGACACTCACATGGAGTAACAGAGACTGACATGCAGAACTTGAACCACACATATGCATAGTACCAAAGTCTGAAAGGTATTGAGTCAATCCCATAATCAGATACAGTGTCAAAGACTGACAGGCACATTCGAGTTCACGTGGCTAGAATACCAGAGATTTTCACGCACAGAATGAACCTTATTTCTCATTCAGTCTGGATACTGATAGATGCACAATGAATCCTACAATCATACTCGATACCAAGTTCAGACAGACACCATATATATTCCCCTCTTATTCACAGTATCATAGACTGACAGGCACAGAGTAAGTCACAAAATCAATTAACTTCAGAGACCATCAGATAGAGAATTAATCTCACTCTCACAGAAAGAACCAGAGATTGACAGATATACAGTGAGACCATAAAATGACTCACATACAATGACAGACACATAATTAAAACCACTGGCATATATAGTACCTTAGACTGACGCATAGAGAATGAACCATACAGTCACATTCTGACTGTAAGATTGATGCATACACAATGAATCTCACACTCACATTTAGTTCTGGACACTGACAGATACCGAATGATATCCATATTCACCCACAGTAGCAGATAGATACAGAAGCTGCCACACATTCACATACAATACTCATGATTGACATACAGAATGAATCAAACAATCACATTTAGTTTCATAGACTGACATTGAAATAATCTCACACTCAGACACAGTACCACAGACAGATAGATGTAGAATTATACTCGCTGTCACATAACGTACCAGAAAGTGTGTCAAAATTAATCTCATACAGTACAAAAGATGGATTGAATTTGTCCCACACTCAATGTAATAGGTTTTAAGCAAGTGAAGCGGGGGTGGGGGGAGGTGGGGAAGAGAAGAAAAGGGAAGGTGTGTAATCGGGCAGAGGGCAGGAGAGATTAACTGACAAGGAGGTCATGGGGCAAAGGCAAAGGGAGTGTGCTAATGGTGTAGTGAAAGACAAAATATTAGTGCAGAGAGAGTGTTAATGACAGAATAATCAATAGTTCTGTCCAAAAGCACATACTTGAAAAACCAAGTTCAAGGCAGGCACATGGTTAAAAAAAAAAGATAAAATAAAATAATAAAAAGGGTTGAGAGCCCTGTCAACCACAGTGAGGGGGAAATCGGAAACGAAGTTGATGAAATTTTCCAGTTCGGAGCGGGAGCAGGAAATGACACTGATCCAGTCATCATTGTACCGGAAAAAGAGCTGGGGGTGGGGTCCTGAGTAGGACTGGAAAAAAGAATGTTTGACATACCCCAGAAAAAGACAGGCATAACCATTTACAGAGATAGGGCACAAAGAATCATCATGGAAAGAGGCATGAGCTTCAAATCCAAAGCTGAAGTGATAGGATCAGAGAAACAGCTGTTTGTTCTGCAGTGTGGACTTCGGTCAGATCTGTAAACAAGCAGTTCCACAACAAAGGGAGAGAACTCAAAAATTAGAGTTCTGCCTTTCAGGAATATTGCCGGGAAGCACTTTTTCACACAATGTGGAGCGGGAACCTGGAATTCTCTCCGAAAAATAAGATAAACCAGAGGGTCAATTGACAATTTCCAACCTGAGATTGAGAGATGTTTATCCAGTGATGGTCTGAGGGTTTATGAAATCACAGCAGGTAGCTGGAGTTAAGATACAGGTGAGCCAGGATCTAATTGAAAGGTGCAGCAGGCTCGAGGGGCTGAATGGCCGACCCACATTTCTATGTTCCTATGGCTGCAACAGGGCAGAAACAGCTGCGAACATACGTTGCATTTCACATTTAACAGCACAAATACCAGCAGTCAGGAGCTGAAAAGGGAAAGATGACCCCTCGATGACCTCAGAATAAGTACAGAATGGCCTCCTTCAGAACTGGTGATTTTATCAGGATAAGATGGCGAACATTAGAAATTAATCCAACGGGAATCGCCATCCTCCGCCTCCAGGAATTGGACAATATAATGCTGGGATGTGGGAGATTGGTTTGGGCAGGGGGTTGGCTGTGACACCACGAACACTCCCTCTCCACCTCCTCACTCCATCACCCCACCCCCTTCCCCTCTCCATGGGACCCCGGCATCATCCGATCCACAGATACTTTCCAGCAGACATCGCTGGGGAGTGACCGGAGTCCTGGTTCTCTGTCTCCATTTTCCCTGTCCCACCCATGGCCACTGAGGCTCCTCTCCCCCCACCCACCCTGAGAGTAACTAACCCACCTTGTCCATAAATTTAAACTGGAAAAGTGTCTCGTTAAGAGCAGGAGCAGAGGGGAGGCTGTAACGTATCAGTGAGGATTGTGTTCCTGAATCCCCAACTCTTTTTGCCATGTTTCCATTCAATGTCCACACTCTCTCCTTGGTCTGTCCCTGGAGACCTGTCATATCACGATTCTCTCCAGGGAATTTCTAAAGATATTTCCCCCATCCCTCCAGGATTGGCCTGGAGTCTCCAGCACTCCCTCCATTGCAGTACTTTCTGAAATACTACCCGTGCCATGTATTAGTCAAGAGAGACAGAGGGGAACGAGACAGATCAACAGGATGTCTGGCAGATTCAGTGTGAGACGGTAACACTGCCGGGTAAAGGCCGCTTTCCAACTCCAATCTTAACACAGGAGATTCCCCAAACAGCTGCAATAAGGTGTTTGTAAACTGCTGGAAGAGGATGTGTGTGGAAATGGTGATGTTACTGAGTAGGTTATTTGTTATAGAATGGACTGTGTTTAGGTGGGAATATTACTGAGTGTTAATTGTAGCGGAACCATATTTAAAAGCTCCGGCTTTCTGGAAAGCCTTGACTATGAAGGCCGAGTCTGGAAGGGTTTGTGTGGAGAGCTGGGTTTCGGTTCCACTGTTAATAAAGGGTTTGAAATTGGCGAACCAGAGGAAATTGGAGGTGGAGCTGAAAGATGAGGGGCCGTTCTCTCTCCGTCTGTCACTCTGGGTGTCTCCTCCCCATCTGCTCTCTGTTCAATCTTCACTCTGTCTCCTCCCCTTCCTGCTCTCTCTCTGCCATTCTCAGGCAGGTCCGGGCGGTCTGTGTAAAGTAGAGCCTGCAAGAGTCTGCTTCTTTTATTGTGTAGTGACCTGAGTGAAGAATCATCATGTCTGGCAGAGGTAAAGGAGGCAAAGAACTGGGCAAAGGCGGAGCAAAGCGGCACCGCAAAGTGCTTCGTGATAATATCCAAGGCATCACCAAACCAGCAATCCGCCGTGGCGGGGTCAAGCGGATCTCGGGTTTGATCTATGAGGAGACTCGCGGGGTGTTGAAGGTTTTCCTGGAGAATGTGATCAGGGATGCGGTCACCTACACTGAGCACGCCAAGCGCAAGACAGTCACTGCCATGGATGTGGTGTACGCTCTGACACGGCAGGGCCGCACTCTCTACGGATTCGGCGGTTGAACAATTTGACCATTTCCAGCAAACACAAAACAAAGGCTCTTCCAAGAGCCACCCACCGCCTCACAGAGAGAGCATTGACCGAGAAATGGGAGCTGGGATAGGCTGTTCAGAACAGTTCAATCAATCTGAAATATTTCAGATTTCCAGCATTCGCAGTATTTTACTTTTAATTCTTTGTTCAATCAATCTGCTGTGTTCGGGATGAAAAAAACTGGAATCCCCGAATTTGACATTTCATTTGCAGCAAGGATGTGCAGTGGATTTGATTTTCTAAACGGGCTGTGTAAACAGTGCCCGAGACTCTCCAGTTAGTTATTTCCCCAGTCGACACATGCCCTCAGTGAAAAGCCACATCACTCCTCCAGAATCACTCATTGTTTTCATAGAATTTCAAAATGATTTCGCTGCAATGAGGGAATCCGGGAGTTTTGCAGCAGCGGTTAAATCGTTCACTGGAACCAGACCCACTTGTGATGTTATTTCCCACGAGACGGTGTTTCCTGCACTGAAACTGACAGGGTTTGTGAAACTGATCAGTTTCAGCTCAGTCATTCAGGGACCTGGAATTCCCGCAATTTGAGCCCGCGCTGTCCAGAGCCCACTTCTGATTGGTCACCCACGTCTCATTCACATGTCTTAACCAATTGCCGAGCCTCGAATTAGAAAATACAGCAAATCACTGGCTTAAATTGGCAGAAAGTTTGAATTCGAAAAAGCCGTCAATTTCAGTGTCGGAAAGAAGCGAATTAATGGTAAATCTGGCGTTTGTTTAAAGCTGTTCGTAAAATCGGGCCAGGACTTTGTGCTGATAAAAGCGGAATAAAAAAAGCTTTTGATGGATTATATATATTACGAAGTTTTAATCTGTAATTTTTTGTCTACTTATCTGTCCATGGCGCTAAGACTCTATTCATCTATCTGTAACGGGACAAATAACTCACTCAGTGTGGAAGTAATAAATTAGACAGGCTTTGGGGTGACAGTGAGAAATCACTGAAACAGATGCTTAAACATTTGAAATAGTTCTCATTCGGTCCTGTCATTGGCATTCTGGAATCAGACAGTAATCAGCCCTTTCACAGAGACTGTGGGTGGCTCTGAAAAGAGCCTTTGGTGTATTAGGTGACATTTTGGCCGCTTTACTTTTTCTGGGAGCTCTGAGCGCTGGTTTTCTTCGGCAGCAGCACGGCCTGGATATTAGGCAGCACCCCGCCCTGAGCGATGGTCACTCCCCCCAGCAACTTGTTGAGCTCCTCATCGTTGCGGACGGCCAACTGCAGGTGTCTGGGGATGATGCGGCTCTTCTTGTTGTCAAGGGCCGCCGTTGCCAGCCAGCTCGAGGATTTCAGCGGTCAGATACTCGAGCACAGCAGCCAGATAGACCGGGGCTCCGGCACCCACACGCTCAGCATAGTTGCCCTTTCTCAAGAGCCTGTGAACACGGCCCACCGGGAACTGCAATCCAGCCCGGGAGGAGCGAGACTTGGCCTTGGCCCGAGCTTTGCCGCTGGTCTTTCCTCTTCCAGACATTTCCACAATCTCGCAAATACTTTCACAAAGAATGGATAATTTCCGCCGCATTTACTTTACTTATAGACTAAAAACTGTCCCCATTGGCCGGTACTTAATTCACCTCATTTGCCTATATTCTTCACCAATCAGGTCACTGACAACAGAAGAGGGCGGGGTTTACCGCCAAAACATCAGAAGCAGAAAATTTGTCAATTTCAATAAGACCGCCAATTTCATTGTCAGAAAGGAGCGGATTAAAATAAATGTCATCCTTCGTCAAATATTTAAAATCCCTTCTCTTTATTTTGTTTTATTCAACTTTTTCCGTCACGAATTACAGACGCGGGTTTAAAATGTTATTTAAATTGTGGATCTTTCTACAATTGCTTTCAAACTGTCCCGGGAGGTACTAAATCCCTGTTCACAGCATTTCCCTGAAGGGAAACATTCAGTTTATCTTCAATCAGTGTCCTTCTCTGAAAAGAGGAAGCAGGATCGAGTCCTCAAACTGCCCTTAGTCTGCTGTGTAATAATCCCATTCCGGGCTGTTACACTGCGAAGAGTTACTGTTAATAAAATGATGAATCAGTTCACATTTCAGGAATAGAGTGAAGGGACTGATGTCTGACTCTTGCCGCTGAAAGCAGCTGTTAATGCGGTCATTCAGGGGCTGTGCAAAACCACAATAACAGCTTTAAGCAAAAAAGTAAAGGCGGATGAGCGGATTATGGGTTTGAGTTCGGTTTATGGGACAGCAGACAAAAACACAGCAGTGGGACATTTATTATGTTGCACATTGTCTTAAAATGATTTCATAGAGATGTTCGGATGCAGCTTTTTCAGAGAGATTGTGGGTGGCTCTTAAAAGAGCCGTTGTGTTTGGGATGTTATTCAGTCCATTGTGCAGTTTTACTTGGAGCTGGTGTACTTGGTCGCCGCCTTTGTCCCTTCCGACACGGCGTGCTTGGCCAGCTCCCCGGGCAGCAGCAGGCGCACTGCGGTCTTGATCTCCCGGGAGCTGATCGTTCTGCGCTTGTTGTAATGGGCCAGGCGGGAAGCCTCACCCGCGATGCGCTCGAAAATATCGTTCACAAACGAGTTCATGATACTCATGGCCTTGGAGGAGATGCCGGTGTCGGGGTGAACCTGCTTCATCACTTTGTAGATGTAGATGGAGTAACTCTCCTTCCTCGACTTTCTCCGCTTCTTGCTGCCCTTTGTGGACGGTTTATTTAAGGTTTTCTTGGCGCCCTTCTGAGCAGCTGCTTTCTTCTTCTCCTCAACCATCTTGAGTTTCAATTTCAGACACAGAAATAAACCAAACCCCTTCCGAGTGCAGATTAAATAGACAATCCCACAGCACTATGCTAATGGGGGATGGGGGAAAGTAAAGATTGTGATTGGGTGATTTGGAATGATGTCCCAACGATTTAATATTGTAATTCGACATTTGGTCTCTTTCGCCATCCAATCAGATTAAATATTTGCAACCAATCACAAATCCCCGTACTGCAATCAGGAAGTATATTGCACAAAGACTCTCTCCAGCCCCAGTTTATATTGAAAGAGCTGCTCCCTGTGGAGAGCTTCCTGGAAATGTCCTGGCTGTTGTTAGGAGGACACTTATTGACTGATTCTGTGTCGTTGTGTCTCTGCTATTGCATGTGAGTGTGCAATTAATTTCATTTTTAGTCTAGGCTACTGTGTTTGAGTGTTTTATGTAATTTGGTAACTCAGTCTCTGGTGCTGTATGGATTCATTCTGTCTCTGTCAGGTACTGTGTTTGAGTGTGAGGAGATGAGGTGGAGTGTTGCAGCAAGGAAGATGGAAAAGAGCATTGGTGCCGATGACACAGCCTTACTTGACCCCAGTTTGCACTCGGATTGGGTCAGTGATAGATCCGTTGGCAAGGATTACAGCTTGCATGTCGTAGTGCAGTATGTATGAGGAGGACATTCCATAATCCCTCTCGGTTGGTAGAGTCGAAGGCCTTTGTCAGGTCAGAGAAGGCCATGTATAAAAGTTGCTGCTGCTCCCTACATTTTCTTGAAGTTGTCTTGCTGTGAAGATTATGTTCACTGTGCCTGTTGGTGGACAGAATCCACATTGTGATTCCAGTAGGAGCTCTTCAGCCACGGGGAGGAGGCAGTTGAGAAGGACTCTTGTGATGACCTTCCCTGTGGTGGACAGCAGGGATACCCCTCTATAGTTAACACAGTCGGTCGTGTCAACTTTTTTTAAAGATGATCACAATTACCGCATCACGGCGATCCCCTGTCATGCTCTCCTCCTTCCAGATGAGGGAAATGAGACATGTATTTGTGTCGAGTGTTTCTCTGCCATATTTTAGAATTTTGATGTGAATTCTATCTATTCTGGCAGTCTTATTGTTTTTTGGCTGTCCATCTCTAACGTCATGTGTGAATGTGGGATTCATTCTGTACCTGTCACTCACTGGTACTTTGTGTAAGTGTGAGATACATTCTGCATCTGGCAGTCTTCGGTATTGTATGTGAGTGTGGAATACATTCTGTCAGTGGCACTGTGTGTGAGTATTTGATTCATTCTGTCAGTCTCTGGAATGTTATCTGATTTGGGACTTAGTCTGAATCTGTCAGTGGTTCTGTATGTGTGGAATTCAAGCTATATCTGTCAGTATCTCTGTGTGTGTATGTGAGTTCATTCTTTATCTGTCAGTCTCTGGTGATTTATGTGAGTTTGGCAGTCACTGAATCTGCCAGGTACTGTCGGAGTATTTGAGAATGATTTTGTATGTGTCAGTCTTTGCTACTACATAGGAGTGTGGGATTAATTCTGTATCTGTCAGACTTTGGTAGTGCGTGTGATTGTGGGATGAATTAATTCGCAGTCATTGGTGCCCAGTATGAATGTGTAAATCATTCTGTAACTCAGTCTGATATTGTTATGTGAGGGTAGGAATCACGTGTATCTTTCGATCACGGGTGCTGACTGTGAGCATGGGATTCATTCTGTACCTGTCGGTGGTACTGTATCTATCTGTGGGATTAATTCTGTACCTTTCAGTCACTGGTATTGTGTATGTAAGTGGGATTAATTCTAGATCCGCCACACATTGGTTGTGTGTGTGTGTGTGTGTGTGTGTGTGTGTGTGTGTGTGTGTGTGTGTGTGTGTGTAAGAACATAAGAAGATACGAACTAGGACAGGAGTAGACCATTTGGCCCATCAAGCCTGCTCTGCCACTCAATAAGATCATGGCTGTTCTGATTGTGGCCATAACTTCACTTTCCTGCCTGCCCCCATAACCATTGACTCTGTTGTCGATCAAAAACCTGTCTATCGCTGCGTTGAATATATTCAATGACACAGCCTCCACAGTCCTCTGGAGAGCAGAATTCCAAAGATTAACAACCCTCTCAGAGAAGAAATTCCTCCTCATCTCCTTCTTGAAAGAGAGACTGCTTATCTTAAACTCTGGCCCCTAATTCTATAATCCCCCACAAGGAGAAACATCCTCTCAGCATCTACCTGTCCAGCCCACTGAGAATCTTACAGGTTTCAATAAGATCACCACTCAATCTTCTGAACTCCAGTGAGTATAGGCCCAACCTGCTCAACTTTTTCTCATAAGACAATCCAACATCCCAGCAATCAGTCGAGTGAACCTTCTTTGAACTGATTCCAATGCAAGTATATTCCTCCTTATGTAAGGAGACCAAAACTGTATGGGGATGGGATGTCACTAATGCCCTGTAAAGTTATAGCAAAACTTCCTTACTTTTAAACTCCATTCCCCTTGCTAAAAATGCAAACATTCCATTTGCCTTCCTAATTACTTGCTATACCTTCATGCTAACATTTTTGTAATTCATGTACCTGGACACCCAGATTCCTTGGTCCAGCAGCATTCTGCAGTCTCTCTCTATGTAAATAATATTCTGTTTTTCTATTCTACCTGCCAAAGTAGACAATCTCACATTTCCCCATATTATACTCCATCTGCCAAATGTTTTCCCACTGACTTAACCTATCTATATCTCTTTGCAGACACATTGTGTCCTCCTCACAACTTGCTTTCCTACCTATCTTTGTACCATCTACAAATTTGGCAACAATATACTTGGTCCCTTTATGCAAGTTATTAATATAGACCATAAATAGTTGAGATAATGTATCTTTCAATCTGATACAGGATTGATGTGCAAATGTAACTCAGGCTGTGCTAATCAATTTGATCAATGCCATTCAGTCTGACTCTGAGGGAGAATCTTGGACTTGTGTGCAAAATGAGCTCAGTCTGGAATTGTACAGTATCTTCCATCTGACACTATGAGGTTTCAGGACTGGTATGTAATTTATAGCTCAGACTAAACTCATCAAATTTATAATGTATCTTTTAGTTTCACAATCCGGATGAGTTTTAAACTGGAATCTGAGTTTGTATCTCAGGTTATACGATATTTCAGAATCTCTCAATCTGATTATGCACTTGAGATTTGGACTTGTATCTAATGTATATGTCTGGACACATTATGGGAATTAATACTGATAATAAACTGATAACATGTGTAAATATTGGGCTGGTATTTAACTTGAATCTCAGATTATATTAGTTTAGTTTAGAGATACAGCACTGAAACAGGCCCTTCGGCCACCGAGTCTGTGCCGACCATCAACCACCCATTTATACTAATCCGACACTAATTCCATATTCCGACCACATCCCCACCTGTCCCTATATTTCCCTACCACCTACCTATACGAGGGGCAATTTATAATGGCCAATTTACCTATCAACCTGTAAATCTTTTGGTCATGTGGGAGAAAACCGGAGCACCTGGAGGAAACCCACGCAGACACAGGGAGAACTTGCAAACCCCACACAGGCAGTACCCAGAATTGAACCCGGGTCGCTGGAGCTGTGAGACTGCGGTGCTAACCACTGCACCGCCCTTAATTCTATAGCTTTGAAAAGGGAACCATGTGTCAGTTCTATGTGTATTTAATTTGTAGCTGAGGTTGCACTATTGTGGGATTGACACACTGATAATTTGATAGTGGGTGAGAATTTGGACTGGGATTTATGAATCTACCTATCAGTGGTACTGAGTTGGGGTGACATGGAAACAACGTCTGTCTCTCCTGTTCTGTTTGATTGATGGATTGAAAATGTGTCTCTGTAACTATTTCTGCTGTCTGAGACTGTGGAACTGATGACCTGTCTGTGTCTCTGCGCTCTGTGAGTGATAATGTACGGACTGTGTGTGAGAAGGAGCTGGTGACACTCTTCCTTGTAACTTGGGTGGAGGAAACATCACATTTATTCTGGTTGATTCAATTATTTGTCTGTTTGAACAAAAGTATGTTTGTAACTAAAATACAGGTGAGATAGAAGATACAGGATTTTAATGAATTTAATCTCTCGAATAATAATGAGCCCCCACAAAGGAAGCCCAGTCATACAAATATTATCATTGTTTGACTGCACTGCAGTAACAGGTTCTTCCCATTCTGTCTCCTTTCCCCGTAGACACACAGCCTGAGAATGGCCTCTCCCTTCCCCCACTCACCCCATGTTCCGGGACCAGTTGATTCTCCATTCCGCCTCTTTTAAACAGCCCCCGTCTGCCCCTGAACTTGCCCCGGACTCGATGCTGATCTCTGAGTCCATCTGCGGACACGCTCCCAAAGCGATATGCTGCTGGAAGGAGGCTGCTGTTTGCTTCCTTCCCCCGGGAACGGGATCTCTCCATTCGCGACTGTTTCAAACTATCTTCTTCCGCTCACAGGGGAGGGGAGCGCAGGCGCAGATTCAGGCAACAATTCAGCAAACAGAAACATAGAAAATTTCCGGCGCAGAATGAAGCCATTCGGCCCAACATGTCCGTGCCAGCTCAAAGAGAGCGATCCAGCCTGGTCCCGCAGTTTATTGTTATTGGACAGTGAAGTGTGGAAATAGAAGCGGACAGTCAGAATGTGGGGAGTTACACAAAGAGAATCTATTATTGGCACCAGGTGAGAAGTGTGAAGGACACATTTTAAACAGCGGCTGTTTGGTTTCGCTTGAACGGTTAGACCATGGGAGCGGGAACTGGAAATCTGACCTGTGTAAAAGTCCCTGTTCCGTCGGTCAGTCCCATTCATGGCCCAGTGGATTGTTTCTGGATGTCATTTAATTGTTGTAAAACGGCCAAAGCCCCTGGTATGCAGTAGCTGGGGGCTGAAGGACTGCAGTGGAATCAGACACTGACTCTGTTTGTATTGCTGGGTTTCCTTTGTGATTGTTCACAATGATTATTCATTCAAAGATTGTTTTGGTCTCTCTTGTAACTTCCACCACACCTCTTCCTGAATTATAATAAATACTTTTTCTTTCTACAGGCAAATACTTGAAGGAAGCAGAATAAATAGAATGATGCCTCAGCACAAGGGGAAGTGCAGCCGGCTTCTCACACACAGTAAGTACAGTATCATTCAGAGAGAAAAGAGACATCAGTTCCACAATCACTGCCAGCAGTACTAGTCAGACTGGCACTGATCCCCAGTTCCAGAGACTAACAGTCAATCCAACAGTCACACAGAGCATGACAGACTGAAGTTGTTTCCATTTCACCCCAACTCCGTCCCACTGACAGGTAGATACATCAATCCCAGTCCAAAATCACACCCACTATCAGATTGCAAGGCACTGTGTCACTCTCACAAGACAGCAGCCTGAACTACAAATTCAATGTCAGATAGAACAGACAGTCCCTGATTGTAAAGTCTCAATAATGTAACCAGACTGCAGACTGAGCTACATGTTACACACCACTCCACAAATCTCACAAGTGGTCAGACTGGAGGATACAGTATTAATTCCATTACTGCAGATTGAATGCACTGTTATCTACCAGGACATAAAGCATATTGTAAAATGAAAGGACACAGACCTGAAATGTTAATTGTGTTTCTCCCTCCACAAATGCTGCCTGAACTGCTGAGTATTTCCAGCATTTTTGTTTATTTCATATTTCCAGCATCAACAGACTTTTGCTTTTATTTTAGAGTTAAAGAAACATTGCATTGTGAGGTGGGAGTGACTGCCCTTGACATCAAGACAGCCTTTGACATGTATGGCAACAAGGCAGCCCTTGCAAAACCAATGTAAATAGAAATCGGGGCAAAATGCTCTGCTGTTTGCAGTCATACCTAGCACTAAGGAAGATGGCTGTGGTTGTTCAGGTCAATCATCTCAGTCTCCGGCCATTACAGCTGGAATTCCTTATGCTTGTGTTCTAGGCCCAACCATCTTCAGCAGCTTCATCAACAACCTTCCCTCCATCACAAGGCCAGAAGTGTGGATGTTTTCTGATGATTGCCCAATGTTCAGCACCATTCATGACTCCTCAGATACTGAAGCAGCCCATGTCCAGATGCAGCAAGACCTGCACAACATCCAGGCTTGGGCTGATAAGTGGCAAGTAACATTGGCATCAGATAAGTGCCAGGCAATGACCATCTCAAACAAGAGAGAATTTAATCATCTCCCCTTGATGTTCAATGGCATTACCATCACTGAATCCCCCACCATTAACATTGACCATTGGTTACCATTGACCAGAAACTGAACTGGACCAGCCATATAAGTGCTGTGACTGCAAGAGCAAGGTCAGAGGCTAGGAATTCTGCGGCGAGTAACTGACCTCCTGTTTCCCCACATCCGTCCACCATTCACAAGGCACAAGTCAGGAGTGTGATGGAATACTGCCCACTTGCCTGGATGAGTGCAGCTCCAACAACACTCAAGTAGCCTGTTTGATTGCCCACATCCACCACCTTCAATATTCACTCCATTCACCACTGATGCACAGTGGCAGCAGTGCGTACCAGCTAAAAGATGCACTGCAGCAACACACCAAGGCTTCTTCGACAGTACCTTCCAAACCTGGAACCTCTACCACCAACAAGGACAAGGGCAGCAGATGCATGGGAACACTACCACCTGCAAGTTCCCCTCCAAGCCACACACCATCCTGACTTGGAACTATATCACCATTCCTGCACTGTCACTGGGTCAAAATCCTGGAACTCCCTTCCAAACAGCACCGTTGGAATTCCTACATCTCAAGGACTGCAGCTGCTCAAGAAGGCAGCTCACCACCATTTTGTCAAGGGCAATTTGGAATGGGCAATAAATGCTGGCATAGCCAGTGATGCCTACATCACACTAACAAATGAAAAAAGTGAGGAAATAGTGAAGGGCTTCTATAGAATACATGCAGATATGTTTCCTCTTGTGGTGTTGTCTGAAACAAGAGCCAAAAATATAAAATCGACATTCATAAAACCAATGAGGAATTCATGAAAAAGGTATTTATGTAGTGAGTGGTTAGAATCTGGAATTTGCAACCACAGGGAGAGGTCGAGGCGATAATATCGATGCATTTGAGGGGAGGTGGAACAACTGTATGGGAAGAAAGGAATTGAGGGATATACATATGGTGCTTTATTTTTCTTTATTTGTGCATATGAAGCAGGGTGGCTGGAAATATGTGAAGAGCATCGAGCAGTTGGGACGATCCCAGTGCAGTGTTTTGTCTGGATGGATCTGCCCAGAACACTTGTGATGCAGGAGCTGGGAGCTTCAGTACTTCAGTGGAGACAGTTACTGACACTGGTTTTCATTTGTGGGTGTTTTTAATGATTATTAATTGCGAAATTAAATTCACCTCTTTGATATTTTGCACCTCCCCTGTTCTTGAGTTAAGACATATTTTTTCTTCATACAGGCAAATAATTGAAGGAATCGTGATGAATGTGATGGTTGCTGCACTCGAGGCACAAGGAACAGTGCAGCCAGCTCCTCTCACACACAGTAGGTACATTATCACTCAGAGTACAGAGGGATAGACAGTTCATCAGTTCCCTGGTCTCAGACTGCAGAAGTAGTCAGGCCCACATTGATCCCGAGTTCCAGAGACACACTTTCAATCCAACAATCAAACAAAGCAGGAGAGAAATAAATTGTTTCCATTTCACCCCAATTCATTCCCATTGACAGTCAGATACCTCAATCCCAGGTCAAAGTCACACTCATTAACAGATTGAAATACAATGTGTCAATCTAAATATAATGCAGACTTAGCTATCAATTAAATATCAGATAGAATTGGCACATGGTACTGATTGAATGGCACAGAATCTAACGTAATGATGTATCCTGAGATTTAAATTAAATACCATACTCAAAGCTCACATCCATTCATGATAAAGGATGTTTAAACATCCCCATAGTGTACCCTGAGATACAAGTTACATACAAGTTCAACATTCATTACAGAGAAAGTTTCTAAGGTGCTGAAAGATATTGTAACCTGAGAGACAAATTAGATACCAGTTCAGAACTCACCCACACTGTGAAATGGAAAGATACAGAATCAATTCCATTAGTGTAGATCACTTTAAATCTGTTTCCCCCAGTCACTGACCTCTCTGCTAAGGTAAATAGGCCCTTCACTTCAACTCTATCCAGGCACCTCAAAATTTTGTATGTTTCAATGAGATTTCCCCTCAGCCTTCTCTGTGCCAAGGAGAACAGCCCCAGCCTATCCAGTCTTTCCTCACAGCTGCATTTTTCCAATTCCGGCAACACCCTCGTGAATCTCCTCTGCACCCTCTCTAGTGCAATTACATCCTTTCTGTAATAAGGTGATCAGAACTGCATACAGTATTCGTTGTGGCCTGACTAATGATTTATACAGTTCCAGCATAACCTCCCTGCTCTTGAATCTATACCTCGGCTAATAAAGGAAAGAATTCCATATCCCTTCTTCCCACCTTAACGACCTGTCCTGCTACCTTCAGGGATCTGTGGACATTTACTCCAAGGTCCCTCACTTCCTCTACACCTCTCAGTCTTCTCCAATTAATTGTGTATTCCTTTGCCTTGTTTAACCTCCCCAAGTGCATCAACTCACACTTCTGAATTGAATTCCATTTGCCATTTTTCTGTCCATCTGACCAGACCATGAAGATCTTCCTGCAGTCGACAGCTATCCTCCTTGCTATTTACCACACAGCCAATCTTTGTGCCATCTGCAAACTCATACCCCCTACATTTACATCCGTGAAGACTACATCAACTGCACTACCCTCATCTATCTTCCTTCTTAATTCTTCAAAATTTCGATCAAGTTGGTTAGACAAGATCTTCCCTTAACAAATCCATGTTGACTATCCTTGATTAATCTGTGCCTTTCGAAGTAACATTTTATCCTGTCTCTCAGAATAGATTCCAATAATTTGCCCACTACTGATGTTAGACTGACTGGCCTGTAATTATTTGGTCTCCCTCACTCCCTTTTTAAACAAAGGTACAACGTTAGCAGTCCTACAATCCTCCATCACCACACCTGTATCCAGTGAGGTCTGGAAAATGATGATCAGCTCTTCTGCTATTTCCTCTCTTGCTTCGTTTTAACAGCCTGAGGTGCATTCCATCCGGCGCTCGTGATTTATCAACTTTCATATACACTAATCCCATTAATATGTCCTCTCTCCCTCTGTATGGATCACATCCATACTTCACACCCCTCTTCCTTATCTACAATATATGCATCTTCCCCCTCTTTTGTGAAGACAGATGCAAAGTATTTATTCAGAACAATGCCAGCATCTTCTGCCCGACACATAGGTTACCTTTTTGGTCTTTTCTGTGCCCTATTCTTTCCTTATTTATCCTTTTACTCTCAATGTATTGATAAAACATCTTTGGGTTCACCATAATTTTGATTGCCAATATTCTTTTATGCTCTCGCTTAACTTTCCTAATTTCAATGTTGATTTCCCCCCTCCACATTCTGTACTCCTCTTGGCTTTCTGTAGTATTCAGTTCTCTGTGTTGGGCATAAACTTTCCTTTACTGCCTTATTATACCTGTAAACTCCTTGACATCCATGGGGCTCTAGATTTGGCCTTCCCACCCTTTTTCTTTGTGGGAACATGTTGACTCGGAACCACTGGAATCTCCCCTTTGAATTCTTCCCACTGCTCTGACACTGATTTACCTTCAACTACCTGTTTTCAGTCCACTTTCGGTAAATCAATCTTCACCTTAGTAAAGTTGGTCTTCCCCCAATTGAGAACTCTAACTCCTGTTCTGTCCTTGTCCTTTCCATAATTATATTAAAACTAACTGAATTATGATCACTACTACCAAATTGATGTCCCACTGCCGCTCCTTCCACCTGCCCCTCTTCATTTCCTAAAACTAAGTCTAAAACTTCACCCTCTCTTGTTGGACTTGCTACATATTGGCTAAAACAGTACTCCTGAATGCACCTCAAGAATTCTGCTCCCTCAATTCCCTCTACACAAAAAGTATCCCAGTTAATGTTTGGGCGGTACAAATCCCCCACTGTTACTGCCCTATTGTTCTTGCACTTCTCAGATATTTGCCTACATATCTGCTCTTCCATCTCCCTCTGACTGTTTATGGGTCTATAGTACACTCCCAGCAGTGTGATTGCCTCTTTTTTGTTCCTCAGCTCAATCTATCCGGTCTCATTTGATAAACCTTCCAACATATCATCCCTCCTCACAGCTGTAATAGTTTCTTTGACCAAAATTGCCACTCCTCCTCCTTTTTTATCCCCTTCCCTCTCACGTCTGAAAACCCTGAAACCAGGAAGATTGAGCTGCCACGCCTGTCCCTCCTTTAGCCATGTTTGTGTAATAGCTATGATATCATACTGCCATGTGTCTAACTGTGCCCTGAGCTAATCTGCTTCATTTGCTATACTCCTTGCATTGATTTAGATATCGTTGAGCACTGCCAACATTTTTTGTTTTGAAGTTTCTAATCAGTGTTTCCTCTCTCTTCCAGACTCCATTAATTTTCTGCCTTCCATTTTCATTTCTGATCTGACTCTACCTTCCAGTCCCCATCTCCCTGCCAAACTAGTTTAAACCCTCCCCAACAGCACTAGCAAAACATCCTGCAAGGAACTCCGTCCTGGCTCGGTTCAGGTGCAACCCGTCCAACCTGTCCCAAAAATCTAAAGTCCTCCCTCCTGCACCATCTTTCCAGCCACACGTTCATCTGTCTTATCCATCTATTCCTGTACATTCATCTGTCTTATCCATCTATTCCTGTACTCACTTGCACGTGGCACTGGGAGTAATCCGGAGATTATTACTTTTGATGTCCTGCTTGCTAATTTCTTACCTCACTCCCTAAGTTCTGACTGCAGCACAACATCCTTATATCTACCTATGTTGTTGGTTCTGATGTGGACTACCACTGCTGGCTGTTCACCCTCCAGCTTCAGGGTGCTCTGCAAGTGCTCAATGACATCCTTGACCCTGGCACCAGGGAGCCAACACTCCATTCCTGGATTCACGTCTGTGGCCATAGAAACACCTGATTGTTCCCTTGACGATTGAATCACCTATCACTATGGCTTTTCCAGTCTTCCCTGTACTCCCCTTTGCTGCTGAGTCACCCATGGTGTCATGGACTTGGCTCCGGCTGCACTCCCCAGGTGAAGCATCATTGTCCTCTGTATTCAGAACTGAATACCTGCTGGAGAGTGAGACGCACTCGGGGTGTCCTGCACTACCTGCCTGATTCTTTTTGACTGCCTGGTGGTCACCCATTCCCTCTCTCCCTGCATACTCTTAAGCTGTGGGTGACCACATCTATAAACGTGTTATCTATGTACAAAGAACAAACAACAGTACAGCACAGGAACAGGACATTCGGCCCTCCAAGCCCGCACCGATCTTGATGCCTGTCTAAACTAAAACCTTCTGCACTTCAGGGGACCGTATCCCTCTCTTCCCATCCTATTCATGTATTTGTCAAGATGTCTCTTAAACGTCGCTATCTTCCCTGCTTCCACCACCTTCCCCGGCAGCAAGTTCCAGGCACTCACCACCCTCTGTGTAAAGAACTTGCCTCGCACATCCCCTCTAAACTTTGCCCCTCTTGCCTTAAACCTATGTCCCCTCGTAACTGACTCTGCCGCCCTGTGAAAAAGCTTCTGACTATCCACTCTGTCTCTGCCACTCATAACTTTGTCAACCTCGATCATGTCGCCCCTCCACCTCCATTCTCAGTTTTGGGAAAAATAGAGTATATGACTGTATCAGTAAGCAGGAAAAGTTAAAATATGTTGTGACCAGTGGAGACGTGTGATGAGAATAAACAGATCCTCCTCTGATTTCAACTACACAAGCATTTGTGATTTGACTCTGTAGCTTAGTTGGTTAAAGCACCTGTCTAGTAAACCGAAGAGCCTGGGTTCAACTCCCAACAGAGCCTTATGTCACATTTGTGATATGCTTCAGAAGTTTCCTTGTCAATCATTTATATCTCTATTTTGTGAACTTGAACTTGGAATTCAAATGACATGATGAATTTCAGTCACAGGAGAAAACAGCCTTTGTGAAGGATGTGAGTTGGGAATGGCTGTTCCTCCTTGTCCAGAAATTCAGTGCTGATACGCCAAAGGCAACTTCTTTGATACAAATTTGTTCACGGTTACATTCAATCTGGAAAACAGCTCGACATTAATCTCACTGAAGGAAAGTGTGACTGCGTTGTATGTTTCAGAGTGTTTGTGTCGTTATGTGTTGCATTTAACCGAGACTGGGGACATGACGCGAGTGGGAAGGTTGATCCGAGGTTTGGAATATTTGTCAATCAGGAACAAGAAAAATCAAAGGAACCAAATAAGAAAACCTATGTCTCGTGGGTATTGAGAGACGGTGAGAAGATATTAAACTTTGTTCCATTCAATCCGGCTGCGATGAACTTTGAATTTTTCCGCCTTTTATAAACATTATTTGAAGGGTCTCTGTAACAATGTTCAGTGTTGATGAGAGTGGGGTCTGGGTGAGCAGCTGCTGAGTATGACAGGGTCAGGACTGGATGCAGGAAGTTCTCTGACACTCTCTCTCCCTCTCTCTCTCTGATGGCTTTGAGTTGATTTTCAAGTGTTTGAATAAATGAAGGAAGTTCCCTCCACCCATTTGTTTGGACAGACAGTGTAGTATAAGGATGTAAAGGGTTAATGCTGAAGATATTGGGATCAACCCCTCCCACTGTCAGAGTGATGATGTAACAGTCACATGAGATGAGGTTTGGGAGAAGAGAGAGCAGCACCAAAGATGCCAGCTTAAGAGGTTTGATGAATGTGTATATAGTATTGTGTAAATTAGAAAAGAGTTCTTAGTTCTTTCAGCAGGAAATGTGTCCAGAAAATATTCAGGAGTCGGAATGCAGATATTAATTCCAAGTGACAGTTCTGGGTTCATTTAACAAAAAAAAGGTAGCGAATAATATTGCTCACCGATTGAAATCCCCCAGTGAGGAGACAGTTGAACAGGTGATCTGTTGGGGCATCCTTCGATCCAAGGTTTCGGCAGCATTTAATCTCCCTTTTTGGTGAAATTCTCTGTTATTTGCATCTTTTTTTAATCAGCTTTCTTGGGTGAGTGAAAAACTCAAAAAAACGTAACAGTTCCATTCTTCCTTCTTCCCATCAGTTTCTCTTTTCTGTCTCAGATCAATATAATGATGAGAATCCCAATTTAATCTGCTGTTTCTGGTGTTTTATTCATTCCAATCAAAATTCAACATTCCAATCAAATCTATTTGTTATTCCACAGTGTCTCTCCATGTGTTTTATTCTGTTGTATTCTCTCAAAGTCTGTTTGATGATCAATGTTACATCTCAGTCTCTGTTCTGGTGAAGATCAGAAGCAGTGATATCTGTTTGCACCACCCGACAAGTCGGCCTGAGGCTGTGTCTCATCGATAATGTGGAGTTAGGAACATCGAAACATAGGCGCAGGAGTCGGCCACTCAGCCCATCGAGACTACCCCGCCATTCAATATGATCTTGGCTGAACATCCACTTCAATGCCCTTTTTCCCACACTTTCCTCATATTCCCTTATGTCATTTGTATTTACAAATCTGTCAATCTCTGCTTTAAACATACTCAACGACTGAGCTTCCACAGCCCTCTGGGGTAGAGAATTCCAAAGATTCACAACCCTCTGAGTAACAACATTTCTCCTCATCTCTGTGCTAAGTGGCTTCCCCCTTATTTTGAAATTGTGTCCCCTGATTTTCGACTCCCCAACCAGGAGAAACATCTTAGCTGCATCTACCCTGACTGTCCTTTAAGTATTTTGTGGGTTTCAATGGGATCACCTCTCATTCTTCAAAACTCTAGAGAAGACAGCCCCAGTTTCCCCAATCTCTCTTAATAGGACAATCCCACCATCCCAGGAACAAGTCTGATGAACCTTTGTTGAACTCCCTCCATGGCAATAATATCCTGCCTCAGGTAAGGAGACCAAAACTGTACACAGTACTCCAAGTGCGGTCTAACCAGGGTTCTATACAATTGAAGCAAGAATTCACTACCCCTGTACTCAAATCCTCTTGTGATAAAGGCTAACATACTATTAGCCTTCCTAATTGCTTGCTGCACCTGCATGTTAGCTGTCAGTGACTTATTGACATGGACACCCAGATCACCCTTATATTCTATTACTCAGTTAATAAAGGAAAGGATTCCATATACCTGCTGAACCACCTTATTAACCTGTACTGCTACTTCAGGAATCTGTGGACATTCACTCCAACGTCCCTCACTTCCTCTACACCATTCAGTGTTTTACCATTAATTGTGGATTCCTTTGCCTTTTTTGACGCGTGCCCTCGCTGTTCCCTGCTCTCCGAGTGAACTCTTGCTCCCTCTCTCTCCTGGGCTCTTGATGCTCCACTCTGCTCTCACTGTTTCCCACTCTCTTAATGTATCAATATTTGTTTGCCTTGTGTTTAATTTAAAATATGGATTAACTGTATTTTACAGTTGTAGGTTTTATTTGGTAGTCCTGTACAAGTTGTGGATTGGTATTTAATATTTAGCTCTGTGAAAACGATTGTGAATGAAAATATAACTTTCAATCTTATACATGGGCTGGTCTGCAAGCTCCAAGTCCTTCATTTTGTCGTCATGGAATTGATACTGTATCTTTCAGTCTTAATCTCTGTGGGATTTTTGAACTGGCATGGAATGCATAACTTGGTCTAACGTTCCGATGTACATTTTTGGGATTCAAAGGATGATAGGAAATAGGGGCATTAGGCCATTCAGCCCATCAAGCCTGCTCCAACATTCAAACAGATCGTGACTGATCATCTACCTCAACGCCATTTTTCCTGCTATCTCCATATCCCTTGATCTTGTTAGTATTTAGAAATCGATCGATTTCTGTCTTGAATATGTTCAATTATTGATCTTCCACAGCCCACTGGGATAAAGAATTCCACAGATTTCCCACCCTCTGAGTAAAGAAATTCCTGCTCATCTCAGTCTCAAATGGCCTGCCCTTATTCTGAGTCTGTGTCCCCTTGTTCTAGACTCACCAGACAGAGGAAACATCCTATCCATAACTACCCTGTCACACCCTGTAAGAATTTTGTAAATTTCAATGAGATCACCTTTCATTCTTCGAAACTCCAGAGAATTTCGGCCCAGTTTCTGTAGTCTCTCATCATAAGACAATCCCACCATCCCAGGGGATTAGTCTGGTGAATCTCTGTTGCACTCCCTCTGTGACAAGTCTATCCTTCCTTCAATAAGGAAACCAAAATAGTACAGAATATTCCAGGTGCAGTCTCAGCCAGACTTTATACAATTGAAGCAATACATCTTTAACCATGTACTCAAATCCCCTTTCAATGAAGCCAACATACCATTTGCCTTCCTAATTGCTTTCTGCACCTGCACACTAGCTTTTAGTGTCTCATGAACAAGGACACCCAGGTACCTTTGGACATCGACACTTCTCAACCTCTCACCATTTAAGAAATACTCTGTCTTTCTGTTTATTCTCCCAAAGTGGAGAAATTCACACTTATTCACATTATATTCCATCTGCCATGTTCTTGCCCATTCACTTACCCTGTCCAAATCCCCTTGAAGCCTCCTTGCATTCATTCTGTACCTTTCAATCATGCAAATTTTTTCTGTTGTGTTTCAAGGTTTATATTTAAAATGTAACCATGGTGACAGAGTTTATTTAGATCTGATGATGGGTTTGTTTTTGGACTGTGATTGATGTATCAACCTGTCAGCTGTATTGAATTGGAGTGAAATGGAAACAACTTCTGTCTCTCCTGCTGTTGTTTGACTGTTGGATTGAAAATGTGTCTCTCGACTTTGGGATCAGTGTCTGTCTGACTACTTCTTTTGTTTGTTCCAGTGGAACTGATGAGCTGGCAGTATCTCTGTGCTTTGGGAGTGATCCTGTACCGACTGTGTGTTGGAACGAGCTCGCTGCACTTTTCCTTGTGTCCAAGAATCACCACATCCAGTCAGGTTCCTTCATGTATTTTCCTGCAGGAATGAAAGAACTGGTGAGACAGAAGATACAAAAGCGATCAATGTAATCGTCCCAATAATAATCATTATGAACAATCGCGAAATGAAAACCAGGAACACAAACAGTGTCAGTGTCTGACTCCACTGCAGTACTGCAGTATTCAGCTTCTGTTTACCAGGTGTTTGCAGTGGTTTTACAACAAGTTTGTGACATTCAGAAACAACACAAGCCCTGCACTGCTCAATGACAGGGACTGTCCGATAGAGCAGTGACCTTTACACAGTCACATTTCTATTTCAACGGAAAACAAGCAGCCACTATTTAAAACGTGCCTTTCATGCTTCTCACCTGGTGTCTGCAATAAACGCTCGTTATTTTGCGGCTATTCTTCCGCCACTGTTCACGATCCAACAAACAGTGAGAGACTGGAACTAAAGCAGGAAAATTCCCTCTCCTTTGGGTGGTGAAATTGTCAGTGATTTTCAATAGTGATTTCTTCCCATTGTGTCTCCCTGAGCCTGTACAGACACTGTCTGAGAATGAACTCTCCCTTCCCCGTGTCCCCGGCTCACTCCATGTTCCGGGAGCAGCTCCTGCTCCACAGTGTCTGTTACAAACACTCCCGACTCCCCCTCAACTTCCCACCACTCAATGCTAATCTCTGAGCACATCTGCGGACACGCTCCCAAAGCAGTGGCTGCTGGAAGCAGATGCTGTTTGTTCCCTTCCCCCGGGCCTGGGAAGTCTCCATTAGCAGCTGATTTAAAGCATCTTCCCCTGATTGAGTGAATGGCCTCACAGACTGGGTTGGGGAAAGGATGCGCATGCGCTCCACTCCTCATAGTGACGTCCCACAGGGGGCGGAGCAACACCGCGCGTGCGCAGATCTTTGCAGCATTTCAGCATTCAAACATCAATGGGAACTTTCCCCATTTCACCCTCATCAAAGTCCCAAAGAAAGTGAAGAGGGGCTTGGACTGGAGGGAGGGGCGGGGTAGGGGGAACCTAGAACCCAGAAAGCTGCCCACTTGCCCCATTTAGATGCTCAATTTGCGGTCATTCCCTGCAGGGGGTTTGTTATTATTGAGCCCCTCCTGGTAAAACAATCCGATAGAAAGAGGGGAGAAAGGAGGGAGCCGGTGTGTTTGCTGGGACCTTGCAGAATTCATTTCAGCAGCAAAAGTCCCGGGTTATATTAACCCGAGTGAAACACACTGTCAGTGAGAGGAAAACCGAACGGCCCTTTTCATCTTTTCATTGGAAACAAAGTAGAGCCGGAAGTGCGGCGAGCAGAGCAGACACACAAGCTCAATGACAGGAGAGCTCGGCCGTCCCTGAGTTTCAGCTCCCGGCTCTTACATTTCCTCATCCACACTGTCTTTCCTGTGGATGTTCAGGGATTCCTTGTCGGATCTGAGGACTGTATCCATTAAACATTCTGAGTCAGGAGATCCACACACTCTCTGTTATCAAGATTTATGGGCAGGAATGTTTTAAAACTTTGTCTATTAAATCACTGTATTATTCACAGAACTAATGAGGCAATCGGTTCATTATTCAGGTCTTGAACTTGGTTTGGGTAGACCGAAAACTGAGAGGTTCAGCACCTCTCCAATCCATCGCTATTGGCCGTGTGGCCTAATGGATAAGGCGTCTGACTTCGGTGTATTTAATGAAGTTATCAGAAGATTGTAGGTTCGAGTCCTGCTACGGTCATTTTGGGCGATCAGTGTTTAGCACCGCAGCCTCACAGCTCCCGCGACCCGTGTTCAGTTCTGGCTTCAGTCTGTGCGCAGTTTGAGTTCTCCCTGTGACTGCGTGTGTTTCCTCGCACAGCCAAAGACTTGCAGATTGATTGGTAAGTTGACTATTGTGAATAGCCCCCAGTGGAGGTTGGTGGTGGGGGATGTGGTCGGGAATATGGGAATAATGTTGGATTAGTATAAATGGGTGGTTGTTGGTCGGCAGAGACTTGGTGGGCCGAAGGGCCTGTTTCAGTGCTGCATCTATTAATAAATAACTGATTTTTTTTGATGAAATAACAGAAAAGGTTGATGAAGGGAAAGCAATGGATGTTGTCTATATGGATTTTCAGAAAGCGTTTGACAAACTACCACATAAAAGGCTGGGTAACAAAATGGAGGCTCCTGGAATAGGAGGGTCAGTATCTGCTTAGATTAAAAAATGTATGAAATATCAAGAAAAGCGAGTTGTGGTATTTGGTTGTTTTTCAGAATGGAAGATGCTGAACAGTGATGTCCACAAGGGTCAGTGTCAGGACCACCATATATATAAATGACTTGAATATTGGAATCACAGAATTGTTACTACACAGAACGAGGCCATTTGGCCCATCGTGTCTGCACTGACTCTCCAAATGAGCAATTCACCTCATGTCACTTCCCCGTCTTCTCCCCATAATCCTGCACATTCTTCCTTTTCAGATAACAGTCTAATTCCCCTATGAATGCTTCAATTAAACCTGCCTCCATCACATTCTCAGGCAGTTCATACTTTAACCACTCGCTGCGTGAAAAAGTTTTACCCCATGTCGCTTTTGCTTCTTTTACCAATTACTTTAAATCTGTGCCCTCTCGTTCTCGATCCTTTCACAAGTGGGAACAGTTTCTCCCTATCCACTCTGTCCACACCCCTCATCATTTTGAATACCACTATGAAATCTCCTCTTAGCCTTCTTTTCTCCAAGGAAAACAGTCCTAACTTCTCCAATCTATCTTCATAACTGAAGTTCCTCATCCCTGGAACCATTCTCATGAATCTTTTCCATAATCTCTCCAATGCCTTCACATCTTTCCGAAAGTGTGGAACCCAGAACTGGACGCAATACTTCAGCTGAGGCTAGTGTCTTATACAAGTTCAACATGACCTCCTTGTTCTTGTATTCTATGCCTCTTTTCCTAAAGCCGAGGATACTGTATGCTTTATTAACCGCTCTCTCAACCAATGACTTATACCCCCAGGTCCCTCTGCTCCTGCACCCCCTTTAGAATTGTACCCTTTGTTCTATATTGTCACTCCATGACTTCTGACCAAAATGAATCAATTCACATTTCTCTGCATTGAACTTCACCTGTTATCTGTCCTCCCATTCCACCAACTTGTCTATGTCCTTTTGAAGTTCTACACTATCATCCTTACAGTTCACAATGCTTCCAATTTTCGTATCATCCATAAACTTTGAAATTCTGCCCTGTACACCAAGGTCTAGGTCATTAATATATATCAGGAAAGGCAAGGGTCCCAACACTGACTCCTGGGGAACTCCACTACAAACCTTCCTCCAGCCCGAAGAACATCCATTGCTCACTACTCTTTGTTTCCTGTCACTCAGCCAATTCCATATCCAAGTTACTACTGTCCCTTTTATTCCATGAGTTATAACTTTGCTCACAAGTCTGTTGTGTTGCACTGTATCAAACTCCTTTTGAAAGTCAATAAAAGCAAAATGCTGCAGATGCTAGAAATCTGAAATATAAACAAAAAGTGCTGGAAATACTCAGCAGGTCTGGCAGCATCTGTGGAGAGAGAAACAGAGTAAATGTTTCAGGTCAGTGACCATTCAGATGCTGCCAGACCTTTTGAAAGTCCATGTACACCACATCAACAGCATTGCCCTCATCATCCCTCTCTGTTACCTCATCAAAAAACTCCAGCAGGACAGTTAAACATGATTTTCCCTTAAGAAATCCATGCTGTCTTTCCTGAATTAACCCACATTTGTCCATGGGACTATTAATTTTGTCCCGAATTATTCTTTCGAGAAGTTTTCCCACCACCGAAATTGAACTGACTGGGGAGTGAGACGAGGTGAGTTGCTTTAGCAGAGAGCCAGCATGGGTTCGTCAGGCAGAATGGCCTCCTTCTGTGCTTTAGCCATTCTATGATTGTATGATTCTAGCAGCAACTGTTGGTGGAGAGGCAGTGATGCAGGAATGGGTTGACAGAAAGGGAAAAGTCTGGGCTGGTGTGTGTTTGCAGCATTTGCAGCTTGTGTTCGGGTTTGTGAATAAAGGTGATTTGGAAGCTGTGTTCCAAATTGAAGTGTTTACTGGAAGGAAGAAGTTGATGTAAATAAAGAGTGAAACGTGTTAAGATGAAGCGTGGTGTGATTGTGGATAGCAGTAAATATAGTGTTGGTGAATTATTTGTGTTCATTCACATCCACTGCACCCTCTGCTGCAGGCTGCTGTTTATATCCAGCTGTGTATTAGTGCTGTGTGTTAACGAGATAAATGTTTGTTTCAACGCTGTTTATAATGCAATAGCATTGCACTCAAACAGTCCCAGACATAGCAACACACGTACAAAAGCAAAATACTGCGAATGCTGGAAATCTGAAACATAAACAGAAAATGCTTGAAATAGTCGGCAGGTCTGGCAGCATCTGTGGAGAGAGAAACAAAGTTAATGTGAGCTGAGGAAACAGACCTGAACTGTTAACTGTCTCTCTCTGCACAGATGCTGCCAGACCTACTGAGCATTTCCAGCATTTTCTGTTTTTATTACAGCAACACCTTTGATCAGCAGTAGCGGTGATAGTGCGAGCCAGGGGGCAGCTGGGAAGGTACGTTTCACTATACAGTACTTACCTGACGATTCGGCGGACACGGACACGGGGACTGCTGGGTAAGTGAACTTATATATTCGGGCAGTGGCTAAACCCGAAACACTACACGTGTAGTGTCTCCCACCCATCCTCCTCCTCCAACCAAAAAAAAGGACTCTTGTGTGGAGGGTTTGGTAAGGTAAGGTTTTACTTTATATTTTTTTTATTCTCTGTTGTCAATTTAGAGCAGAGGGGATGGAAGCTAGGGCAGTTGCATGCTCCTCTTGCAGGATGTGGGAGGTAAGGGTCACCACTTGTGTCCCTGCTGACTTCACCTGTGAGAAGTGCACCCAACTCCAGCTCCTCACAGACCGCGTTAGGGAACCAGAGCTGGAGCTGGATGAACTTCGGATCATGCGGGAGGCAGAGGGTATGATAGGGAGCAGTTATAGGGAAGTACTGACACCTCAGTCACAGGATAAAGGTAGCTGGGTGACCGTCAGGGGAGGGAAAGGGAATAGGCACACAGTGCAGGGATCCCCTGTGGCCGTTCCCCTCAATAATAAGTATACCGTTTTGGATACGGTTGTGGGGGGGGACCTACCAGGGGAAAGCCACAGCGGCCAGGTCTCTGGCACAGAGCCTGGCTCTGCGGCTCAGAAGGGAAGGGTGGAGAATAGGAGAGCGATAGTGATAGGAGATTCAATGGTTAGAGGAACAGACAGGAGATTCTGTGGTCGCGAATGAGACTCCCAGATGGTATGTTGCCTCCTGGGTGCCAGGGTCAGGGATGTCTCAGATCGAGTCTACAGGATTCTTGAGGGGGAGGGGGAGCAGCCAGAAGTCGTGGTACGTATCGGTACCAATGACATAGCTGGGAAAAGGGATGAGGACCTGAAAAGCGAATATAGGGAGTTAGGTTGGAAGCTAAAAGGCAGGACGAGCAGAGTAGTAATCTCAGGATTGATACCGGTGCCACGTGCTAGTGAGGCTAGAAACAGAGAGCGAGTGCAGCTGAACACGTGGCTACAGAGCTGGTGTCGGAGGGAGGGCTTCAGTTATGTGGATCATTGGGATACCGTCTGGGGAAGGTGGGACCTGTACAAGAAGGACGGGTTGCATCTGAACTGGAGGGGCACCAATATCCTGGGCGGGAGGTTTGCTAGAGCTCTTCGGGAGGGTTTAAACTAGTTTGGCAGGGGGATGGGAACCGGAGGTATGGATCAGTGGATGGGGTAGCTGTTGAACAGGCAGATACCGAGTGCAGAGAGTCTGTGAGGAAGGTTAGACAGTTGACAGGGCAAAGTTTCAGCCAGTATGATGGGTTGAAGTGTGTCTATTGTAATGCAAGAAGTGTCAGGAATAAGGGTGGTGAACTTAGAGCATGGATCAGTACTTCGAGCTACGATGTTGTGGCCATTACGGACACTTGGATATCACAGGGGCAGGAATGGATGTTGGATGTTCCCGGGTTTAGATGTTTCAAAAGGAATAGGGAGGGAGGTAAAAGAAGTGGGGGAGTTGCATTGTTAATCAGGGATAGTATCACAGCTGCAGAAAGGTAGGTCATCGAGGAGGGTTTGTCTACTGAGTCATGATGGGTGGAAGTCAGAAACAGGAAAGGAGCAGTCACTTTATTGGGAGTTTTCTATAGACCCCCCAATAGCAACAGACACACGGAGGAACAGATTGGGAGGCAGATTTTGGAAAGGTGCAGAAGTAACAGGGTTGTTGTCATGGGTGACTTCAACATCCCTAATATTGATTGGAACCTCCTTAGTGCAAATAGCTTGGATGAAGCAGTTTTTGTCAGGTGTGTCCAGGAAGGTTTCCTGACTCAATATGTCGATAGGCCGACTAGAGGGGAGGCTATGTTGGATTTGATGCTTGGCAACGAACCAGGCCAGGTGGCAGATCTCTCGGTGGGAGAACATTTCGGTGATAGTGATCACAACTCCCTGACCTTTACTAACGTCATGGAGAGGGACAGGAGCGGACGGGATGGGAAAATATTTAATTGGGGGAGGCGGAATTACAATGCTATTAGGCAGGAACTGGGGTGCATAAATTAGGAACAGATGTTCTCAGGGAAATGCACGACAGAAATGTGGAGGTTGTTTAGGGAGCACTTGCTGCGACTGCTGGATAGGTTTGTCCCGATGAGGCAAGGAAGGGATGGTAGAGTGAAGGAACCTTGGATGACAAGAAATGTGGAACATCTAGTCAAGAGGAAGAAGGAAGCTTACTTAAGGTTGAGGAAGCAAGGATCAGACAGGGCTCTAGAGGGTTACAAGGTAGCCAGGAAGGAACTGAAGAATGGACTTCGGAGAGCTAGAAGGGGACATGAAAAAGTCTTGGCGGGTAGGATTAAGGAAAATCCCAATGCGTTCTACACTTATGTGAGGAACAAGAGGATGGCCAGAGTGAGGGTAGGGCCGATCAGGGATAGTGGCGGGAACTTGTGCCTGGAGTCGGAGGAGGTAGGGGGGGGGGGTCCTAAATGAATACTTTGCTTCAGTATTCACTAGTGAGAGGGACCTGGTCGTTTGTGAGGACAGCGTGAAACAGGCTGATATGCTCAAACAGGTTGATGTTGAGAGGGAGGATGTGCTGGAATTTTTGAAAGACATGAGGACAGATAAGTCCCTGGGGCCAGACGGGATATACCCAAGGATATTACGGGAAGCGAGGGAAGAGATTGCCGCGCCTTTGGCGATGATCTTTGCGTCCTCACTGTCCACTGGAGTAGTACCAGATGATTGGAGGGTGGCAAATGTTATTCCCTTGTTCAAGAAAGGGAATAGGGATAACCCTGGGAATTACAGACCAGTCAGTCTTACGTAGGTAGTGGGCAAATTATTGGAGAGGATTCTGAGAGACAGGATTTATGATTAGTTGGAAAAGCAGAGTTTGATTAGAGACAGTCAGCATGGCTTTGTGAGGGGCAGGTCATGCCTCACAAGCCTTATTGAATTCTTTAAAGATGTGACAAAGCACATTGATGAAGGAAGAGCAGTGGATGTGGTGTATATGGATTTCAGCAAGGAGTTTGATAAGGTTCCCCATGGTAGGCTCATTCAGAAAGTAAGGAGGCATGGGATGCAGGGAAAGTTGGCTGTCTGGATACAGAATTGGCTGGCCCATAGAAGACAGAGGGTGGTAGTAGATGGAAAGTATTCAGCCTGGAGCTCGGTGACCAGTGGTGTTCCGCAGGGATCTGTTCTGGGACCTCTGCTCTTTGTGATTTTTATAAATGACTTGGATGAGGAAGTGGAAGTCTGGGTTAGCAGGTTTGCCGATGACACCAAGGTTGCTGGAGTTGTGGATAGTGTGGAAGGCTGTTGTAGGTTGCAACAGGACATTGACAGGATGCAGAGCTGGGCTGAGAAGTGGCAGATGGAGTTCAACCTGGAAAAGTGTGAAGTGATTCATTTTGGAAGGTCGAATTTGAATGCAGAATACAGGCGCAAAGACAGGATTCTTGGTCATGTGGAGGAAGAGAGGGATCTTGGGGCCCATGTCCATAGATCGCTCAAAGTTGCCACTCAAGTTGATAGGGTTGTTAAGAAGGCGTATGGTGTGTTGGCTTTCATGAACAGGGGGATTGAGTTTAAGAGCTGCGAGGTTATGCTGCAGCTCTACAAAGCCCTGGTTAGACCACACTTGGAATATTGTGTTCAGTTCTGGTCGTCTCATTATAGGAAGGATGTGGAAGCTTTAGAGAGGGTGCAGAGGAGATTTACCAGGATGCTGCCTGGACTGGAGGGCATGTCTTACGAAGAAAGATTGAGGGAGCTGGGGCTTTTCTCATTGGAACGAAGAAGGATGAGAGGTGACTTGATAGAGGGGTACAAGATGATGAGAGGAATAGATAGAGTGGATAGCCAGAGACATTTTCCCAGGGTGGAAAGAGCTATCACCAGGGGGCATAATTTTAAGGTGATGGAGGAAGGTTTCGGGAAGATGTCAGAGGTAGGTTCTTCACACAAGAGAGTGGTGGGTGCGTGGAATGCACTGCCAGTGGTGGTATTAGAAGCAGATACATTAGGGACATTTAAGCATCTCTTGGATAGGTACATGGATGATAGTAGAATGAACGGTATGTAGGTAGTTTTGATCTTAGAATCGATTAAAGGTTCGGCACAACATCGTGGGCCGAAGGGCCTGTACTGTGCTGTACTGTTCTATGTTCTATAACACAGGTGTTGGGAGGCTCAGCCTGGCTACGCAATGTTACAAGGACGCTGAGTGACACCATCGACAACGGGACAGAGAGAAAAACACACAGGAAACTAATAGACTGTGAGGAAGCAAACGTGAGGAACGGAGAGAGAGAGACAGACAACGAAACTGAGATGGAGAAAGAAGGCATTTGTATGATTGTGTTCTCCCTGTTGTGTAACGGTATTTCCTGTTGTGTAAATATTTTTTCTGTTGTGTAAAGATGTACCCTGTTGTTGTGTAAAGGTTTTCCCTGTTCTTGTTGTATTTTCTGTTCCTGACCGTCTCCTCACTGTGACCATTTGTCCTGGTTTTCTTGTGGCCAACATCACCATCTGGTGGTGGAGAGGAGACTCTGCAGGAAGGGGGTTGACAAATTGATTATGATTAGAGATACAGCACTGAAACAGGCCCTTCGGCCCACCGAGTCTGTGCCGACCATCAACCACGCATTTATACTAATCCTACACTAATCCCATATTCCGACCAAACATCCCCACCTGTCCCTATATATTTCCCTACCACCTACCTATACTAGTGACAATTTATAATAGCCAATTTACCTACCAACCAGCAAGTCTTTTGGCTTGTGGGAGGAAACCGGAGCACCCGGAGAAAACCCACGCAGACACAGGGAGAACTTGCAAACTCCACACAGGCAGTACCCAGAATCGAACCCGGGTCCCTGCAGCTGTGAGGCAGTGGGAGAGACTCGGCTGGTCCGTGTTTGCAGCTTGTGTTCGTGTGAGCAAAAGTGATTTGTTGCTGATTGATGTGTTCACGAGAAGGAAAAAGCTGATTGCAGTTGAGCGCATCTTGTTATTGTGGGGAAACACTTGATATTTTGAAAGTGAACGGTTTGTGTTACTACCAAACATAAATAGCAGAGAATGGTTTCTATCCATCGACCTCTGGGTTATGGGCCCAGCACGCTTCCGCTGCGCCACTCTGCTAACTGCTGGTTTAAATTTTAGCTGCCCGTTAGTGAAATATGTTCATTTCCCCAATGTTTTTATAAAAATAGGATTGCGGTCGGATTTCTCAAGAATCCCTGACTCAGCAACACACGTGCTGACGGACTCACCCTCACTGCACAATGACACAAGGACACTGAGTAATAGCACCGACAATGAGGCAGGCAGAGAAAGACACACAGAAAACCAGGAAGAGATTATCAGGACTCAGAAAGGAACAGACAGAGAAAGACACAGAAAACCAGGAAGATATTATCAGGATCCAGAAAGGAACAGACAGAGAAAGGTACTGAGCAAACCAGCAAGAGACAGCGAAAGACTGATGATTTATGTAATTGTGTTCTCTGTTGTGTAAAGATGTTCCCTGCGTTCTTTTAAAGATATTTCCTGCTGTGTAATATGTTCTCTGTTGTGTAACTATATTCGCTGTTGTGCAAAGATGTTCTCTGTTGTTGTGTAAAATGGTTCCCTGTTGGGTCAAGATCTTCTCAGTTGTGTAAATATGATCCGTCTTGTGTAAAAGTGTTCCCGGTTGTTTAAATATGTTCCCTGCTCTTTAATGTAGAGCTGAGTCTGCACTAATGGAATTGCTACAGTATCTTCCAGTCTGATACTGGATGAGGGCTGGAATGTGATCCAACGCACAGTCTATACAAATTGAATTGCTATTGTATCTTTTAGTTTCACAATCCGGGGGAGTTTTAAACTGAATTCTCAGTTTGTATCTCAGGTTATACTATCTTTCAGATTCTCTCAATCTGATATCGCACTTGAGATTTAGACTTAAGAAAGGATGTACTGGCATTGGAGGAGTTCAAAAGAGATTCACTCAGCTGATTCCTGGGATGAAGGGGTTGACTTATCAAGAACGGCTAAACAGGTTATTCATTCGTGTTCAGAAGAGTGAGGGGTGATCTTTTTGAAACGTACAAGATTCTGAGGGGGCTTAACAGAGTGAAGAAGGGTCTCTGACCTGAAACATTAACTCTGCTTCTCTCTTCACAGATGCTGCCAGACCTGCTGAGTATTTCCAGCATTTCTTGTTTTTATTAACAGGGTAGATGTTGAGAAAATGTTTCCACTAGTGGGGGAATCTCAAACTAGGCGACACAGTTACAGAATAAGGGGACACTCATTTAAACTGAGGTGCAAAGGAATTTCTTCTCTCAGAGGGTAGTGAATGTCTGGAATTCTCTACCCCAGACAGTATTGGAGGCTAAATCACTGAAAGTATCAAAAGATGATGTAAATAGATTTTTGAAATATTGGAGAGTTGAGGGCTATGAAGAGCTGGCATGAAAGAGGAGTTGAGGTCTGGGGCAGATCAGCCATGATCTTACTGAATGGCGAGGCAGGCTTGAGGGGCCGAATGGCCTACTCCTGCTCCTATTTCTTCTGTTCTTATGTTATGTTATATCTAATGTATATGTCAGGATGCACTAATGGGAATTAATACTGAAACTTATAAACTCATAATGTGTGTAAATATTGGGCTGATATTTAACTTGAATCTCAGAGTACATTACTGTGGTTAATTCTGTAAGTTTGAAAAGGGAACTCTGTGCCATAATGAAAACAAGAAATGCTGGAAATACTCAGCAGGTCAGGCAACATCTGGACAGAGAGAAGCAAAGTTAACGTTTCAGGTCAGTGACCTTTCAGATGCTGCCAGACCTTTTGAAAGTCCATGTACACCACATCAACAGCATTGCCCTCATCAACCCTCTCTGTTACATCATCAAAAAACTGCAGCAGGACAGTTAAACATGATTTTCCGTTAAGAAATCCATGCTGGCTTTCTTGAATTAACCCACATTTGTCCATGGGACTATTAATTTTGTCCCAAATTATTCTTTCGAGAAGTTTTCCCACCTCCAAAATTGAACTGACTGGGGAGTGAAATGAGGTGAGTTGCTCTAACAGAGAGCCAGCACGGGTTCGACAGGCCGAATGGCCTCCTTCTGTGCTGCAGCCATTCTATGATTGTATGATTCTCGCAAGAACTGTTGGTGGAGAGGCAGTGATGCAGGAATGGGTTGACAGAAAGGGGAAAGTCTGGGCTGATGTGTGTTCGGGTTTGTGAATAAAGGTGATTTGGAAGCTGTGTTCCAAATTGAAGTGTTTACTGGAAGGAAGAAGTTGATGTAAATAAAGAGTAAAACGTGTTAAGATGAAGCCTGGTGTGATTGTGGATAGCAGTAAATATAATGTTGGTGAATTATTTGTGTTAATAAACTTCCACTGCGCCCTCTGCTGCAGGCTGCTGTTTATATCCAGCTGTGTTTCAGTGCTGTGTGTTCGCGAGATAAATGTTTGTTTCAACGCTGTTTATAAAGCAATAGCATTGCACTCAAACAGTCCCAGACATAGCAACACACGTACAAAAGCAAAATACTGCGGATGCTGGAAATCTGAAACATAAACAGAAAATGCTTGAAATAGTCAGCAGGTCTGGCAGCATCTGTGGAGAGAGAACAAAGTTAATGTGAACTAACGAAACAGACATGAACTGTTAACTGTTTCTCTCTGCACAGATGCTGCCAGACCTACTGAGCATTTCCAGCATTTTCTGTTTTTATTACATCAACACAGGTGTTGGCAGGCTCAGCCTGGCTACACAATGTTACAAAGACGCTGAGTAACACCATCGACGCGGGACAGAGAGAAAAACACATAGAAAACCAAGAATAGGCTGTGAGGAAGCAAAAGTGAGGGACAGAGAGAGAGACAACGAGACTGAGATGGAGAAACAAGGCATTTGTATGATTGTATTCTCCCTGTTGTCTAAAGGTATTTCGTGGTGTGTAAATATGTTTTCTGTTGTGTAAAGATGTACCCTGTTGTTGTGTAAAGGTTTTCCCTGTTATTGTTTTATTTTCTGTTGCTGACCGTCTCCTCACTGTGACCATTTGTCCTGGTTTTATTGTGGCCAACATCACCATCTGGTGGTGGAGAGGAGGCTCTGCAGGAAGAGGTTGACAAAGTGGGAGAGACTCGGCTGGTCCATGTTTGCAGTTTGCGTTCGTGTGAGCAAAAGTGATTTGTTACTGATTGATGTGTTCACGAGAAGGAAGAAGCTGATTGCAATCGAGTGCCTACGGAAGTATCTTGTTATTATGGGTAAATACTTGATGTTTTGAAAGTGAACTGTTTGTGTTATTTCCCCAATGTTTTTATAAAAATAGGATTGCAGTCGGATTTCTCAAGAATCCCGGACTCAGCAACACACGTGCTGACGGACTCACCCTCACTGCGCAATGACACAAGGACATGGAGTATCAGCACCGACAATGAGGCAGGCAGAGAAAGACACACAGAAAACCAGGAAGAGATTATCAGGACTCAGAAGTGAACAGACAGAGAAAGGTACTGAGCAAACCAGCAAGAGACAGCGAGAGACTGATGAACACCACTTGGAGGGAGCACTGAGGGTGGCAAGGGCACAGAATGTAGTCTGGCTGGCGGATTTCAATGTCCATCACCATGAGTGGCTCGGTAGCACCACTACTGACATTGCTGGCAAAGTCCCAATGGACACAGCTGCTCGATTGGGTCTGCAGTAGGTGGTGAGGGAACTAACAAGAGGGAAAAACATACTTGACCTCATCCTCACCAATCTGCCTGCCGCAGATGCATCAGTCCATGACAGTATTGGTAGGAGTGACCACTGCACAGTCCTTGTGGAGATGATGTCCCGTCTTCACATTGAGGATACCCTCTATCGTGTTGTGTGCCACTACCACTGTGCTAAATGGGATAGATTTTGAACAGAACTAGCAATGTATAACTGGGCATCCATGAGTTGCTGTGGACCATTCGCAGCAGCAGAATTGTAGTCAACCATATTCTATAACCTCATGGCCCGGCATATTCCCCCACTCTAACATTACCAACAAGCTGGGGGATCAACCCTAATTCAATGAAGAGTGCAGGAGGGCATGCCAGGAGTAGCACCAGGCATACCTTGAAATGAGGCGTCAGCCTGATGAAGCTACAGCCCAGGACTACTTTCATGCCAAACAGCAGAAGCAGCAGGTAATAGACAGGGCTAAGTGATCCCACAACCAACGGATCAGATCTACACCCTGCCACATCCAATGATGAATGGTGGTGGACAATTAAACAACCAACAGGAGGAGGTGGCTCCACAAATATCCCCAACCTCAATGATGGGGGAGCCCAGCACATCAGTGCAAAAGACAAGGATGGAGAATTTGCGACAATCTTCAACCAGAAGTGCCGGGTTGATGATCCATCTCGGCCTCCTTCTCAAGTCCCCAGCATCACAGATGCCAGTCTTCAGCTAATTCGATTCACTCAACGTGATATCAAGAAACGACTGAAGGCACTGGATACAGCAAAGGCTACGGGCCCTGACAATATTCCAGCAATAGTACTGAAGACCTGTGCTCCAGAACTTGCCGCGCCCCTAGCCAAGCTGTTCCAGTACAGGTACAATACTGGCATCTACCCGGCAATGTGGAAAATTGCCCAGGTATGTCCTGTACACAAAAAGCAGGACAAATCCAACCCAGCCAATTACTGCCTCATCAGTCTACTCTCAATCATCAGTATAGTGATGGAAGATGTCATCGACGGGGCACTTGCTTTGCAATAACCTGTTCAGTGACGCTCAGTTGGGTTCCGCCAGGGCCATTCAGCTCCTGACCTCATTACAGCCTTGGTTCGAACAAGGACAAAAGAGCTGAACTCAAGAGGTGAGGTGAGAGTGTCTGTCCTTGACATCAAGGTAGCATTTGACTGAGTATGGCATCAAGGAGCCAGAGCAAAACTGGAGTCAATGGGAAACAAGAGGAAAACTCTCCACTGGTTGGAATCGTACCTAGCACAAAGGAAAATGGTTGTGATTGTTGGAGGTCAATCATCTCAGCTCCAGGACATCACTGCTGGAGTTCCTCAGGGTAGTATCCTCGGCCCAACCTTCTTCACTCCTTCATCAGTGACCTTCCTTCAATCATAAGGTCAGAAGTGGGGATGTTCACTGATGATTGCAAAATTTAGCACCATTCGCGACTCCTCAGATACTGAAGAGGTCCATGTAGAAATGCAGCAAGACCTGGACAATATCCAGGCTTGGGCTGATAAGTGGCAAGTAACATTCTCGCCACACAAGTGCCAGGCAATGACCATCTCTAACAAGAGAGAATCTAACGATCTCCCATTGACATTCAACGGCATTACGATCGCTGAAGCCCCCACTATCAACTTCCTGGGGGTTCCCATTGACCAGAAACTGAACTGGAGTAGCCTTAGAAATAGTGTGACTACATGAGCTGGTCAGAGGGTAGGAAGCATGCGGTGAGTAACTCACCTCCTGACTCCCCAAGCCTGTCCACCATTTACAAGGCACAAGTCTGGAGTGTGATGGAATACTATCCACTTGCCCGGATGGGTGCAGCTCCAACAACATTCAAGAAGCTCGACACCATCCAGGACAAAGCAACACGCTTGATTGGCACCCCGTCCACAACATTCACTGCCTTCACCACTGACGTACAGTGGCAGCAGTGTGTACCATCTACAAGATGCACTGCAACAATGCACCAAGGCTACTCAGGCAGCACCTTCCAAACCTACATCCTCTACTGCCTAGAAGGAGAAGGACAGCAGATGCATGGGAACACCACCACCTGAAAGTTCTCCTCCAAGCTACACATCATCCTGACTTGGAACTATATCGCCATTCCTTCACTGTCGCTGGGTAAAAATCCTGGAACTCCCTTCCTAATAGCACTGTGGGTGTACCTACCCCACATGGACTGCAGTGGTTCAAGAAGGAAGCTCACCACCACCTTCTCATGGGCAATTAGGATGGACTATAAATGCTGGCCTGGCTGGCGACATCCACATCCCATGAAACAAATAATTAAATACAATAACAGCTCATCTCAATTCCTAGTATTTCTAAATCCCACCAGTCCAACATAAGCTGAACAATTATTGCATGTTGTGATTGACGGTCTGGTCTGTAAACTGCACTGTATCACAGATTGCTGACATTTGCGAACTGGAAGTGAGAACTGCAAAATCGGGACAGTAGTTCACATAGTCTGTCAGTGTGAAAGAATCAGTCAATGTGAGGTAATAGAATTTGTCTGTAAATGTTTCACTCATATTGCTTTATAATTTTATATTGAAAATAAAAGTAATCATTTCGTGAAAATAGTGACATGTTGTCCAAACTTTGGTAGCCAGTTGTTTTCGTCTTGCACTCAGCAGGGCAATCCGCAAGAATACCAATTTAAAGGAAAACAACAACTTTCTTCTGTTTGAGAAGAGAGTGCTGATTGGTTTTCAAGTGAACTCTGATTGGTCGAGGCATTGCCATTCAGAATGCACCAGTTTATGGTAACTGACAGATAACTGCCCAGCTTTGTTTGAAATTTAAACCAGGCAGCTTGACTCTGATTGGTCAAGGCATTGCCCTGTGGAATGAGCCAGTGAATGGCTGTCACGTATTTTGTTTAGCTGAAACAGGCACAACATGTGTGCATGTTCTTTCTGTCTGCAAAGAACAGGGCCCTGTGTATTAATATATGTAGCTTACAGTACACACCAATGCACCACACTGCGAGCCCTACTGACAGTCTTAAATCAGTTGTCAGTGTAATTCTTAGCACACTGAGAATTATTTAGCAAATGTTGTCCTATTGTGGAATCACATCTCATGTTGGATACTGTGTTTTGAGTTTTGCAAGCACGAGTTGGTTGGGTAGGGCCCATTGCGAACAGCGGAAGGGACATGTTATTTGATACAATCCGCCAGCTTTGGGATGTACGGTCTAGAAACCTAGCATCACACTGGTATTGAAATTCATATATCACGTTACTTATTTGTGTGATAGGCAGGACGTCTCTTTTGCTTGACAGCAGCATCCTGTTAGTGGCGAACACCACACTTGCTGCTCCTAAATAGTAACAGCAGGAAACAGCGAGCCTCACCTGTTACTCAAATACTGGGGATATATTACCCTTCCAGGGTAATTTGAGGGAGACTGGGCACTTTTCAGGGCTCAAAATGACGTCCTTCAGCCCGTTTACAAGTTTGTGTGATATACAGTGAGAAATGATCTGATCAGTGTAGCCATTGTAATGCAGGATGTCATTGATTCGCCCTATTTCAGCATCAAGCTTGCATGGTGAGCAAATGGCTCAGCCCTATTTATGAGGTTGTCGATAAGACCAATCTTATAGCGCGTGGAACTGTAATAATCCCAACGCGTGTATTGACCAGTGAAGGTAGGTTTGCAGTAGACCGTGGTAGAGAACCACTTAGCAGATTTCTCAACTAGTACATCAAGGAAAGGGAGCTCATTTGACAGCTCCATTCCAAAGGTGAATTTGAGAGTAGGATGGAGCCCATGAAGACGTGCAAGGAAATTATTTCATGCAGCTGCGGATTCAAATATTGCAAACGTATCATCTACATATTGGAAATATGCAAGAGGTAGGAGGTTAGGTGTCATTCCCTTAAAAACAGGTTTGTCATGGAATCTAACAAAGATGTTTGTGAGAGCTGGGCCTAGAGGGGATCCCATGGCAACACCAGCGATACATGGTGTCAATAAAACTGAACTCAACTGTGCAAGCTGCCGAGTTCATAAGTTCAATGAATACGGATTCACACAATGGTGACGGGTCTAGATCACCATGATATAGCACTGCAGTGCAAATATCTATGGCTTCCTGAAGTGGTACATTGGTGAATAGGCTAGCAATGTCAAATGACACATGGACACGGCATTGCTATCGATATGCAAGTCCTGGATGGTCTTCGCAAATGTGAAGGAATCCTTCACTGTGTACGTGGAGAACTTGCTCAAAAACTGGTTGTAACAATTTGCCCAATCATTTGGCAAATTCATTTCAGGATACTATTTACATTACTTCAAATAAAGAAAACACAACGACACAAAGAATTGAGCACAACGCTGAAAGTTTCACAGCAAATAGTCAAATGGGAAAAGGATGAAATACAGAAAGAAAAAGCCTAAAATACTGAAAACACTCAGCCAGTCCGGAAACAACTGTGGAGAAGAGAAGCTCGGGTTAATGGTCCAGTTCTGTGACCCTTCTATAGACCTGAAACATTGCTCCTCCCTTCCTCTCTCCACAGATACTGCTGGAACTGCTGAGTGTTTCCAGAATCTTCTGTTATTATTCAGATTTCCAGTGTGTGCAGTATTTCTCTTTTTGAAAATAAAATATTCCCTGAGAGGAATGGAACTTTACATAAAAAATAGGAGTAGGCCATTCGGCCCATCGAAATAGCTCTGCCATTCAATAAGATCACAGCTGATCTCCTACATCAACTCCATCTGACCACACGAGCACAGATCCCTTGATTCCCTTAGTATCCAAAAACCTATCGATCTCTCTCTTGGATATACCCAATGATTGAGCATCCACAGCTCTACAGTCACAGAGAGATACAGCACTGAAACAGTCCCTTCGGCCCACCGAGTCTGTGCCGACCAACAACCACCCATTTATACTAATCCTACATTCATCCCATATTCCCTACCACATTCCCACCATTCTCCTACCACCTATCTACACTAGGGGCAATTTACAATGGCCAATTTACCTATCAACCTGCAAGTCTTTGGCTGTGGGAGGAAACTGGAGCACCCGACGGAAACCCACGCTTTCACAGAGAGAACTTGCAAACTCCGCACAGGCAATACCCTGAACGGAACCGTGGTCACTGGAGCTGTGAGGCTGCGGTGCTAACCACTGTGCGTAGAGAATTCCAAAGATTCACAATGCTTTGAGTGAAAAAAAATTCTCCTCTTCTCAGTCCTAAATGATTGAGCCATTTATACTGAGACTGTGATCCCTAGTTCTAGATCCCCAGCCAGAAGAAACATCCTCCCAGCATTTACCCTGTTAAATCCCTTAAGATTTTTAGGTGCCAGTAAGATTACCTCTCACTCTTCTAAGTTCTGAGGAATATTTTTTTTTCCAAAATATACTTTATTCATAAAAATCTGCAAACATTACATTGCCAAACAGTTTCAAACAGCACCAAAAAATACAAACATTGCAAGGGAGATCAGTTTCCTTCAATACTGTCATGAGTTTCTTCACAACCCTTCCGTTTCACAATTGTCATGCCAATTACAGTTTTACATTTACAGCAATTGAGAATATTAACGATACAGTTCAAGGGGTTTCCCATGGATCCAGCCCATCAGTCCAGCTTGGTGGGGGGACCTTACACTGTGGTCTTTCCCCATTGAGCCTTTGCTGCGGCTGCCCCAAGCTTTAGTGCGTCCCTCAGCACGTAGTCCTGGACCTTGGAATGTGCCAGTCCGCAACATTCGGTGGTGGACAACTCTTTGCGCTGGAAGACCAGCAAGTTTCGGGCAGACCAAAGGGCGTCTTTCACCGAATTGATAGTCCTCCAGCAGCAGTTGATGTTTGTCTCGGTGTGCGTCCCTGGGAACAGCCTGTAGAGCACAGACTCCTGTGTTGCAGAGCTGCTTGGGATGATCCTTGACAAAAACCACTGCATCTCTTTCCACACCTGCTTTGCAAAGGCACATTCCAGGAGGAGGTGGGCGACAGTCTCTTCCCCACCACAGCCAACGCGGGGGCACTGTGCGGAGGGGGCGAGACTTCGGGTGTGCATGAAGGATCCGACGGGGAGGGCCCTTCTCACCACCAGCCAAGCTACGTCTTGGTGCTTGTTTGAAAGTTCTGGTGGTGAGGCATTCGCCAAATGACTTTGATGGTCTGCTCGGGGACCCATCCAACAGGATCCACCGTCTCCTTTTCCCATAGGGCCTTGAGGACATTCCGTGCAGACCACTGCCTGATGGACCGGTGGTCAAATGTGTTTTCCCGCAGAAACTGCTCCACGAAGGATAGGTGGTACGGCACCGCCCAACTGCATGGAGTGTTCCGCGGCAATGTGACCAGGCCCATTCTTCGCAACACCGGGGACAGATAGAACCTCAGCACGTAGTGACACTTGGAGTTTGTGTACTGGAGGTCTACACACAGCTTGATGCAGCCGCACACGAAGGTGGTCATCAGGATGAGGGCCACGTTGGGTACATTTTTCCTGCCCTTGTCCAGAGATTTGAACATCGTGTCCCTCCGGACCCAGTCCATTTTAGGTCCCCAGATGAAGCAGAAAATGGCTCAGGTGACTGCCACAGCGCAGGAGTGGGGTATGGGCCAGACCTGCGCCACGTAGAGCAACAACGTGAGCACCTCGCACCTGATGACCAGGTTCTCACCCACAATGGAGAGAGATCGTTGCCCCCACATGCCCAACTTTTGTCGTACCTTGGCTACTCGCTCCTCCCAGGTTTTGCTGCACGCCCCGGCCCTTCCGAACCATATCCCCAGCACCTTCAGGTAATCTGACCTCACGGTGAAGGGGACAAAGGATCGGTCAGCCCAGTTCCCAAAGAACATGGCCTCGCTCTTGCCGTGGTTAACTTTGGCTCCCGAGGCCAGTTCGAACTGGTCGCAGACGCTCATCAGTCTGCGCACGGACAGCGGATCCGAACAGAAGACGGCGACGTCATCCATGTACAGGGAGGTTTTAACCTGAGTGCCACTGCTGCCTGGGATTGTTACTCCTCTTATGCTCGCATCCATCCTAATAGACTCAGCAAAGGGTTCAATACAGCAAACAAACAAGGCAGGGGAGAGAGGGCAGCCCTGTCTGAATCCAGATTGGATCGGCAAACTTTCCGATTCCCACCCGTTGATTCTGAGGAATATCGGCCTCGTCGACTCAATCTCTTCTCACAGGACAATCCCCTCATCCCAGGAAGCAATCGAGTGACACTTTGATACACTTCCTTTCAGGCAAGTATATCCTTCCTTAGGTAAGGGGAACCAAAACTGTACACAGTGCTCCAGGTGTGATCTCACCAAGGCTCTGTCTAATTGCAGTCAAACTTCTTTATTCTTCTAAAAACTCTTCACAATGTTGAACACAACTATTAACTGCCCCATTAACATCTCTGCTCTAAGAACAAGGACCCCAGCTTCACACACCCCAGACCCCTATTCTTTGCACATTAGCTGAATTCCTGCATCTCTGATGCATTCTAGTAAATCTCCTCTGCACCCTCTCTAAGGCCTTGCCATTCCTGCTAAAGTATGAAACATGGAATTAGAAACAATGCTCTAGCTGAGGCCTATAACCAGTGAGATTTATAAAGGTTCAGCGTAAATTCCTTGTCTGTGTCCCGTACTCCCATTTCTGGTTTCTGACTCAATGTCGGCTCTGAGCTGTTGAAACTGCCAGAATAAATATTTCCACCCAATAAAGCGCTCGGAATGTGAGAAGGGACAAAGTGAGTGACCAAGTACATCAACTCCAAGTAAAACTCCACCATGTAGTAAAAACACTCAAAACACAACGGCTCTTTTGAGAGCCACCCACAATCTCTCTGAAAAAGCTGCACCAACATCTCTCGAGAATTGGTTTATTTCATTGGTTTTAATGCTCAGTAACTCTCTGGAACTTTCTCACTGTCTTTGTGTTTTCTGTTTCAATCTGGTATGGAGATTCTGGGAAGATGAGTTTCACTGCCTGGGAGGATCTTTGTGGTTTTCCTGCAGAAACACAAAACAAAGTCTCTTTTCAGAGTCACCCACCGCCTCATAGGGACAGCAGTGACATGGGAACGGGAGCTGGGGTGTGTTTTATGCCGGAAATAACAGTTAATGATTTATGTTGTGCTCTCGTTATCTTCCAATCTCTGAATTGAGCCTTTCCACCGCACCAGGGTTATGGGGAGAGTTTTCATCGTTTCTTTTCCAAACGTACAGACGATGTTATAAAGTTGCTGATTTATCCAGATGGCGGATTCTCCCCTCACAGTGAAAAGTAACATCACACCTTCACATCTGCCCATTGTTTTATAATTGAATAATTAGTCAAATGGAATTATTTGTGATGTTATTTCCCCCGAGACGGTGTTTCCTGCAGTGAAACTGATCAGTTTCAGCTCAGTCATTCAGAGACCTGGAATTCCTGCAGTTTGAGCCCGCTGGAACCCCAGCCCACTTCTGATTGGTCACCCTCTTCTCATAAAGTCAGTGACAACACATGAGGAGGCTATTCGCCCCATTCAGTCCATGTTGGGATTCCAATCTGTTCAGTCCCCGACTCGATCCCCAAAGCCCTGCATAATCCCTTTGGGTCAAAATGACCGTGGCGGGACTCGAACCTGCAATCTCCTGATAACATCATGGAATATACCGAAGTCAGACGCCTTATCCATTCGGCCACACAGCCATTAACTCACATGCATGATTCAATCAGAGAACCTCGAAGCACAAAATACAAAAAATCATTGGTTGAACCTGTCAACCTGGCACAATATTTGAATTTGTGAAAGCCGCCAATTTCACTATGGAAAAGAAGTGATCGACTGGAAAAGTCATAAAAATCTATTTTCCCGTAGCGGTTTAAATAAACTTTTGAAACACAATTTTGCTTTTACCGACTCAAATTGCTGGTGCTATTTTATGAACAGCTTTATTTTGCCAATTTTTGTCAACTTCTCATCCGTAACTGACAGTAAAAGACTCCGTTCAGCAATCTTTCACACGACAAATACCTCAAACTCGGTGTGGAAGTAATAAATTACAGACTATTGGTAATTCCCCTTCACACAGGCTTCAGGGGGACAGTGAGAAGCCACTGAAATAGTTGCTTCATCCTTTTAAAAGGTTCCCATTCTGTCCTGTTATTGACGTGTTGGAATCAGATTTGTATTTAACAAGTTCTTTCTGTGAAAATAAAAGGCTTTTGATTGAGAAGACGGGACCTTCTCACTAGCAGCCGGGTTACATTCCCCTCACATCCTTATTCAGTGAGCAGCTCTTTCCCTCGAGAAATAGACAGCAGCAGTTGGAAGTTCAGTAAAAGGATCGGTTAATTGAGACAAGTTTCTGACTGACAGGTGGTGCTGAATCTTAATACAAGAAGGTCCTGGAATGGGAAACAAGTGTCCAGAGTGGGGTCTGAAATCATTACAGGGAAATGGCCAGCACTGACACAGATCATTTCATTATTACATTGATATCTGACTGTCTATAAGGAGAAGCGAGTTAAACACATGATGGTGAAAGGAATGGAAGATAACACTGGTTGTTCTGGATGAAGAGGGATAGACAGAGGTGTGGGTACAGCAGACTTCAGACAGTAATCAGCCCTTTCAGATACTGTGGGTGGATCTGAAAAGAGCCTTTGGGTATTTGATAAAATCCTGGCAGATTGACTTGGTTTTGGTGCCCGGAGCGCTGGTTTTCTTGGGCAGCAACACGGCCTGGATATTCGGCAGCACCCTGCCCTCAGCGTCCTGGAATCAAAAGCAAGTGTCCAGAGTGGGACCTGAAATCAGGATAGGGAAAAAAGCTCTTTGTTTAAAAACCCTCAAATAGCTACCTTGTAATTGGTCAGGTTACTAATGTTTTAGTTAGTGTAATTTATGAATAATTACTAATTAGAAAGTGCTGTTTGGACAGAGTGTAAAGCTGTGAGTTGATGTGTGAGGGACTTCACTGACTAGGGGAAGGAGGTGCTCTTTGGTCTCTCTTTTCTTTTCTGCCTTTTCAGCCTCCATGGTACAGGGGAAGATGCTGATCGGTGAGTAACTGGTAAATTATTCTACTTATTACACTTATTACACGAGCAATAATGAGTTTGTAAACCTAAGTAATGGCAGGGCAGCTCGAAAAGTAAAAGTTCGAAATTGGGGGAAGGCAAATTTTACAAAACTGAGAGGTGATTTGGTGGATGTGGACTGGATACAACTACTTGAAGGAAACCCAAAGATGTCTTATCAGTCCATTAAGAGCAAGAGGATAACTAAGGAAAGGGTATACAGGAGTCTGTGCTCTACGGGCTGTTCCCAGGGACGCACACCGAGACAAACATCAACTGCTGCTGGAGGGCTATCAATTCGGTGAAAGACGCCCTTTGGTCTGCCCGAAACTTGCTGGTCTTCCAGCGCCAAGAGTTGTCCACCGCCGAATGTTGCAGACTGGCACATTCCAAGGTCCAGGACGACGTGCTGAGGGACGCACTAAAGCTTGGGGCAGCCGCAGCAAAGGCTCAATGGGGAAAGACCACAGTGTAAGGTTCCCCCACCAAGATGGACTGAGGGGCTGGATCCATGGGAAACCCCTCGAACTGTATCGTTAATATTCTGAATTGCTGTAAATGTAAAACTGTAATTGGCATGACAATTGTGAAACGGAAGGGTTGGGAAGAAACTCATGACAGTATTGAAGGAAACTGATCTCCCTTGCAATGTTTGTATTTTTTGGTGCTGTTTGGAAACTGTTTGGCAATGTAATTTTTACAGATTTTTATGAATAAAGTATATTTTGGAAATAAAAACTAAGGAAAGGGTATGGCCTATCAGAGATGTACAAGGGAACTTCTGTGTGGATCCAGAAGATGTGGGTGGGGTTCTTAATGAGTTTTTTGTCTCTGCCTTCACAAAGGAGAGGGATGATGCAGACATTGTAGGAAAAGAAGAGGAGTGTGAAATATTAGATACGATAAGCATAATGAGAGTGGAAGTACTAGAGAGTCTGACATCCTTCAAAATGAATAAATCACCAGGGCCAGATGGTTTGCATCTGAGGTTGTTAAAGGAAGCCAGGGAGGAAATAGTGGATGCGCTGAGGATCATCTTCAAATCCTCACTGAATATGGGGGAGGTGCCGGAGGATTGGAGGTCTGCGAACGTTGTTTTCTTGGGCAGCAGCATGGCCTAGATATTAGGAAGCACACAGCCCTGAGTGATGGTCACCCCTCCCAGCAGCTTGGTGAGCTCCTCGTCATTCTGGACAGCCAGCTGTAGGTGTCTGAGGATGTTGCGGGTCTTCCTGTTGTCCTGGGCCGCGTTAATGGCCAACTCGAGGATTTCAGCGGTCAGATACTCGAGCACAGCAGCCAGATAGACCGGGGCTCCGGCACCCACACGCTCAGCATAGTTGCCCTTTCTCAGGAGCCTGTGAACACGGCCCACCAGGAACTGCAGTCCAGCCCGGGAGGAGCGAGACTTGGCCTTGGACCGAGCTTTCCCGCCGGTCTTTCCTCTTCCAGACTTTTCCAAAAATATACTTGAGGACATTCCGTGCTGACCACTGCCTGATGGATTGGTGGTCAAAGGTGTTTTTCCACGCAAACATTTCCGCGAAGGCACGGTCCAACTGGATGGAGCGTTCCGTGGCAATGTGACCAGATCCATCCTTCGCAACACCGGGGTCAGATAGAACCTCAGCACGTAGTGACACTTGGTGTTTGCATACTGGGGCTCTACGCACAGCTTGATGCAGCCACATACTAAGGTGGCCATCAGGTTGAGGGCGACGTTGAGTACATTTTTTCGCCTTTATCCAGAGGTTTGAACATCGTGTCCCTCCGGACCCTGTCCATTTTGCGTCTTCAGATAAAGCGGGAAATGGCTCGGGCGACCGCCACAGCGCAGGAGTGGGGTATGGGCCAGACCTGCGTCACATACAGCAACAACGTGAGCACCTTGCACCTGATGACCAGGTTCTTACCCATAATAGAGAGAGATCGCTGCTCCCACATGCTCAGTTTATGTTGTACCCTGGCTACTCGCTCCTCCCAGGTTTTGGTGCACGTCCCGGCCCTTACAAACCATATCCCCAGCACCTTCAGGTAGTCTGACCTGACAGTGAAGGGGACAAAGGATCGGTCAGCCCAGTTCCCAAGGAACATGGCCTCGCTCTTGCCATGGTTAACATTGGCTCCCGAATCCTGTTTGAACTGGTCGCAGATGCTCATCAGTCTGCGAATGGACAGCGGATCCGATCAGAATACAGCAACATCATCTATGTACAGGGAGGCTTTGACCTGAGTGACTCCACTGCCTGGGATTGTCACCCCTTATGCTCGCATCCTTCCTAATAGACTCAGCAAAGAGTTCGATACAGCAAACACACAAGGGAGGGGAAAGAGGACAGCCCTGTCTGACTCCAGATTTGATTGGAAACTTTCTGATTACCACCCAATTTTTTGGACTGTGCTACTGATGTTTGTGGAGAGCAGTTTGATCCAATTGCAGATTCCCTCCCCAAACCCCATTTTGGAAAGAACGTCCATCATGTGTGTGTGCGATATCCTGTCAAAAGCCTTCTCCTGCTCCAGGCTGATGAGGCAGGTGTCCACCCTCCTGTCCCGTACGTAGGCGATCGTATCCCTGAGTAGCACGACACTATCAGAGATCTTCCTGCTGGGTACAGTACAGGTCTGGTCAGGGTGAATCACCAACTGCAGAGCAGACTTGACTTGACTGGCGATGACTTTGGACAGAATGTTGTAGTCTGCATTAAGCAGTGAGATGGGCCGCCAATTTCTGATTTCTGCCCTCTCCCCCTTCTGCTTGCAGATGAGGGTGATGATGCCTTTCCTCATGGATTCTGACATGCTGCCGGCCAGGAGCATACTCTCGTACACTTCCAGCAGGTCTGGGCTGACCCAGCATCACAGGGCCGAATACAACTCAACTGGTAAGCCGTCGCTTCCGGGAGTTTTCTTCGTCTCAAAAGACTTGATGGCCTTTGTCAGCTTGTCCAGAGTTAGCGGTTTGTCCAGATTCTCCTGCATGCTGTCATCTCAGACCTCTGTGATCGATGACAGGAAGGACTGGGAGGACGTGCTGTCCATAGACTTCACGTCTTACAGCCCAGCATTCAAGGATTTGCTAATCCTTAGTATGTCGGACTGCGACGTTGTGACCGAGCCATCCTCTTCCTTCAGGCTGCTGATCACAGAGCTCTCTCAGTGTACCTTTTGGAAGAAGAAACGCGAGCACTTCTCATCCTGCTCAATGGAGCGGACTCTGGACCGGAAGATGATCTTGGAGGCCTCCGTGGCAAAGAGCGAGGCCTGTTGGCTCTTCACCTCTTGGAGCACCTCCTTGACCTCGACCCCCATCGACTGCAGCCAGAGCAGATTTTGCATTCTTTTCTGGAGTTGGGACATTTCCCTTTGTCTCTCTCACACCCTCTGAACACCTTTGGAGATAAAGAACGTCTTGATATTCACGTTGATCACTTCCCACCAGTTCACCGGATACTCAAAGAGGGTCTCACTGTTCTCCAACTTTTTCAATCTCTTTTGAGTTCCTCAATGTTCTCTGGGTTAGCAGTGTAGCATTCAGCTTCCATGTCTCCCTGCCAACCCGCTGGTCATCCTGTAAGTGACAGTCAGCCAGTAAGAGGCAGTGGTCGGAGAAGAACACCGGCTTGACGTCGGTGGATCTGACCGTGAAAGCAGGGGACACATACAGGAAGTCAATCCTGGAACGGGCAGACCCGTCCGATCTTGACCAGGTGTATCTACGCTGCGCTCCGTCTGCAGGTTTGCTGAAGACATTGTGCAGTTTGGCATTTTTTAAGAATCTGTGCGGAGCGTCCAGTTTTCTGTCGTTCCTGCCAGATTGTCCAGCTGCATCAATGATGCAGTTGAAGTCACCTCCAAGAATGACCGGCCTGGATGTCACCAGCAGCAGTGTGAGTTGCTGGAGGATGGTCAGCCGCTCACTGTATTCGACCGGGGCATATACGTTGCTTAACTGGAGCGGAGCATTGTTGTACATTACATCTGCTACGAGAAGGCGACCGCCCACCAGCATCTTAACTTCAGAGATGGTTAAATTGCCTTCCCGCAGCAGAATACCCAGGCCGGAGGAACAGGAATCATTTCCCCTGGACCAGATCGATGTCCCATGGGATCACCATCGTGACCATTGCCTGTAAGTGCTGCGGTGCAGGATTCCACACTCCTGACAAAACAGTACGCCGGCTTTGACCTTTGCGAAGTCATCCAAGGTTGAAACACATCACGTGGTGGATTTAACACAATGCATGTTAATCGAAGCAATCTTTATATCCACTATAAAGTTGGGTGTTGCTCACCACACCAGGTGTCCTTGCTAGTCCCAGTCCTTGAGTATGTTCCTGCATACCCATAGTGTACGCAAGCTGTTTCACATTGTTTGAGCCCAGAAACCCCTCATGGTTATTCATGAGGGTTTTGTTCCACTGGGGTGACATCGGTGGGTGGGGGGCTGGTCTTGTAGGCAGCAAGGCTTGGGTTGTCCTCTGCTGTTGGTGTCTTTCCCCTCGGTCCCTCCTCAAAGACATCACTGTTCCTGACTTCCGGAGCTGGAGCTGGAGTGCGCAGGACACTTCGCTGCTCTCGGTCTCCCGGAGCTGGGGTGCACTGAGCATCTCCTTGGGTTCCATGCTTTTGGTTTGGGGTGCGCTGGGCGTGTCACAGCTTCCAGAGCCCCGGAGCTGGGGGGCTTTATCTTCCAGCTCCTTTGAGTTCTGCTGCTTCTTTTGGAGGTGCCATCGTTCCGGCCCTTCCTCGTCCAGTGAGGAGGAGCTGCTGTAGTCTGTCTCAGACGGTAGCCTCCTCTTGCCACTGGTTTGGGTGGTGACCTGTTCTTTTTTTGGAGGTTTTTTCTTTGTGGTCTTCCTTTGTACCACCTGCCACTGACCTGTTTGTCCATCTGCTGCCTCCTCCTCCATTAATTCTGTCTGTAGAGGATGAGTTTCCAGGCACGGAGTAGGTGTTGGGTCTCTGGTTGCAGCTGCTTCCCCTTTCTTCTCTTTCTCAGATAGACGTTCATCGCTGTGGGGAGGATTGCTTGTTTCCCTCCCAGCACCAGACGTGTTCACCGTTCCTTAACCCGGTCTTTCCTTGGTCCTTGCTGCCTGAGCATAACTGAGGCAGCGTTTGGGGCAGGTTTTGTAGACGTGGCCTGCCCCACCTCACAGGTTGCAGTACTTACAATGATTAAAGTCCTTGGTCTGATGGCCTTCCTTCTTGCAGTTGTGGCAGACGACTGTGCTGCAGTAAGCTGCCACGTGACCAGATTTGCCGCAGGTACGACAAACTCTGGGCTGCTCCGCGTAGACCATGAAGCCTCGAGTTCCCCCGAAAGTGAAGCTGGAGGGAGGATGGATGATGGCTCCGTTGGCATTGACCTTCAAGGTCACCTTGACCTGACGCTTGCTGGTCCAAATCCAAATGGGTCCTTGACATCAGTGCTGCCGCTGGCCACCTCGACGTACCTGGTGAGGAAGGTGAGTACATCCACGACAGGAACATGGATGTTGTAGAGGTGGGTTCTCACCACCCAGTCACGTAGCGATGGCAGTGTATAGAGCGGCTCCACTGTGAGGATCGACAGCGGCGCCTGGTTTCCCTTCTCCTTAAACACCTTCAGGAACTTGATGCATCCGCCACGTTCTTGAACATCACGTCAAAATATCCACAGTTGGGGAAGTCCTGCAGGCAGAAGATGTTTACAGCTTGGAATCCACAGCAATCAATAAGGATTTTCTTAATGAAGAAGGTACTATCAACCGGTGCATCTCCATCATTATCCTTCACTACCACCCGAACGGTGTTACACACTCCCTGCCCTGAAGTTACAGAATTGGTTACAGCCATTTTACTCAAAAACCTACCTGAGACAGGATCATGGTCTCTCCCCTGCTCCTCTTCCAGACATTTCCACAATCTCACAAATACTTTCACAAAGAGTGAGGAATTCCTCCCGCACTTCCCTGCTTTACCTTCTGGAGGAATGCAGTCCGGCTACTTCTGATTGGTTACTGTCTGCTGAATCTCATTGGCTGGTTCATGTCACCAATCAGGTAGCTGCTATTTTGCCTATCATCAAAGGGCAATGAGAAAATGGGGCGGAGATTGGCAGCGGCAAATTGTCAGAGCTGAAACCCATTCACAAATTTGAAAAGCCCGCAAAAATATTTGTGGAACAAGGAACAGCTGAAATATAATAAATAATATCGTCTAAAGAGTAAAATGTATTTCACTCTCTCCTCATATTGTGTTTCTCCTCATTGTCCGTCACAGATACCAGACTTACTTTCCTTCCGGGAGCGGAGCAGAGAGGAGTGGACCTGTGGGGAGAACGCCGAGAGCAGAACCAATAAATTGAGCCCAAGGATCGCGGCCCAGTCACTCACCTTCCAGGAGAGGTCTGGACCTGTGGGGAGAACACCGACAGTGGAGCCGATACATTGAGCCTGAGGATCGCAGCCCAGTCATTCACCTTCCGGGAGAGGAGCGGACCTGTGGGGAGAACATCGAGAGTGGAACCGATAAATTGAGCCTGAGGATCGCGGCCTAGTCACTCACCTTCCGGGAGAGGAGCGAAGAGCAGTCCAGGCACGCCGGAGTTTGAAATCAAAGTGAGCAGTGATGTCACAGGAAGGCGGCAAGGTGATTGGTTGGTGAGTATCTGCTGTTAGGGAGTTACTCTAAATTGCTGGGTAAGTAACTAAAAGTAAAGGGAAAGGTCTACAGTTTTTTCAATAAAGGAGGTCGTGTTTTTTGGGGGAGAATCAAGGTCTCTAGTGTAAATAATTTAATTTTTGGGTAATTTAAGGGGATAAATTAAGGGTAAGTCATGGCAGGGCAGCTCAGCAATGTGGAGTGATCCTCCTGTGCAATGTGGGAAGTCAGGGACACTTCCAGTGTCCAGGGCGAACACGTGTGCAGGAAGTGTCTCCAGCTGCAGCTACTCGAAATCCACGTTTCGGATCTGGAGCGGCGGCTGGAGATACTGTGGAGCATCCGCGAGGCTGAGATCATCGTGGATAGCACGTATAGGGAGGTGGTCACACCGCAGGTAAAGACTGCTCAGGTAGAAAGGGAATGGGTGACCACCAGGCAGAGTAGAAGAACTAGGCAGGTAGTGAAGGAGTCCCCTGGATCCATCTCGCTTTCTAACAGATTTTCCACTTTGAATACTGTTGGAGGAGAAAGCTTTTCAGGGGAATGCAGCAAGAACCAAGTCTGTGGCACCACAGGTAGATCAGCTGCACAAGCGGGGAGGAAAAGGAGTAGAAGAGCTATAGTGATAGGGGATTCTATCGTAAGAGGTCCAGATGGGCATTTCTGTGGCTGCAAACGTGACTCCAGGATGGTATGTTGCCTCCCTGGTGCTAGGGTCAAGGATGTCACAGAGTGGCTGCAGGACAAGGGGGAGGGTGAACAGTCAGAGGTCATGGTACACATTGGCACCAATGACATAGGTAGAAAGAGGGATGAGGTCCTGCAACCAGAATTTAGGGAGCTAGATAGCAGATTAAAAAGCAGGACCTCAAAGGTTGTAATCTCTGGATTACTCCCAATGCCACATGCTAATGAGTATAGGAGTAAGAGGGGAGAGCAGATGAATGCTTGGCTGAGGATATGGTGCAGGAGGGAGGGCCTTAGTTTCCTCGACCACTGGGTCTGTTTCTGGCAAAGGTGGGACCTACCTGTCCAAGTTGGACGGGTTGCACCTGAACTGGAACGGGACCAACATACTTGCTGAGAGGTTTGCCAGTGCTGTTTTGGGGGGTAGCGGGGGTTTAAATTAATTTGGCAGGGGGGTCGGATACAGAGTGGAGGTACAGTAGGGGGTTAAACACAGTCAAATTTAAAAGAGAAACTGAGTCAGTCTGGAAGGCAGAGCAAATATAGACCTGTTATGGCACAAGTGAACAATGCAAGGCTGGATTGCATCTATTTTAATGCAAGGAGTCTTACTAATGAGGCAGATGAATTGAGGGCGATGATTAGCACATGGAATTATGATCTTATTCCTCTCACAGAGACATGGTTGAGGGAGGGGCTGGACTGGCAGCTCAGTATTCCAGGGTACAGAATCTACAGGCAAGACAGGTGAGGGAGTAAAAGAGGAGGTGGCATTGCACTGTTGATCAAGGAGTCAATTACTGCAGTAAGGAAGGATGATATCTTAGAAATTCCTCAAATGAGGCCATATGGGAAGAACTTAAAAACAAAAAGGGGACAATCACTTGGCTGGGAGTGTACTACAGGCCTCTAAACAGACAGGAAGGGATAGAGGAGAAAATATGTAGGCAAATCTCAGAGAGGTGGAAGAATCTTCTTCTGTGGCCTCCTTGTCTCGAGAGACAATGGGTAAGCACCTGAAGGTGGTCAGTGGTTTGTGAAGCAGCGCCTGGAGTGGCTATAAAGGCCAATTCTAGAGTGATAGACTCTTCCACAGGTGCTGCAGATAAAATTGGTTGTCAGGGCTGTTACACAGTTGGCTCTCCCCTTGCGCTTCTGTCTTTTTTCCTGCCAACTGCGAAGTCTCTTCGACTCGCCACATTTTAGCCCCACCTTTATGGCTGCCCGCCAGCTCTGGCGATCACTGGCAACTGACTCCCACGACTTGTGATCAATGTCGCAGGACTTCATATCGCGTTTGCAGAAATCTGTTAAGCGGAGACATGGACGGCTGGTGGGTCTGATACCAGTGATGAGCTCGCTGTACAATGTGTCCTTGGGGATCCTGCCATCTTCCATGTGGCTCACATGGCCAAGCCATCTCAAGTGCCACTGGCTCAGTAGGGTGTATATGCTGGGGATGTGTTGGAGATACGGTCCTGCCACCTGATGCCAAGGTTTCTCCGGAGGCTGCGAAGATGGAATGAATTGAGACGTCGCTCTTGGCTGACATACGTTGTCCAAGCCTCGCAGCCGTAGAGCAAGGTACTGAGGACACAGGCTTGATACATTCGGACTTTTGTGTTCCGTGTCAGTGCGCCATTTTCCCACACTCTCTTGGCCAGTCTGGACATAGCAGTGGAAGCCTTTCCCATGCACTTGCTGATTTCTGCATCGAGAGACAGGTTACTGGTGATAGTTGAGCCTAGGTAGGTGAACTCTTGAACCACTTCCAGAGCGTGGTCGGCGATATTGATGGATGGAGCATTTCTGACGTCCTGTCCCATGATGTTCATTTTCTTGAGGCTGATGGTTAGGCCATATTCGTTGCAGGCAGCCGCAAACCTGTCGATGAGACTCTGCAGCCACTCTTCAGTGTGAGATATTAATGCAGCATCGTCAGCAAAGAGGAGTTCCCTGATGAGGACTTTCCGTACTTTGGTCTTCGCTCATAGACGGGCAGCCTGCCACCTGATCTTGTGTGGAGGAAAATTCCTTCTTCTGAAGGGTTGAACGTATGTGAGAGCAGCAGGGAGAAGAAGATCCCAAACAATGTAGGTGCGAGAACACAGCCCTGTTTCATGCCACTCAGGATAGGAAAGGGGTCTGATGAGCTGCCGTTATGCTAAATTGTGCCTTTCATATTGTCATGGAATGAGGTGATGATACTTAGTAGCTTTGGTGGACATCCAATCTTTTCTAGTAGTCTGAAGAGATCACGTCTGCTGACGAGGTCAAAGGCTTTGGTGAGATCTATGAAAGCAACGTTGAGGGGCATCTGTTGTTCACGGCATTTCTCCTGTAGCTGGTAAAGGGAGAATAGCATGTCAATGTTGGATCTCTCTGCTCGAAAGCTACACTGTGCCTCAGGGTAGACACGCTCAGCCAGCTTCTGGAGCCCGTTCAAAGCGACTCGAGTGAAGACGTTCCCCACTATCCTGAACAGGGAGATTCCACGGTAATTGTTGCAGTCACCACGGTCACCCTTGTTCTTATAGAGGGTGATGATATTGCCATCGCGCATGTCCTGTGGTACTGCTCCCTCGTCCCAGCACAGGCAAAGCAGTTCGTAGAGTGCTGGAAGTATAGCAGGCTTGGTACTCTTGATTATTTCAGGGTAATGCTGTGCTTCCCTGGTGCTTTTCTGCTGGCTAGAGAATGAATGGCATCACTGAGTTCCGATTTTGTTGGCTGTACGTCCAGCTCATCCATGACTGGCAGAGACTGGGCTGCATTGAGGGCGGTCTCAGTGACAACATTTTCCCTGGAGTACAGTTCTAGGTAGTGCTCCACCCAGCAGTCCATTTACTTCCGTTGGTCAGTGATTGTGTCCCCTGATTTAGATTTGAGGGGGGCGATCTTCTTGATGTTTGGCCCAAAAGCTCTCTTAATGCCATCATACATTCCTCGGATGTTTCCGGTGTCAGAGGCCAGCTGAATATGACTGTATAGGTGTTGCCAGTAGTCATTTGCACAGTGCCTGGCTGTTCTTTGTGCAGCGCTTCTGGCTGCTTTAAGAGCTACGGATGTTAACTCACTGGGGGCTTTCTTGTAGTTCAACAGTGCAATGTGCTTAGCGGCTATGACAGGTTCCAGCTCTTCAAAGTGTGATTGAAACCAGTCTGCATTCTGCTTCACACGTTTGCCATAGGTGATCATAGCTGAGTCATCGATGGCAACTCTGATGTGGGCCCACTTGGTCTCTGCATCCCCTGTCGGAGTGTTTTGAAGGACTTTATCAAGTGAATTTAGAAACTTACGTAACAGCTGTGGATAAGAAATTCTGCTATTGTTGATGCGCGGGCGGCCCTTCCGCTGGGAGTGATGCAGCTTCTTTGGTTTGAGTCTAACCTTGCTGCACACCACACACTGCACACCACACACATCCTTGTCCACTCAACACAGTATTAGACTGGCAGTAAAGTAAGCTTGTTTGCAGCTTGCTGTGAAATGGCATGAGACTGCCATCTCTTGGTGTGAAATAGAACTGCAAGAGGGAAATTGATTGATAATAAAAAGCTCGGTGGGAATGTAAGCTGTGAGGGGGATACAAAGGGCCGGATTTTATTTGCTTCACTCCCCCCGAGATTCCGGCCCTGCTCCAATTCTGGTCTTTTGAGCATCGCTGATTTTTATCGCTCCACCGCTGGCAGCTGTGCCATCAGCTGTCCAGGCCCGAAACCTGAGATTTCCCTCCCTGAACTCTCCGCCTCTCGACCTCTCTTCCCTCCTTTAAAACACTCATGGAAGCCTACTTCTGTGACCATGCTTTTGGCCATCTGCTCTAATACGGTCTTGTGTGGCTTGGGGTCCAATTTTGCTTTCCGACACTCCTGTGAAGTGCCATGGGACGCTGTATTACGTTAAAGGTGCTCTATAAATTTACACACAAGTTGTTGTTGTTTTTGGTCTGGAATGTATTGCTTGAGAGAATGGTGGAAGGAGACTCAATCGGAAGGTTGAAAAGGGAATTTCGATAAATAGTTGAAAGGAAATGAAAGAGCTGCCACAGGCACGATGGGCCGCCCTGGTTGTGGATGTCGTCGTCATCCTTCCTTCCACGTGAGATGATGGACGTGCAGCAAATCCATTGGTGACGGGATAGTTTCCCATGGTGCACTTTGACCGATAGCTGAAGAGGTCAATCTGTGAGAGGCAGGTTCTTCCACAAGTGACACATATGAGGTGGGATTTTCAGGTGTCGCTGTTTTCCATGTTGGCACCTGCTGTCAAGCTGCTATAGTCACTGATTGTCATGGTGACGCACACACCAGTCCAGGGGTAATATCACCATTTCCCTCTGTTGTTGGCCAGTGTCTCCCATGTGTGAAAATCGATGTTTCGGGCCTTCATGTCCTGCTTGCAGGCATCCTTGAAGTGAGGCTTTGGGCATCCAACTGGTCTTCTGTCTCCGGCGACCTCCGCATACAGAATACCCCTGGGAATGTGTCATCTTCCATCCTGCGAACGTGCCTGAGCCAGCAAAGTCACCTCTGCTTGACGAGTGTGAGCATACTCGGGAGATTTGCTTTTGAAAGCATTGTTACATTTGTGATGTTGTCCAGTGTTTATTTGCGCAGTGTCTCACTGTCTTTTGCACAACTGCCTTGGCTAATTCAAGTCATATAATGTTCTGGCTGCTGGTTTCATGTTGTGCATCAGGTCGGTTCTGCTTTTTGCTTCAATAACAGATGTCATCTCTGCTGAGTAGGTGGGGAAGAGACAGTTGCCCACCTCCTTCTGGAATGTGTCTTTGAAAAGCAGGTGTGGAAAGACATGCAGCGGTTTTTGTTGAGGTTCATCCCAAGCAGCTCTGTAACACAGGAGTCTGTGCTCTACGGGCTGTTCCCAGGGATGCACACCGAGATAAACATCAACTGCTGCTGGAGGACCATCAATTCGGTGAAAGACACTCTTTGGTCTGCCCTAAACTTGCTGGTCTTCCAGCGCAAAAAGTTGTCCACGACCGAGTGTTGCAGACTGGCACATTCCAAGGTCCAGGACTATGTGCTGAGGGACACACTAAAGCTTGGGGTAGCCGCTGCAAAGGCTCAATGGGGAAAGACCATTGTGTAAGTTCCTCCCGCCATAGTGAACTAAGGAACTGGACCCATGGGATACCCCTCAGGCTGGATACACCAAATATGGTTTTGCTGCAAAATGTACATGGCAGGTAAAATGGAATGGAAGGGTTGTGAGGCAACTCACTCCTCTATTAAAGAAAACTGATTTCTTTCACACTTTTTGAAATGTCATAGAGTCATGGAGAGATACGGCACTAAAACAGGCCCTTTGGCCCACCGAGTCTGTGCTGACCACCAACCACCCATTTACACTAATCCTACATTAATCCCATATTCCCTGCCACATCCCCACCTTCCCTCAATTCTGCGACCACCTACCTGCACTCGGGGCAATGTACAATGGCCAATTTACCTATCAACCTGCAAGTCTTTGGCTGTGGGAGGAAACCAGAGCACCCGGCGGAAACCCACGAGGTCACAGGGAGAACTTGCAAACTCCACACAGGCAGTACCCAGAACTGAACCCAGGTCCCTGGAGCTGTGAGGCTGCAGTGTTTTTTCCCAGATTTTTATGAATAAAGTATATTTTGGAAAAACAAAATTCTTAATGAAGTAGGTGCAGTCGATGGGTGCACCTCCTTCACTATCTTTCACCGCCACCCTAACGGTGTTACGCACCCCCTGGCCTGGATCTCTTGTGTTGGTTGCAGCCATTTTTACTTGACGTTTTCCTGGGACAAGTACTAAATCCTCAACTGACAGGGAAACCACCACCACGGTAGATCTCCAATCCCAAAGGGCGAAATGCCCTAAATACGGTGCTGAAACCACCTGCCACCCCTCAAAAAACACAAAAACAGCACCTGCATTATCAAACGCCACTGATCACGGTCTCTCCCCTGCCAGCTCAGTCCACGCATTGAGGTGGAGAAGTGCATACTTGGAGCTGCGAAGAAACGAGCACGAGTGTTTATAGCAAAAAATAATTGGGAGCTGAAACACTGTCCAGCAACAGCTAGTAAATTCTATTTTTGATTCATATAATCAGTGGTGAGCGCAAAAGCTGACCCCCAACTATCACAAATTCGGCAGTTGAGTATCCCACATTTGAAGACATCGCAGGCATCAGCAAACCCACAGGACAATAGATTAGCCTCATCCTGGGAGAACTTTTTTCTTTATTTCCAAAATATACTTTATTCATAAAAATCTGTAAAAATTACATTCCCAAACAGTTTAAAACAGCATCAAGTCAAAAAATACAAACAGTGCAAAGGTGATCAGTTTCCTTCTATACAATCATGAGTTGCCTCACAACTCTTCCATTTCATTGTCATTTTACATTTACAGCACACAGAATTTTCCCGATACAGTTCGAGGGATTTCCCATGGATCCAGCCCCTCAGTTCAGCTTGGTGGGGGGACCTTACACTGTGGTCTTTACCCATTGAGCCTTTGCTGCGGCTGCCCCAAGCTTTAGTGCGTCCCTCAGCACGTAGTCCTGGACCTTGGAATGTGCTAGTCTGCAACATTCGGTGGTGGACAACTCTTTGCGCTGGAAGACCAGCAAGTTTCGGGCAGACCAAAGGGCGTCTTTCACCGAATTGATAGTCCTCCAGCAGCAGTTGATGTTTGTCTCGGTGTGCGTCCCTGGGAACAGCCCGTAGAGCACAGACTCCTGTGTTACAGAGCTGCTTGGGATGAACCTTGACAAAAACCACTGCATTTCTTGCCACACCTGCTTTGCAAAGGCACATTCCAGGAGGAGGTGGGCGACCGTCTCTTCCCCACCACAGCCAACGCGGGGGCACTGTGCGGAGGGGGCGTGACTTCGGGTGTGCATGAAGGATCTGATGGGGAGGGCTTGGTGCTTGTTTGAAAGTTCTGGTGATGAGGCATTCCGCCAAATGACTTTGACGGTCTGCTCGGGGAACCATCCGACAGGATCCACCGTTTCCTTTTCCCGTAGGGCCTTGAGGACATTCCGTGCAGACCACTGCCTGATGGACCGGTGGTCAAAGGCGTTTTCCCGCAGAAACTGCTCCACGAAGGATAGGTGGTAAGGCACGGCCCAACTGCATGGAGCATTCCGCGGCAATGTGCCCAGGCCCATCCTTCACAACACCGGGGACAGATAGAACCTCAGCACGTAGTGACACTTGGAGTTTGCGTACTGGAGATCTACACACAGCTTGATGCTGGAGGACCATCAATTTGGTGATAGACATTCTTTGGTCTGCCCGAAACCTGCTGGTCTTGCAGTGCAAAGCGTTGTCCACGACCGAGTTTTGCAGACTGGCACATTCCAAGGTCCAGGACTACGTGCTGAGGGACGCACTAAAGCTTGGGGTAGCCACTGCAAAGGCTCAATGGGGAAAGACCACTGTGTAAGGTCCCCCCGCCATAGTGAACTGGGCAGCTGGACCCATTGGAAACCCCTCGTGCTGTATACACCAGATATGGGTTTGCTGTAAAATGTCCATGTCAGGGAAAATGGAGTGTAAGGGTTGTGAGGCAACTCACTCCTGTATTGAAGAAAACTGATTTCCTTTGCACTTTTTGGAATGTCAACTTGGTGCTGTTTTGAACTGTTGCATAATGCATTTTTTACAGATTTATATGAATAAAGCATATTTTTAGGAATAAAAACCTGGGGATTCATATGCATAGTTCTTTGAAGGTGGCAGGACACATTGAGAAAGTAGTTAGCAAAGCATATGGGATCTTGGGCTTCATAAGTAGAGGTACTGAGTACAAAAGTAGGGAAGTTATGCTGAACCTGTATAAATTTCTAGTTGGGCCACAACCAGAGAATTGCATCCAGTTCTAGTCAACACACTTTTGGAGGGATGTGAGTGTCCTTGAGAGGGTAGAGGAGATTTACCAGAATGGTTCCAGACATGAGGGATTTTAGCTGTAAGGTTGGTTTGGAGAAGCTGGGGTTGTTCTCCTTGCAGCAAAGGAGATTGAGGGGAGATTTGATAGACATGTACAAGATTATAATAAATATGACAGGTTTAGATAACTTACAGGGCGATGGGGATAGAGCGGGGGAATGGGACTGAATGGATTGATTTACATGGGCTTGATGGGCAAAATGACTTCCTGTACTGTAGTGACTCCAGGACTCAATGACTCTCTCTCCTTCTCTCTCTCTCTCTCTCTGTCTATCGCTTTACCTCTCTCTGCCTCTCTCTCTCTATCTGTCTTTAGCTGGTCCTCCAACTTTCTATCGCACTCTCTCTCTCTCTTTTTTTCACACTCTCTCTCTCAATTACACACATATTTGTCAATCACATGTCAAAGAAGGAAGCGTAATGAAGGAATGTCTGTGCCCTTGAAAATGTTTCCAGCAGAATAGTTAAATGTTTAAAGTTTCTGTTGGGAGTTTGACCTGAGATGGTGAGACACAATGATGTGAGGTTATTAAAGTCTTCACCAAATGTAATAGGGAATAATTTTCTTCACTGGTGAACCCAAAGGAACAAATATGGCACAAGAATGAGAAAAGTCAGAGGATTGAGAAACATCCAATGGTTCTTCACATATACAAGTCAGCAGACCCACAGAAAAACAGTAGGTTGAGAGTTCAAATCCAGTGATAGCCTTGACAAATTTCGAGCCAGTGCTTTATTCTTTATAAACCCAACATCTGTCCACTTGGCTATTGCACCTCGTCTCGATGTATCTGATAATACTGATACTATTTGTATTCCACAGTTGCTTTGAAATCACAGGCAATATAAACGGATTGGGAATGTCAATGGTCAGGAACCATCAATGGATTGGGAAAGTCAATGGACTGGAAAATATCAGTGGATTTGGAAATTCTATAGACTGAGTTAGATCAATGGATTGGGACAGTTCAGTACATTGTGAAACATCAATGGATTAGGAAACAGGAATTAAAGGGACAGATGGAGTTCAACCTGGAAAAGTGTGAAGTGATTCATTTTGGAAGGTCGAATTTGAATGCAGAATACAGGCTTAAAGACAGGATGCTTGGGAGTGTGGAGGAACAGAGGGATCTTGGGGTCCATGTCCATAGATCGCTCAAAGTTGCCACCCAAGTTGATCGGGTTGTTAAGAAGGCGTATGGTGTGTTGGCTTTCATTAACAGGGGGATTGAGTTTAAGAGCCGCGAGGTTATGCTGCAGCTCTATAAAGCCCTGGTTAGACCACACTTGGAATATTGTGTTCAGTTCTGGTCGCCTCATTATAGGAAGGATGTGGAAGCTTTAGAGAGGGTGCAGAGGAGATTTACCAGGATGCTGCCTGGACTGGAGGGTATGTTTTACGAAGTAAGGTTGAGGGTGCTAGGGCTTTTCTCATTGGAACGAAGAAGGATGAGAGGTGACTTGATAGAGGGGTACAAGATGATGAGAGGCATAGATAGAGTGGATAGCCAGAGACTTTTTCCGAGGGCAGAAAGGGCTATCACCAGGGGGCATAATTTTAAGGTGATGGAGGAAGGTTTCGGGGAGATGTCAGAGGTAGGCTCTTTACACAGAGAGTGGTGGGTGCGTGGAATGCTCTGTCAGCGGTGGTAGTAGAAGCAGATACATTAGGGACATTTAAGCGACTCTTGGATAGGTACATGGATGATAGTAGAATGAAGGGTATGTAGGTAGTTTGATCTTAGAGTAGGTTAAAGGTTCGGCACAACATCATGGGCCGATGGGCCTGTACTGTGCTGTACTGTTCTATGTTCTATGTTCCAGATGAAAGGATTGCATTAATTAATGGATTAGAATGTGGAGAGGCAGGAGAAAATGATGCCATTTTAGGGGGCCGGTGGTTAGTAGAAACAGACCAGGGCTATTTTACTCTCTATCTCATTCCTTTCTTCTATCTGGCTCATTATCACATCCTCTCTCTCTCAGAGCGGTGGGAATCACTGGAACCCACACTTGTTGCTCAGGTTGTTTGGTTCCGGGAAAATACAATGTCCACATCAGATTGACAGGAAAGATAAATGTGATTCAGAGCCAATCATATTCCTTTTGGTGATGTGTGCTCAGCCTTGTTATATCAGCAAAGGCAGCAGGAAATGCAAATCCTGAAGAGTTTTGATAGAGTGAAGAAGGAGAAAGTGTTGCCAGTGACAGAAGGGTCAGTAACCAGAGGAAACACATTTAAAGTAATTGACAAAAGAATTAGAGTTGTGATGAGGAGATTGTTTTTTCAGCAGTGTGTTGCTCTGATCTGGAATGCAATCCTGAAAGGTCAGTGGAAGCAGATTCAATGTTAACTCTCAATGGAATTGTATATATACCTGACATGGAAAATATAACAGGGCAATGGGGGAAAGGACAGGAGTGCGGGATGTGGGATTAATAGAATAGCTCTGTTCAATATCAAGCAAATGCACAGTAATAAGGTTCAGTGCTTGGACCTCAGTTATTTTCACTCTATCAATGGCAGAGAAGGCTCGAGGGACCATGTGGCTACTCCTCATGTTCTTCCCAGTGTCCAGGATGAAGTGCAACATCACACTGATTTCCAGATGGCCAAAACAAATGCAACGGACATCTTTTCTGGAAACATCACATTTAAAGTGAGAAACTAATCATAAGGCACAGACGGGGATTGAACCCGTGATCTTCAGTTAACGAGACTGACGCCTTACCATTTGGCCACCATGCCTTTTGTTAATGGACACCTGAGGCTCCAGAGGAGGATTTGTGATTCTTTTTCAGTTTGGTTGAAACAGCATCGAGAAACATGCACAGAAATAAAGAGGGATTGTGGAATGGGAAACAGATCAGCCTCATTTACATCATCAGCATCATGAAATCTTCATTCAGACGTTCCATTCTCATCCTCAGCTTTTCTCACATCTGTACAATAATATAAGAGTGGACATTGGGTTGTTACTGGGCAGATTATATAAATAGACTATGTGCATCATCACAGGAAGTGATGTAATATAATCTGTCCGGCACCTCATGGAGAGTTGTCGATGAAACCTTCAATGCAAGATGTGTAGAGTAAACTCAGGTTATTTTAACCGTCAGATTCTTATAAATTGTGTACTGAGCCTTGACAGATATCAGAATATTATATGGGGGCCACAGTAAACCAAAGCAACGATGGAGAAATATTTGCCTGTACCTTTGAAAAGGTCACTGGACTGAACCAAGCCGAGGAGTGGCCGAGATGGTTCCAGAGGTTTGCAAGGTATCGTACTGCATCGGGTCTCGTGCAGAAGCCAGACATGGAGCAGGTCAGTACACTATTGTCTGCCATGGAGGGAGTGTGTAGGCTACGTGTGAAGAAGTTATTAAGGCACTCAAGACCTATTTTAATTGAGGAAAAAAATGTCATCGTGGAGCCAAAGTTAAAACGCTGCATTTGCTGACAATGCAACCACCAGGTGACGCTGTACTAGCACATGCGCAAATGCAGCCTCTTCCACTGAAACGTCACTGTCTGTGACATTCAGGCAGCTGCCAGGATTAAAGATGGAGCTACTCAATTTATCACAGAAAACAACTTAGACCCAAAAATCCCCTCAAAGGTTGCCATCGCCGCCTCCGTCCCACCCCCAATAGTCCCCCGCTACCTCTTGCGCATTCGCCAGTTATAGAGTACCAAGTCATCTTAATTCACCTAAAGTGAATTACTTTCGGAGCAGTGACTGTCACTTCATAAGCAAATATGGCATATATCTACACAATGGACATGTTTTGGTTGATACTCGGAGAACGTTGCGCTGTTTGAAGTCTCATCAGAAGGACAGCACCTCTGACAGTGCTGCACACCCTCTGTAATTCAGTGAGGTTTCATAGAGTCAGAGAGTTATACAGCACAGAAACAGGCCCTTCGGCCATCGTGTCCGTGCCGGCCATCAAGTACCTATCTATTCTAATCCCATTTTCCAGCACGTGGCCGTAGCCTTGTATTCTGTGGCGTTTTGAGTGCTCATCTAGATACTTCTTAAATGTTGTGAGGGTTCCTGCCTCTGCCACTCCTTCAGGCAATGTGTTCCAGATTCCAACCACCCTCGAGGTGAAACATTTTTTCCTCAAATCCCCTCTAAACAGTGCCATCCCATTCTCCGGACGATCATTCCCCGCTTCCCCCCATCCCACTCTCTGACTGCTCACTCCCCGCTTCCCCCACCACCACCCCCATCCTGCTCTCTGGCCGCTCACACTCCAGGCCATGGGCTCTGCCGCTTCCCTCCTCTCGGCCACTTGCTCCAACATTGCCCCATCTCCCCTCGAGGCTCGCATTGCTTTATCAGGTGGTGCGGTGAAGAATGATCGAATGTTGGAGCGAGAGGCCGAGAGGAGGGAAGCAGCATGGCTTAGAGCTAGTGTCTGGAGGGACGTGGGGGGGAAGCGGGGCGTGAATGGACGGAGAGAGGGCAGTGCGGGGGTGGGGGGGTGTAGCAAGCGGCCGGAGGGCGGGGGAGCAGGGTAGCGAGGAGCGGGCAGCGAGCGGCCTGGAGTGAGTGGCTGAGAGGGGGTAGAGAGTTTTCCCGCGCATGCGCCACTTCTTCCTGGAAGACGGAGGCTGAGCATGCGCAGCATCTCAGAGCGCAGGAGACTGTTTGTGCATGTGCGCAGCTTGGAGCGCTCTGATGACGTCGGCTGGCCGCTGCATTGTCAGGAATCACTTTGAATTTAATAAGCGTACCAAACAGAAAGGGGAGAGTATTCATTCATTTATCAATGACTTGAACAAACTCACGGAGGTTTGTGAATACGGCAACTTAAGAGAAGAGCTGAATGGAGACAGGATTGTGTTCGGGGTATTAGACAACACCCTTTCAGATCATCTGCAGTCCAGGGCTGATCTCACATTAACGAAAGAGTTTCAATTGAGCAGACAAACAGAGGTTAGAAAGTTTAACCAATCCGTTGTTCGAGGGGACAGGGAGAGTCTGATCTCCAGAGTTGCAGACTCAATTGAATTTGTTCAGAAAACAAAAGGAAAAATTAGTGGTAAAAGACAAGAAAGACGGGAAGAGCATCTAGTGGTAGCTGCAACCAATTGCAGTCGGTGTGGCTGAGAGAGACACAAGTGGGAAAACTGCCTCGCCAAAGAACCTGAGTGTTTTTCCTGCAGAAAGATGGGACACTTTCAGTCAGTGTGTGGCAGTAAAATACCAGCACTGAATATAATTAAAGGGAAATCCCCAGAAAGCAAAAACATTAATGAAGTACAGGATATCCAAAGTGTGGAAATACATTATTTAGGTGAAATCCAGGAAATAAAGTGAGAGTTGCTGGACGACAGAAATTCTGAAATATTTTAAGATAGATGTAGCTAGATTCTTGATAAACAAGAGGGTGAAAGGTTATCGGGGGCAGGTGGGAATGTGGAGTTGAGGTTACAATCAGATCAGCCATGATCTTATTGAATGGTGGAGCAGACTCGAGGGGCCGAGTGGTCTACTTCTGCTCCTAATTGGTATGTTTGTATGTAAGAAAACATGTTCTAGATACAATGAGAACTATCATTTGTTTGGAATTGGATTTGAAACCCCCTTTTATCAAAAGGTGATAGAGCTTTAATTTTTCTACAAATAACAGACAAATCCTTGTGGAGTTGAGATTGACAGAAGTCATGGGCTGGATTCTATAGAGCCCTCAACGTCGAGATCTGTGGTGGGGGTGGGGTGGGAGCCGCCTGAAGATGGCCCCGGATGAGGCCCGCCATGGACCTCAATGCCGGCAGGGCCTGGCTCGATATTGCCTGCGATGGCGAGGCGTTGTGGGGAAACCCCCACCGCTCGGCAACGGGACCACAAACCTGCATTAATTATTATCCCATCACTTCCTGATATCCAGCTGCGATCTCCAGCCCGGTGACCGGCACTGCCGTGCCTTCGGAGCCCCATCCGGGGAAATGAGGTGCAACACTGGTGGGGAGGGGGGAGAAGGTAAGTTTCTCAGTGTGGGGGAGGGGGGACGGAGTCAAAGTAATGTCATGGGTGTAGGGGATGGTGGGAAGGGTTATAGTTTACAGTTTGTGCAGTTTTGGGCGGCAGGTCAGATGGTAAAGGTAGGTTTTGGGAGGGAAGGGCAAATAATTAATCTAACTGTTATTGGGGGGATGGGAGAGAGGCAAAAGCAATGTATTTATTTCATTTCATTTAATCTTCCTTTAAATATTTTCCAGTAGGACTAACAGCCCTTTAAAAATGGCTGACACTCCAGTACAGTACTAAGGCATTGCTGCACTATCAGAAATGCTGTTTTTCAGGTGAAACAGAAAACTGAGGATCCCTCTGCCCTCTCAGGTGGATGTTAAAGGTACCATGGCACTATTTCAGAGAATAGAAGGGGAATTATTTCTGGGGTGCTGGTCATTGTTTAACCCTGAATCAACATCACTTAAAAACAGATTATCTCGTTTTTTCACATTGTTGTTTCTGGGAGCTTGCTGTGCGCACATTGGCCACCATGTTTCCTACATGACTACAGTGACTACACTTGGAAAGTTCTTCATTGGCTGTAAAAGGCTTTGCAACGTCCTGTGGTCGTGAAATGCAAGTCTTGCTTTTTCCATTGTTATCAGTGTCATTGTGATCAAATGATCGGATGCGTGAACCCAAAGTTTAAATCAATTTTGATTAAAATAATGTAAAAGCATCTATATTCTTGCACTGTACTTAATAATCTCCATCTTCCTATCCTTACAGAGTGCAATGTCATCGACCCTGAAATTGATTCCAGAATCTCATAGGATCTTAGACTCATAGAAAGTTTAAGGCACAGAAAGAGGTCACTTGGCCCTCAGACAATTTCAGCCCAGTTCTGATGAAAGGTCACAGATCTGAAACGTTAACTCTGTTTCTCTCTCCACAGATGCTGTCAGACCAGCTGAGTATTTCCAGCATTTTCTGTTTTTATTTCAGATTTCCAGTATCTGCAGTATTTTGCTTCTGTGTTACTTTGAAAGTTAAAACTGAACCACCTGTCTACAATTCACACTAGGGTCTCCCATGAAATGATTCTGTATAATATTGATATAATGAATGCAGACTCCGAGCACAGAGCTTCCTGTGGGGAATTGGGGATATGAAAACCAGCAGACTCTGCAGGAATTTCCACTGGGAGCACAAATTCACAAAATCTACCTTTTATATATCGATTCATTTTGATTGTCCTTCTGGAAAATTATTTTGCAACAATTTAAACATCAACCCACAGCTCCATGACTGGGCCAATTATGAGGTCATCCTCTGACAGGTCATGTGACAGCTGGAGCCACAAGACATCAGAACCAGATTTGTGACTGGATTAAAACCCGGAATCCTGTCCCAATGGCTTTTCAAATAAAGCTGTTGCTGTTTGAAAACACAGCAGTTAAACTTTCTGCCTGACCATGAGGGGAGCTAGGGAGAAATTTACAAAACTCAATCCGTCAACAAAATAGTTCAAAAATCATTCATATCGAAATCATGTGAGGATTCATATGCAGTAGAGAAACAAGCAAAATACAGAAAGTACGGAGGAGAGCTGAAAAAGGAAATGAGATCAGCAAGAGAATGTATGAGAAAAGATTAGCAGGTCACATAACTGGGAACACTGAAGTCTTTTACCAACATATGGACAGTCAATGAAAGGGTGGGTCAATTAGGAGATCCTGTGGAGGCAGAGGGTGTGGCTGAGGCACTAATTAAGTATCACAAAATAAGCGGATGCTGCAAATGTCACAGCAAAGGAGGAGGAAGTGAAGAAATTGGACAGGATGAAAATAGATAAAGAGGAGACAATTACAAGGTTGGCAGCTCTCACAGTAGAAAAGTCACCCAGTTTGAATGGGTTGCATCCTGGGTTGCTGAGGGAAGTCAGTGTGGAAATATCAGAGGCTCGAACCACAATCTTTCAATCCTCCTTAAATATGGGAATGTTGCCAGAGGACTGGAGGATGCAGGTAAGCTTGGGTAGTTCGATCTTAGTTTAACTTGACCATTTTTATAATGTATCCATTGTAATAACTAACAAGGTCAAGAAAGCCATTTTATTATTAACACATGACCAAAGGAGCCATTTTGTGTTCAGTGCTAATGTGCCGTGAAGAGGACACTATTTGTGCTTAAACATTGGCACAACACGGGAAGAAACGGTTACCGATTATAAGCTCTCACTCAATTGGTGCAGAGTATGAGCACCAGGGGTTACTTCTGACAGTTGAAGAGATCATCGCATCTCATTGGATAGCTACCACCCACTCCAAGCTGGGTAGCCCCCAATCAGTTAGGTGCTGTCCTGCCACAACCTGCTTGCTTCAATGGGTGCTTGGAGCTTAGAGAGTCATCTCTCAACAGGCGGATCGATAATCAATGCACCAAGAAAATCAAGCTCAACAAAGAAGACACCAGTCCTTCGCATCACAAGCTGGAATGTGAGGAACATGTGTCCTGGCCTTACTGACACCCTTCTGCAGGTTGATGACACACACAAGACAGCTTTGATGGACAAAGAACTCGCAAGGCTCAATGTGGACATTGCTGTGCTGCAAGAAACTAGACTCGTCCAAAGTGGATCCCTCAAAGAGAAACACTACACCTTCTTCTGGCAGGGGAAAGCCCAAGAGGCAACTCGTGAGCATGGAGTGGTCTTCACAGTAAAAAACACGCCACTTGAGATGAGTGAACCAGCCACAGTAGGCTCAGAGAGACTTCTTACTCTTCACTTGTCAACAAGCGTGGGCCCAGTTAATCTCATGTGCATCTATGTCCCGACACTCACCTCCACCCCAGATGTCAAGGATCAATTCTATGTGACACTTGATACTGCCATCAGTAGAATTCCCAGCACTGAGGGACTGTACCTTCTAGGAGACTTCAACACAAGCTTGGGTACTGACTACACAGCTTTGCCAATGTGCATAGAGCACCAGGGGATTGGCAAGATGAATGAAAATGGACAGAGGTTGCTGGAGCTATGCTGTCACCATGGAATCTGTGTGATGAACAGCTACTTCCAGGTCAAGCTGTGCCACAGGGTGTCCTGGAGACATCTGAGATCACGCCACTGGCACCAGCTAGACCTTACCATCACCAGACATACCACCCTCAGCAGTGTCCTCATCACTCACAGCTATCACAGCGCTGACTGTGACACTGACCACTCCCTGGTGTGTAACAAGGTCAGGCTTCAGCCAAGGAAGCTTCATCCATCCAAGAAGAACGTCGTCCTCAGATCAACACTTGACGAACCACTGATCCAGAAAGGACCCAGGAGTTCCTCAACATCCTCGATCAGGCTCTTTCAGACAACAATGCTCAAGGTCTCAGTGCGGTGTCAAAGTGGAATCATCTGTTAACAAGCAGATGGAAAGGTGAGTGGAGCATTACCTTAAACTCTACATAACGGAGAATATTGTCATTGAAGTGGCTCTCAGTGCCATTCCAGACTTCCCTGTCATGGAGGAGCTGGACAGTGACCCCACCATAGTGGAGCTCAACAAAGCCATTGACCATCTTGCCAGTAGTAAAGCCCCGGGAAATGATGGTATTCCACCTGGAATCATCAAGAGTGGAAAAGCGGTTCTACTGCAGCATCTCCATGAACTTCTGTGTCTCTGTTGGAAGGAAAGATCTGCACCTCAAAACATGCGTGATGCAAACATTGTCACCTTGTACAACAATAAGGGGGAATCGCAGTGACTGCAGCAATTAGCGAGGCATCACCTTGCTAAGTATTGTGGGGAAGGTCTTTGCTCGCATTGCTCTGACCAGATTGCAGACCCTGGCATCACACATCTATCCTGAGTCTCAGTGCAGGTTCAGAGCTGGTAGATCGACAGTCGACATGATTGTCTCACTTCGGCAGTTACAGGAGAAGTACTGTGAACAGTACAGACCACTCTACATTGTCTTTACATATGAAAATACGAATTAGGAGCAGGAGTGGGCCACTCGTCCCTTCGAGCCTGCTTCACCATTCAATAAGCTCATGGCTGAACTGATTACTCCACATTTCCATCTACCTCCGATAACCTTTCACCCCCTTGCAGATAAAAAATCTATCCATCTCTCCCTTAAAAATATTCAAAGACTCTGCTTCCACCGCCTTTTGAGGAAGAAAATTCCAAAGACTCGCGACCCTCTGAGGGGGAAAATTGCTCCTCATCTCTGTCTTAAATGGGTGACCCCTTATTTTTAAACAGTGACCCCTAGCTCTAGATCCTCCCACAAGGGAAACATCCTTTCCACATCCACCCTGTCAAAACCCCTCAGGATCTTGTATGTTTCAATCATGTCGCCTCTTTCTCTTCTAAACTCTAGTGGATACGAACTTAGCCTGTCCAATCTTTCCTCGTAAGACAGCGCACCCATTCCATGTATTAGTCTACTAAACCTTCTCTGTACTACCTCCAATGCATTTACATCCTTCAATAAATAAGGAGACCAGTACTGTACTCAGTGTTGCAGAAGAGGTCTCACCAATGCCCTGTATAGCTGAAGCATAAACTCCCTACTATTGTATTCAATTCCCCTGGCGATAAATGATAACATTCTATTAGCTTTCCTAATTACGTGCTGTACCTGCAGACTAACCTTTTGCGATTCGTGCACTAGGACACCCAGATCCCTCTGCATCTCAGATCTCTGCAATCTCTCACCATTTAGATAATATGCTTTTTTATTCTTCCTGCCAAAGTGGACAATTTCCCACTTTCCCACATTATACTCCATTTGCCAGGTCTTTGCCCAGTCACTTAACCTATCTATATCCCTTTGTAGTCCCCTTATGTCCTCTTCACAACCTACTTTCCTACCTATCTTTGTCATCAGCAAATTTAGCAACCATACTTTAGGTCCCTTCATCAAAGTCATTTCGAGAATTGTAGAAGGTTGAGGCCCCAGCACAGATCCCTGTGGAACACTCGTTACTTCTTGACAACCAGAAAATGACCCATTTATGCTGACTCTCTGTTTCCTGTCAGCTAGCCAATCTTCTATCCATGCCAATATGTTACCCCTGACACCATGAGCTTTTATTTTCTGCAATAACCTTTGATATGTCACCTTATCCTTCTGGAAATCGAAGTACAATACATCCACCGGTTCCCCTTTATCCACAGCACATGTAACTCCCTCAAAGAACTCCAATAAATTGGTTAAACATGATTTCCCTTTCACAAAACTATGTTGACTCTGCCTTATTACCTTTATTTTTTCTAAATGCCCTGCTATAACATCTTCAGTAATCGCTCCTAACATTTTCCCGAAGACAGATGTTAAGCTAACTGGCCTTAGTTTAGTTTAGAGATACAGCACTGAAACAGGCCCTTCGGCCCACCAAGTCTGTGCCGACCATCAACCACCCATTTATACTAATTCTACACTAATCCCATATTCCTATCACATCCCACCTGTCCCTATATATTTCCCTACCACCTACCTATACTAGGGGCAATTTATAATGGCCAATTAACCTATCAACCTGCAAGTCTTTGGCATGTGGGAGGAAACCGGAGCACCCGGAGGAAACCCACACAGACACAGGGAGAACTTGCAAACTCCGCACAGGCAGTACCCTGAATCGAACCCGGGTCCCTGGAGCTGTGAAGCTGCGGTGCTAACCACTGCGCCACTGTGCCGCCCTGTCGTTTCCTGCTTTCTGTCTCCCTCCCTTTTTGAATAAATGAATTACATTCGCTACTTTCCAATCTGACAGAACCTTCCCGAAGCGAGGGAATTTTGGAAAATTAAAACCAGCGCATCAACTATCTCACTAGCCAATTCAGGACCTGGCGACTTGTCAGCCCACAGATCCAACAATTTGTTTAGTACCACTTCCCTGGTGATTGTAATTTTCTTGAGTTCCTCCCTCCCTTCCATTTCCTGACTTACAGCTAATACTGGGATGTTATTTGTATCCTCAATAGTGAAGACCGATGCAAAGTATCTGTTCAATTCATCTGCCATCTCTTAATTATCCATTATTAATTCCCCAGACACACTTTCCATAGGACCAACACTCACTCTTTTCTTTTTAAAATATTTATCGAAACTCTTACTAGTTGTCTTTATATTTCTTGCTAGCTTTCTCTCGTACTCTAATTTTACCTTCCTTATCAATCTTTTAGTTATTCTTTGCTGTTTTTTATATTCTGTCCAATCTTCTGACCTGCCTCCCATCTTTGCACAATTATAGGCTTTTTCTTTAAGTTTGATAGTATCTTTAACTGTTTTCATTAAACATGGATGGTGCGTCCCACCTTTGGAATTTTTCTTTCTGGTTGAAATGTATCTATTCTGTGTATACTGAAATTTTCCTTAAATGTCTGCCACTGCATCTCTATTGACCTTAACCTAATTTGCCAGTTCACTTTAGCTAGCTCTGCTTTCATGCCCTTATAACTGCCCTTATTTAAGTTTAAAATACTCGTTTGGGACCCACTCTCCTCTCCCTCAAACTGAATGTAAAATTCAATCATCTTATGATCGCTACTACCTAGGGGCACCTTAACTATGAGGTCATTAATTAATCCTATCTCGTTGCACAATGCCAGGTCTAGTATAGCCTGCTCTCAGGTTGGCTCCAGAACTTATTTTTCCAAGAAATTATCCCAAAAACATTCTATGTACTCCTCGTCTGCCCATCAGAATTTCCAGTCTATATGGAGATCAAAATCCCCCATAATTATTGCTGTACCTTTCTGACAAGTTGCCATTATTTCTTTTTTTATACCCCATCCTACAGTGTGGTTAATGTTAAGCGGCCTGTACACCACTCCCACAAGTGACTTCTTGCCTGTATTATTTCTCATCTCAACTCAAACTGCTTCTTCATCGTGATCTCCTGAACTTAGGTCATCCCTCTCTATTGCGCTAATACCATCATTACTTAACAGAGTTACCCCACCACCTTTTCCAAGCTTCCTGTCCTTCCTAAATGCCATGTCACCTCCAATATTCACATCCCAATCTATGTCGCCCTGCAGCCATGTCTCTGTAATGACTATCAGATCGTACTTATTTATTCTATTTGTGCTCTCTGTTCATCGGTTTTGTTTCGAAAGCTCCATGCATTCAGATACAGAGCACTTAGTTTTGTCCTTTTATTATTTTTGTAACCTCTAGCCTTATCTGTTGATTTACTCTTAGATTTGTCTGCTCTGTCCCTTCCTGTCACAGTCTCTTTATCATTTCCCATATTTATACCTTTCTCTCTTGCCTTGCCTCTCCTCCTTGATTCACCATATCTTCCCAAATTTGATCCCTTGCCCCCACTATTCAGTTTAAAACCAACTCTACGTCCCTCGTTATGTGGCTCGCTAGAACACCAGCACCAGCACGGTTCAGGTGTAGACCGTCCCAACGGTACAGCCACCTCTTTCCCCAGTACTGGTGCCAATGCCCCACGAACCAGAACCCAATACAACCACACCAGTCTTTCAGCCGCACATTACTTTCTCTAATCTTATTTGTCCTATGGCAATTTGCACATGGCTCAGGTAATAATACAGAGATGATTAACTTTGAGGTTCTCCTACTTAATTTTGTGTCTAGTTCCTCATACAGACTATGCAGAACCTCTATCCTTGTCCTGCCTATGTCGTTGGTACCGACATGGACCACGACAACTGGATCCTCCCCCTCCCATTGTATGTTTCACTCCAGCCCTGAGCAGACGTCCTGAATCCTGGCACCGGCAGGCAACACAGCCATCTGGACTCTTGCTCCTTGCTGCAGAGAACAGAGTCAATCCACCTTACTATACTGTCCCCTACTACCACTACGTTCCTTTTTTCTCCTTCTTTGAGCCGCAAACACTTACTGCAGACGTGTTTGCCCTGGATCACACTGGCATCCAGGAGCTCCCACATGCTGCAGCTGTGACACATCACCTGTCCTGTCATCCTTAACGTGTTTCAATTAACTACTTTATTATTTTATTCAATTGTTTATTTTATTAAGCTTCCCACTAGTTTGTTTACTATTTCAAACATTAGGACTAAAATGGACCTCAATCACTTACCAGATACTCATCAAACATGCAGCTTTTTCCAAACCAATCAACTACCTGCTTGCCTGTGATGTCACAGCTCAACAGATCCTCACCAAACAGCTCCTTCCACTGCACCGAAGCAAGAACCAAATCCTGTATCCTCACCCCAGCGACTCTCTGTTCCATCGTGCTCTTCTGTCTCTGGTCCAAAATCTGCCTCTGGTGGGATTTGAACCCACAACCTTTGAATGGTTTTTTTTATGATTATTTAGAAATCCAACACGCCATCCATTGCGCCACAGAGTCGCACATACTTTGACGAACATCACCAAGGCCTTTGATCTTGTCAGCAGAGACGGACTCTTCAAACTGCGATGGAAACTCGGCTGCCCTCCTGAACTCTTGGGCATCATCTCTTCTTTCCACGAGAACATGCACAGTTCCATCAATTACAATGGAGCAACATCAGACACTTTCAAGATCAGCAGTGGGGTAAAGCAAGGCTGCGTGCTGGCGCCAACTCTCTTAGGAACAGAGGAACATAGGAGTAGGCCATTCAGCCCGTCGAGCCTTTTCTGCCATTCAATTCGATCATGGCTGATCATCTACCTCAACGCCCCTTTCCCGTGCTCTCCCCATATCCCTTGATGTCATGAGTATCAAGATTTCTAACAATTTCTGTCTTGAACATGCTCAATGATTGAGCTGCCACAGCTCTCTGGGGTACAGAACTCTAATGACTCACCACCGTCTGAGTGTAGAAATTCAACTCGATCTCAGTTTTAAATGGCCCACTCCTTATTCTGAGACTTGGTCCCCTGATTTTAGACTCACCAACCAGGGCAAACATCCTATCTACATCCACACTGTCACGCCCTATAAGAATTTTATCAGTTTCAATGAGATCACCTCTCATTCTTCGAAACTTTAAGGAATACAGGCCCAGTTTCCTCATAAGACAATCCCACCATCCCAGGGATTAGTCTGGTGACCCTCTGTTTCACTCCCTCTATGGCAAGTATATCCTTCCTTAGATGAGGAGACCAAACTATACACAATACTCCAGTGCGCTTTCACCAAGGCTCTATACAATTGCAACAAGACATCTTTACTCCTGTACTCATGACCCCTCGTGTGAAGGCCAACATACCATTTGCCTTCCTAATTGATTGCTGCACCTGCACAAGAGCTTTTAGTGTCTCATGAACAAGGACACCCAGGTCCCTTTGGACATCAACACTTCCCAACCTCTCACCATTTAAGAAATACTCTGTCTTTCTGTTTATTCCACCAAAGTGGAGAACTTCACACTTACTCACATTATATTCCATCTGCCATGTTCTTTCCCATTCACTTAGCCTCTCCAGGTTCCCTGGAAGCCTCTCTGCATCCTTCTCACAGCTCACACTTCACCTAGCTTTGTGTCATCTGCAAACTTGGAAATATTACATTTAATCCCCACATCCAAATCATTTATTTCGGTTGTTAACAGCTGTGGCTCCAACACTGATCCTTGCAGTACCCCAATAGTAACAGCCTGCCATCCTGAGGAGGACCCGTTATTCCTGCTCTCTGTTTTCGGTCTGTTAACCAATTCTCAATCCATACCAGTATATTATCTCCAATCCTATGTGCTCTTATTTTGTTTACTCACCTCCTGTGTGGGACAATACCAAAGCATCCACTGGTTCTCCTTTATCAGTTCTACAGGTAACATCCTCAAAAAACTCAACGGGTTTTTTCAAACCTGTTTTCCTTTTCATAAATCTATGTTGACTCTGCCCAATCATATCATTATTTTCTAACTGTCTAGTTATCACATCCTTTATAATTGGTGTATTCTTCTCCATGCTGCTATTGTACACTTTCAGTGACTCAGATGGGGGTGTTCACCTGTATATCAGAGCTGACGGCAAGCTGTTCATCTTGGCAAGACTCCACTTGGACGTAGAGACTTGGACGTAGAGACTCCACTTTCCATCAAAACATTGACAACATCACTTTGGAGGTTGTCAACAGCTTCACATCCCTTGGATCAACAATCACCAGCAATCTGGCCCTTGATGCTGAAATCAGCACCAGGATTGCCAATGCTGCAGCTGTCATGTCAAAGTTGAGAAGACGGGTGTGAACCGACAGCAAACTGACCGTAAATACAAAGCTCCACGTGTACCAGGCTTGTGTTCTCAGCACCCTCCTTTATAGTAGAGAATCATCAACAACTTATGCAAGCCAAGAAAAGCAGCTGAACAGCTTCCACCTCCACTGCCTCAGATGGATATTGGACATCTCCTGGCAGGACAGAGTGCCGAATGAGGAAGTACACCAGCGTGCAGGGATCCGCAGCATGTTTGCCCTCTTGAGTCAGAGGCGGCTCTGTTGACTGGGCCAAATGAATGACAGTCACATTGCCAAATACATGCTCTGTGGTGAGCTTGCTATAAGCACAAGACCAACAGGTCAGGGAAAAAATCAAGTTATTTGGAGAGGTTTGAGTTAATTAAGGAGTGTGGGCATGGATTTATAAATGGAAGTTCATGCTTGATGAATCTAACTGCATTTTTTGATAAACTATCTGAGAAAGTTGATGAAGGGAATGCAGTGGATGTTGTTTATATGAATTTTACAAAAGCATTTTCTAAAGTACCACATAAAAGGGTGGTTAACAAAATTGAGGTTCATGGATTAGGAGGGTCAGTGTCCATTTGGATAGGAAATTGGTTTAAGGACAGAAAACAGCGAGTCATATGAAATGGTTCTTGGTCAGACCGGAGGATAGTCGACAGTGGTGTTCCCCAAGGGTCAGTGCTAGAACCATTGCTTTTTTTTGCTACAGATTAATGACTTGGATCTTGGAATATCGAGTAGAATCTCAAAATATCCCGATGACAACAAACGTGGAGGAGTGGCAAACAGTGAGGATGATATGAACTGCCTGAAACAGGATAGTTATCGGCTAGTAGGATGGGCAGACAGGTGGCAGATGGAATTTAATAGTGACAAGTGTGAGGTGATGCATTTTAGCAGAAGGAATAGGGAGAGGCAATATATACTCAATGCTACAGTTCTGAAGAGTGTGCTGGAATAGAGGGACCTGGAGTACATGTCCATCATTCTTTGAAGTTGGCAAGACATATTGCGAGAGTGGTTAGCAAAGCATGTGGGATCTTGGGCTTTATAAACAGAGACATTGAGTACAAAAGCAGGGTTGTTATGCTGAACTCTGGTTAGGCCCCAATTGGAGTGTTGCATCCAGATCTGCTCACCAATCCTTAGAAAGGATGTGCGGATTCTTGAGAGGATGCAGAGGATATTTACCAGAATGGTTCCAGGGATGGAGGGTTTTAGTTTCAAGGTTAGGTTAGAAAAACAGGGTTTTTTCTGCCTGTATCAAAGAAGATTGAGGGGAGAATTGATAGAGGTGTCGAAGGCTATGACAGTTTTAGATAAGTTGGCAAAGAAAAATTGTTCCCATTAATATTGGTACAAGGACTAGGGGATTCAGATTGAAGGTTTTGGACAAGAGATGCAGGGGGAATGTGCAGAAGAACTTTTTTACACAGTGATTGGTAATGATCTGTAACTCACTGCCCCCGAGGGCGGAGGAAGTGGAGACAATCGTTGGTTACAAAAGGAATTTCGATGGGCATTTGAAGGAAATACATTTACAGGGCTAGGGGGATCGAGCAGACGAGTGGGACTGACTGGATCGCTCCATGGAGAGCTGGCCTGTACTCGATGGAGCAAATGGCCTCCTTCTGTACCACAAATGACCCAATGACTCGATGAGTCTATGTTACTCTCAGAATCAAGACAACAGAGTGACAGATTTAACACAACATTATAACATATGTTTGGTTTGACAAATTCTATAATAACTCGTCTCCACTCCTAGTATTTCTAAATCCCACACATTCACTATAATGTGAACAATTATTTCCTGTTGTGTCTCTCTCAGATTTGTAAACTTCACTGTATTGGAGTGAGGTGACATCTACTGGCAGGAAGCAAGAACTGCAATCAAGCAGCAGAAACTCCACAGTCTGTGAGGGTTAAAGAAACATTGCAATCTGAGGAAATAGTGAAGGGGTTTGATCGGGTTGATGGAAACATGATTCCACTTGTGGTATCGTATGAAGCAAGGGCCGGAAATATAAAATTGTCGTTAATAAAAGAAATGAGGAATTCATGAAAAATGCATTTGCTTAGAGAATGGTTATAGAGATATACAGCACTGATATAGGCCCTTTGGCCCACTGAGTCTGCACTGACCATCAACCACCCATTTATACTAATCCTATGTTAACCCAGAATTCCATACCACATCCCCACATTTCTCCTATCGCCTCCCCTGGGGCCAATTTACAACAGTCAATTTATCTATCAACCCACAAGCCTTTCGCTGTGGGAGGAAACCAGAGTACCTTGTGGAAGCCCACATAAACAACTTGCAAACTCCACACAGGCAGTATACAGAACTGAATCGGGGTCATTGAAGTTGTGAAGCTACAGTGCTCACCACTGCACCACCCTTAGAATGTGGATAGAGTAAAAAGTGAGATTGGATGGACAGAAGCAGTCTGAAAAGATGGCTCAAACAAAAGGTGAAAACCCTGAAATGTTAACTCTGTTTCTCTCTCCACAGATGCTGTCAGAGGTGCTGAGTATTTCCAGCACTTTCTGTTTTTATTTCAGCTTTGTAGGATATTGTTTTGATCTGAAAAAAATGCATGATCGGCTGTGGGTGCCAGTGAAATTCCACAGGAGCGAATAAAAACCAAGCTAACGGTGGCTCGTTGGTCTAGGGGTATGATTCTCGCTTTGGGTATGTAAGTGATTTATGTGTCAGAAATCCTGGGTTCAAATCCCAGCCGAGCCTTTTTCTGTTGCCATTTTTAGTTTAAGGTCATCGATTACTTTCAGCCTTCCAGAAAGCGGAATGGATTTCAAAACTGAGCCTGCTTGAGGACCGGGGAACTGGATTCAAAGAGCTTGTCGACAAAATTGAAATGAACAAAATATACAGATTGTCAAGTGGGAAGATCAGGTTGCAACAGTAACTAAAGGCCTGCTCGGGTCAGCAAATGAAACCCGACCCAAGCCTGACAGCACCACATCCGACCTGGTCCGAGTCCTTTCATTTTTTTCCCGTGCCCGAACTGACCACCAGAATGTTCAGTTAAACTTGCTTAATGTCTTCACTTTTTAAGTTTGTGCAGGTCAGGCAACAAAAACTGTAACTGGACTTGAAAGGTTGTTTAAATGTACATTAAGATTAGAGCTACGTACCGGAGGTGATGAGCTGAAGATTGTGACCATAGAAGTTAGTGATTGTGAGGTCACTAGTTAAAGAGAAAGTCATGGAGTTGTGCCCAGATAGGTTGTCCCACACTGTATTGATTAAAATATTGCCCGAAGGCTAGAAAATATCATTATACATTCCCTAGACTCCTGCTTTACAGGTTGAAATACTTTCTGCAAGTTTATCCAGAGAGCAGCTGAGATGCAGAGACCAGGAAGGTCTTGAGTGATTAATTATTATAAAATATACATTCTTATATTAAAGAGATTGTGCTCTACCTTCGATGGAATCGCTCACTGCAGACTAGTGCGGAGTGTTTTCCGCCTTGACGTCCTGGCTGTCACTGGATCTTGAGTCCAGGCCTCTGGATTACTGGTCCAGTAATCTTTGAAATTTCTCCCTTGATCTAATATTTTAATCTGGTAAGTCAGATTTTACAAAAAAAAATTAAATGATTTAAGACTGCTTCATGTTCAGCAGTGCCAAATGAATAAAGAAATTCAAATATATTCAAAATTATATATCAACTATTAAATACTAATGCCCAGCTTTGAATACAAAAAAATGCCTCTAATTGTGTTCTGGTCTGGAATGGAATTCTTCAGTGTTTCTGTTTAGCTTGGATTGACTCATCGATTTTCTTGTTTTTGACTTTGTCGATGCCTTTGAATAATTGTGGATCCTTCTTCAGGGTGTCTTCTTTCACCAGGTAGTTCTGACCTCTGATGATGTTGATCGTAATCAGCTTCAATTTGCTGATAGTTTTGGAAGTGAGCAGATTTCCTTTGCTTGCGTTTACAACATGGAAGTTAGTCTGACGTGTGGACCCATGGGAGGATTTGAAAGCTGCCCTTGCATTTGGGCATACAGTTGCATCCATCCAAACAGAGGTACAGTAGAAGTGACATATTCAGTTCAGTCTGTCGATCATGGGACTTTTAATCTTAGGGTTGTGAGTTTGAGCGCCATTTAGTTTTTCCATTTTTTAGGCTTCATTAGCAGAGAGTACAAGGAGTGTTTGAAATGAAATTCAACAACAGTATGAGAAACGCTCTCTTTCATTCGGGACTCTCGCGAGCGAGGAGTGAACAGCTGGGAAGTCAATTTCATCGGGAGTTTCGGTGGAGCAGGGACTGCTGGGTAAGTAGAAACCTATATATTTGGGCTGTGTAAATTCTCTTAGCTTTTCGTTGTGCAGCTTTTCCAGGAGCACAGGCATTGCGAGCGAGGAGTGAACAGCTGGGAAGTCAATTTCATCGGGAGTTTCGGTGGAGCAGGGACTGCTGGGTAAGTAGAAACCTATATATTTGGGCTGTGTAAATTCTCTTAGCTTTTCGTTGTGCAGCTTTTCCAGGAGCACAGGCATTGCGAGCGAGGAGTGAACAGCTGGGAAGTCAATTTCATCGGGAGTTTCGGTGGAGCAGGGACTGCTGGGTAAGTAGAAACCTATATATTTGAGCTGTTTCTGAACCCGAGACACTACTCTTGTAGTGTCTCCCATCCGCCCTCCTCCTCTTACCAAAAAAAAGGACTCGGTTGTGTGTAGGTAAGGTAAGGCTTTTTCTATTTCTCTTCTTGTTTTATCGTGTGATTGGTTAAAAACTTGGGTATTTAGAATAGTGGGAATGGAGGTGAAGGCAGTTGAATGTTCCTCCTGCAGAATGTGGAAGGTAAGGGTCGCCAAGGGTGTCCCTGCTGACTGCATCTGCAGGAAGTGCACCCAGCTCCAGCTCCTCGAGGACCGCGTTAGGGAACTGGAGCTGGAGCTGGAGGAACTTCGGATCATTCGGGAGGCGGAGGGGATTATTGAGAGGAGTTATCGGGAGGCAGTCACACCTCAGGTAAAAGAAGAAGGTAGATGGGTTACTGTCAGGGGAAGGAGAGGGAACCAGCAGGCAGTGCAGGGATCCCCTGTGGCCGTTTCCCTCAACAACAGGTATACCGTTTTGGATACTGTTGGGGGAGACGACTTACCAGGGGTAGGCAATGGGATACAGGTCTCTGGCGCAGAGTCTGTCCCTGTTGCTCAGAAGGGAAGGGGTAAGAGGAGCAGAGCATTAGTCATTGGGGACTCCATAGTTAGGGGAACAGATAGGAGGTTTTGTGGGAACGAGAGAGACTCACGGTTGGTGTGTTGCCTCCCAGGTGCCAGGATACGTGATGTCTCTGATCGTGTTTTTGGGATCCTCAAGGGGGAGGGGGAGCAGCCCCAAGTCGTGGTACACATAGGCACCAACGACATAGGTAGGAAGACAGATGGGGATTTAAGGCAGAAATTCAGGGAGCTAGGGTGGAAGCTTAGAGCGAGAACAAACAGAGTTGTTATCTCTGGGTTGTTGCCCGTGCCACGTGCTAGCGAAGTGAGGAATAGGGAGAGAGAGGAGTTGAACACGTGGCTGCAGGGATGGTGTAGGAGGGAGGGTTTTGGTTTCCTGGATAATTGGAGCACTTTCTGGGGGAGGTGGGACCTCTACAAACAGGATGGTCTTCAGCTGAACCAGAGGGGTACCAATATCCTGGGGGGGAGATTTGCTAGTGCTCTTCGGGGGAGTTTAAACTAATTCAGCAGGGGGATGGGACCCTAAATTGTAGTTCCAGTGTGCAGGATGTTGAGAGTAGTGAGGGCAGAGATAAGGTTATAAGGACACAAGAGGGCACTGGCAAGCAAGAGCTTGGTTTAAAATGTGTCTACTTCAACGCCAGGAGCATCCGGAATAAGGTGGGTGAGTTTGCAGCATGGGTTGGTACCTGGGATCTCGATGCAGTGGCCATTTCAGAGACATGGGTAGAGCAGGGACAGGAATGGATGTTGCGAGTTCCGTGATTTCGATGTTTCACTAAGAACAGAGAAGAGGGTAAAAGAGGGGGGGGTGGTGTGGCATTGTTAATCAAGGAAAGTATTACAGCGGCAGAAAGGACGTTTGAGGACTCGTCTACAGAGGTAGTCTGGGCCGAGGTTAGAAACAGGAGAGGTGAGGTCACCCTGTTGGGAGTTTTCTATAGACCTCCAAATAGTTCCAGAGATGTAGAGGAAAGGATAGCAAAGATGATTCTTGACAGGAGCAAGAGTAACAGGGTAGTTGTTATGGGGGACTTTAACTTTCCAAATATTGACTGGAAATACTATAGTTCGAGTACTTTAGATGGGTCTGTTTTTGTCCAGTGTGTGCAGGAGGGTTTTCTGACACAGTATGTAGACAGGCCAACCAGGGGCGATGCCACATTGGATTTGGTACTGGGTAATGAACCCGGCCAGCTGTTAGATTTAGAAGTTGGTGAGCACTTTGGTGATAGTGATCACAATTCGGTTAGGTTTACCTCAGCGATGGGCAGGGACAGGCATATACAGCAGGGCAAGAATTATAGCTGGGGGAAAGGAAATTATCATGCGATTAGGCAAGATTTAGGATGCGTAGGATGGGGAAGGAAACTGCAGGGGATGGGCACAATCGAAATGTGGAGCTTATTCAAGGAGCAGCTACTGCGTGTCCTTGATAAGTATGTACCTGTCAGGCAGGGAGGAAGTTGTCGAGCGAGGGAGCCGTGGTTTACTAAAGACGTTGAAGAGCTTGTCAAGAGGAAGAAGAGGGCTTATGTTAGGATGAGACGTGAAGGCTCAGTTAGGGCGCTTGAGAGTTACAAGCTAGCCAGGAAGGATCTAAAGGGAGATATAAGAAGAGCAAGAAGAGGACACGAGAAGTCATTGGCGGATAGGATCAAAGAAAACCCTAAGGCTTTCTATAGGTATATCAGGAATAAAAGAATGACTCGAGATAGGTTCGGGCCAAACAACGATAGTAGTGGGAAGTTGTGTGTGGAATCGGAGGAGATAGGGGAAGTGTTAAATGAATATTTTCCGTCAGTATTTACAGTGGAGAAAGAAAATGTTGTCGAGGAGAATAATGAGATACAGACTACTAGGCTAGATGGGATTGAGGTTCACAAGGAGGAGGTGTTAGCAATTTTGGAAAGTGTGAAAATAGATAAGTCCCCTGGGCCAGATGGGCTTTATCCTAGGATTCTCTGGGAAGCCAGGGAGGAGATTGCAGAGCCTTTGTCCTTGATTTTTATGTAGTCATTGTCGACAGGAATAGTGCCGGAAGACTGGAGGATAGCAAATGTTGTCCCCTTGTTCAAGAAGGGGAGTAGAGACAGCCCTGGTAATTATAGACCTGTGAGCCTTACTTCGGTTGTGGGTAAAATGTTGGAAAACGTTATAAGAGATAGGATTTATAATCATCTTGAAAATAATAAGTTCATTAGAGATAGTCAGCACCGTTTTGTGAAGGGTAGGTCGTGCCTCACAAACCTTATTGAGTTTTTTGACAAGGTGACCAAACAGGTGGATGAGGGTAAAGCCGTGTATGTGGTCTATATGGATTTCAGTAAGGCGTTTGATAAAGTTGCCCACGGTAGGCTATTGCAGAAAATACGGAAGTATGGGATTGAAGGTGAATTAGTGCTTTGGATCAGAAATTGGCTAGCTGAAAGAAGACAGAGGGTGGTGGTTGATGGGAAATGTTCATCCTGGAGTATAGTTTCTAGTGGTGTACCGCAAGGATCTTTTTTGGGGCCACTGCTGTTTGTCATTTTTATAAATGACCTGTATGAGGGTGTAGAAGGGTGGGTTAGTAAATTTGCGGATGACACGAAGGTCGGTGGAGTTGTGGATAGTGCCGAAGGATGTTGTAGGTTACAGAGGGACATAGATAGGCTGCAGAGCTGGGCTGAGAGATGGCAAATGGAGTTTAATGCGGAAAAGTGTGAGGTGATTCACTTCGGAAGGAGTAATAGGATTGCAGAATACCGGGCTAATGGGAAGATTCTTGGTAATGTAGATGAGCAGAGAGATCTTGGTGTCCAGGTACATAAATCCCTGAAAGTTGCCACCCAGGTTAATAGAGCTGTTAAGAAGGCATATGGTGTGTTAGCTTTTATTAGTAGGGGGATCGAGTTTAGGAGCCACGAGGTCATGCTGCAGCTGTACAGAACTCTGGTGAGGCCGCACCTGGAGTATTGCGTGCAGTTCTGGTCACCGCATTATAGGAAGGATGTGGAAGCTTTGGAAAAGGTGCAGACGAGATTTACTAGGATGTTGCCTGGTATGGAGGGTAGGTCTTACGAGGAAAGGCTGAGGGACTTGAGGTTGTTTTCGTTAGAGAGAAGGAGGAGAAGAGGTGACTTAATAGAGACATATAAGATAATCAGAGGGCTGGACAGGGTGAATAGTGAGAGCCTTTTTTCTCGGATGGTGATGGCAAACACGAGGGGACATAGCTTTAAGTTGAGGGGTGATAGATATAGGACAGATGTCAGAGGTAGTTTCTTTACACAGAGAGTAGTAGGGGCGTGGAACGCCCTGTCTGCAACAGTAGTAGACTCGCCAACTTTAAGGGCATTTAAGTGGTCATTGGATAGACATATGGATGAAAATGGAATAGTGTAGGTCAGATGGTTTCACAGGTCGGCGCAACATCGAGGGCTGAAGGGCCTGTACTGCGTTGTAATGTTCTATGTTCTATAACTCTCTGCAGCATTTCGCTGTGAAAGATTGAACTTTATCTCATTTCTTTTTCAGCTGGGAGTCAGTGCGGCTCAGTGGGACTTCTGGCTGTCTCCCACCTCACAATCCATCAGAGCTGAGAAAGCAATGGGAAATATTACTCATGGCTGAGCAAGCAGAGGACACCGATTTAAGGTGAATGGGAAAAGAACCAAAGGCAACATGAGGAAAAACCTTTTTTATGCAGCAAATGGTTAAGATCTGATATGTACTGCCTGAGAGTGTGACGGAGGAAGATTCAACCATAGCTTTCAAAAGGATATATGATAATTATTTGAAGGGAAAAAAATTCAGGTTTTCATGGAATACATGAGGATGTGGCATGAGCTGAGTTGCTTGTGCAGAGAGGCAGCACAAGCACGATGAGCTGAATCCCTCCTTTTGTGCTGTAAGTATTCTGTGATCTATGATTCTATACAAAGTGAAACCAACACTCACAGATGAGAAACTGACAGGTACAGTGTAAACCCCACACTAACAAACCAGCAAATGCCAGGGACAGAGTAAAACCAACAGTCCCAGACAAGAAACTGACAGATACTGTGTGAAACCCAAAAATCACTTATCAGGATTTGGCAGTTAATGTGTAAAAACCTCTCTTCAATATTCATCCTGCAAGGTACAAAGAAAATTAGGTACAAACCCAGGCTCATACTTCGAAGACTGAGAGATAAAGAGCAAAACACAGACTCACCTCCAAGAGGCTGACAAGTCCAGAGAATAAAACAGAGGGGGTGCAGATTAAAAACACATGCATGTAACGGATACTGATAGGGATAGAATCAAACCCTTTCTCACACATGACACGAAAATTGGTGGTGTCGTAAATAGTGAGGAGGAAAGCCTTAGATTACAGGCCAATATAGATCGTCCGAGGCAGAGAATATAAGAGCAGGGAGGTTATGACGGAGCTGTATAAAATGCTAGTTAGGCCACAGCTGGAGTACTGTGTACTGTTCTGGGCACCACACTATAGGAAGGATGTGATTGCACTGGAGAGGGTGCAGAAGAGAGTCACCAGGATGTTGCCTGGGCTGGAGCATTTCAGCTATGAAGAGAGACTGAAAAGGCTAGCATTGTTTTCCTTAGAGCAGAGAAGGTTGATGGGAGATAAGATTGAGGTTTACAAAATTATGAGGGGCATTGATGGGTTAGATAGGAAGAAACATTTTACCTTAGCGGAGGGGTCAATAACCAGGTGGCATAGATTTAAGGTAAGGGGCAGGAGGTTTAGATGGGATTTGAGGAAAAAATGTTACCCAGAGGGTGGTTGGAATCTGGAACGCACTCCCTGAAGAGGTGGTAGAGGCCGGACCCCTCACAACATTTAAGAAGTATTTAGATGAGCACTTGAAATGCTATAGCATACAAGGCTACGGGCCAAATACTGGAAAATGGGATTAGAATAGTTAGGTGCTTGATGGCCAGCACAGACACAATGGGCTGAAGGGCCTGTTTCTGTGCTGTATAAGTCTATGATTCTATATCAGAAACTGATAGATCTGCACAAAAGCTGATGTTCACATACAAGTTGTTGAAAGATATGTGGTGAAACTCACATTTTTTTAATTTCCAATATATACTTTATTCACAAAAATCAGTAAAAATTACATTCCCAAACAGTTTAAAACAGCATCAAGTCAAAAAATACAAACAGTGCAAAGGTGATCAGTTACCTTCTGTACAATCATGAGTTGCCTCACAACCCTTCCATTTCATTGTCATGCCATATACATTTTTACATTTACAGCACGCAAAATTTCTCCGATACAGTTCGAGGGATTTCCCATGGATCCAGCCCCTCAGTTCAGCTTGGTGGGGGGACCTTACACTGTGGTCTTTCCCCATTGAGCCTTTGCTGCGGCTGCCCCAAGCTTTAGTGCGTCCCTCAGCACGTAGTCCTGGACCTTGGAGTGTGCCAGTCTGCAACATTTGGTGGTGGACAACTCTTTTCGCTGGAAGACCAGCAAGTTTCGGGCAGACCAAAGGGCGTCTTTCACCGAATTGATAGTCCTCCAGCAGCAGTTGATGTTTGTCTCGGTGTGCGTCCCTGGGAATAGCCCGTAGAGCACAGACTCCTGTGTTGCAGAGCTGCTTGGGATGAACATCGACAAAAACCACTGCATCTCTTTCCACAAAGTTAACTCACATAGCAGTAGCAGAAACAGTCACAAACCAAAAACTGAAACATACAGAGTAAAAACCCACATTCTCACACCAGAAATTCACGGCTACAAAGTGAAGCTGACTCTCTCCTCCCAGGCACTGACATGTACAAAAGAAAACACACACTAACATACCAGGAAATGAAATGTAGGAAATAAAACCTGATTATCATGTCAGAGATTGGCATTAATGACAGTTGTGGTACCCAGAATGCTCTGCGCTCCAGAATTTGCCTTGTCTCTGATAAGGAGCAGGCGCGGTAGTGGCTGAGTTCCATCTGCAGCTGGAGCGGAATATTCACAGAGTGCAGGGAGACCGTGCCCGTAGCGGGTGCACACAGCTGGAGCAGGGCGTCAAAGCCACAATAGGATGGAACAATCCCGTTTGTGTCCCTGCGGGTGGCGGTGAAGCTTTTCCCTGTGAGGCTTCCCGAAACTGCCCGCCAGCAAGGTCAACTGGTCAGAGAGCGTCTGAAATGGATAGGAATTGGGGATTGGGCAGGGAGCGTCTCTAAATGAATAAGATTTGGGGACTGGGCAAGGAGCGTCTGTAAATGGATAAGAATGGGGGATTTGGCAGGGAGCGTTTTTTTATCCGTTCGTGGGATGTGGGCGTCGCTGGCTCGATCTCAGCTACAGTAATGTGTCCAGTTCTGGGCACCAGGTTTCAGAAAGGACATCAAAGCTTTTGAGACAGTTCGGAGGAGATTTACGAGAATGATACCAGAGATGAGGGGTTTCAGTTTTCTGGACAGGGTGGTGAAGCTGGGATTGTTGGCCAAAAATGTCAAGGGGAGGTGAGGAGAGATCTTTTTACCCAGTAACTGATTCGGATTTGGAATGAATTGTCTGACAGGGTGGTGAAAACAGATTCAAATTATAACTTTCATGAAGGAATTGGACAAATATTTCAAAGTGAATTTCTCCAGGATTATGGGGAAATCGGCAGGGGGTTGGACTAATTGCATCATTTTTTTCACAGATTCAGCACAGGCACAAAAGACCGATTGGCCTCCTTCTGTGCTGTATGATTCTCTGAAATAGTGATAGTCAGGGCAAGTCTGTAGAAGAAGGAGAAATGGAGACAGGTCAGGGAGAGCACATCACCAAAACTGGGAGATACTACATTGGACAGGGAGGGTCGGAGGGGGAGAGAGCACGTACATACATTCAGAATCAGCACCTTCAGGGGAAGAGAGAGAGAGGAACCAGTGAGTGTAGAACTGAACCCAGCCAGAGTCAACCTGCTAAAACACCAGTGAGTTCACACTGGGGAGAGATCATTCACCTGCTCCGTGTGTCGGAAGGGGTTCATTCAGTCATCCAACCTCACTGAACATCAACTTGTTCACACTGATCAGAGACCTTTTTAATGTCCTGACTGTGAGAAGAGCTTGAAAAGCAGTAATGATCTGCTGAAACACCAACACACTCACTCTGGGGTAAGGCCGTTCCCCTGCCATGTGTGTGGGAAGGGATTCACTCAGTCATTCAATCTGCTGCAACATCAGCAAGTTCACATGTAACTGCAGGGGTTGGATTCTGCTGTTGTTGCTGCTATTCATCACTTTCAGAGACAAAGTTGGGTCTTACTTTATAACCAGTGTAGTCCAGAGCAAAAGCGTCTTCTTAATGTTGAGATAAACGGGAGAAGAAACCGGGAAGTGGCGGCGAGGATGGGGGAGGTGCTGCACCATCACTTTAATGGTGCACCCTCCCTCCCCCGGGGTCCTCGCTGCACGTCCGACAGGCCTGGCGGCTCTGATTGGGGTCGTGAGAGCCCCTGAGACTCGGTGCAGCTGAGGCTGCGCTCACCCCCGCTCAGCTCTGTTGTGATATTTAAAATACGAAAGGCCTGTTGGACTGAGAGCTGATCTGGAATTTAGAAAGCAGCATTACTGGAGGCTCATTGCTGCTCAGCACAATCTCACCCCCAATCCTGGGAATTGTTGATTCTGACACCCTGTAGTTCAGTTCTGCAATTAACTAGAGGGGGAGATGTGTGAGCAGAAAAACAGAGCGAAATGAAAACACAGCTGGATAGATGTGCAACAGGTCAATCCACTGTTACAATAACTCCATCACTGACTCCCTCCTGACAGTAATCAGCCCTTTCACAGAGACTGTGGGTGGCTCTGAAAAGAGCCTTTGGTTTATTAGATGTCATTTCGGCCGCTTTACTTTTTCTGGGAGCTCTGAGTGCTGGTTTTCTTGGGCAGCAGCACGGCCTGGATATTAGGCAGCACCCCGCCCTGAGCGATGGTCACCCCTCCCAGCAGCTTGTTGAGCTCCTCGTTGTTGCGGACGGCCAGCTGCAGTTGTCTGGGGATGATGCGGGTCTTCTTGTTGTCCCGGGCCACGTTACCGGCCAGCTCGAGGATTTCAGCGGTCAGATACTCGAGCATTTTGCAGCGCCAACATCATCACATTTCCGCAACAAATCCATCTTCGTGCATGCGTGATAAAGTGTCATTGGGTATCTAGCCACCCCATCCCCCCACCACTTGGCTGGAGGAAGTGGCTGAATGGGAGATTTTGAAGCTGTCGCTCTCCCCACTCGGCAACTCACTCCAGGCCTCGACGATTCCCCCCCTCAGCCGCTCGCTCCAGACCTCGCTGCTCCGCCCCCCCCACTCCTCTGGCCAGTTGTTCCTAGCTTCGCACCACCCCACTCTCTGGCCACTCGCTCCAGGCCGTGCCGCTTCCCTCCTCTCAGCCACTCACTCCTACGTCGCCCCGTCACCCCTTGCGGAACTCCTGCTTCTGCAGGTGGCGCCTGGTGAAGAAATGTGGGAGCGAGTGTCACGGCCAGAGCTAGCAGCTGTGGGCTGGGCTGGGACAGGGTGGGGGGGTGGGGGTGCAGAGAGCGAACAGCCAGAGTGCGGAATTTCGCCAGTAGGGAGGAGGGGGAGAAAGCGAGTTGCAGAGGGGGGAGAGCGGTCAGTGGGGTGGGAGCTAATAGCTGCGTTCGGGTGAAGTCAATCCTGGTCAGTTATATAAACAAATCACAATAACGAATTGGCAGCACATTTTATCCTCTGCCCGATTTTCCTTTCCATCGATTGGGGTGCTAATTCACTATCTTCCAATGGAAATTCAATCATAAAATTCCTTTTGTATTTAATAGGATTACTGAAATGTTAAATGGATCTGAGGATTACAGTTAGTATTAGCAAACGCACCCGAGTGAATTAGCACCCCAATCGATGGAAAGGAAATTCGGGGAAAGTATAAAATGTGCTGCCAATTCGTTATTGAGATTCGTTGAGTAATTCGATTCTGCCCAACACTGAAATTGGCGGCTTTTTTGAATTCAAACTTTCTGCCAGGACGACAATTTAAGCCAATGATTTGCTGTATTTTCTAATTCGAGGCTCGGCAATTGGTTAAGACATGCGAATGGGAAGAGGGTGACCAATCAGAAGTGGGCTCTGGATAGCGCGGGCTCAAACTGCGGGAATTCCAGGTCCCTGAATGAATGAGCTGAAACTGATCAGTTTCACAAACCCTGTCAGTTTCAGTGTAGGAAACACCGTCTCGGGAGAAATAACATCACAAGTGGGTTTGGTTCCAGTGACGGCTGCTGCAAAACTCCCGGATTCTCTCATTGCAGCGAAATCATTTTGAAATTCTATGAAAACAATGAGTGATTCTGGAGGAGTGATGGCTTTTCACTGAGGGCATGTGTCGACTGGAGAAATAATTAACTGTAGAGCCTCAGGCACTGTTTACACAGCCCGTTCAGAAAATCAAATCCACTGCACCTCCTTGCTACAAATGAAATGTCAAATTTGGGGATTCTAGTTTTGTATCTCGAACACAGCACAGATTTATTCCAGACAGTTCTAAACAGCCTATCCCAGCTCCCGTTTCCAGGTCACTGCTCTCTCTGTGAGACGGTGGGTGGCTCTTAGAAGAGCCTTTGTTGTGTTTGCTGGAAAGGGTCGAGTTGTTCAGCCGCTGAATTCGTAGAGAGTGCGGCCCTGCCGTTTCAGAGCGTGCACCACATCCATGGCAGTGACCGTCTTGCGCTTGGCCTGTTCAGTGTAGGTGACCGCATCCCTGATCACATTCTCCAGGAAAACCTTCAACACCCCGCGAGTCTCCTCATCGATCAAACCCGAGATCCGCTTGACCCCGCCACGGCGAGCCAGGCGGCGGATTGCTGGTTTGGTGATGCCCTGGATATTATCACGAAGCACTTTGCGGTGCCGCTTTGCTCCGTCTTTGCCCAGCCCTTTCCCTCCTTTACCTCTGCCAGACTTTCTTTTATTAATTTCCAAAATATACTTTATTCATAAAAATCTGTAAAAAAAAAATACATTACAAAACAGTTCCAAAAAGCACCATGTCAAACAATACAAAGAGTGCAAAGGAGATCAGTTTCCTTCAATACAGGAGTGAGTTACCTCACAACCCTTCCATTTCATTGTCATGCCATGTACATTTTACAGCAAACAAATATTTTCTGGCTACAGTTCGAGTGGTTTCCCATGGATCCAGCTCCTCAGTTCAGCTTGGTGAGGGGACCTTACACTGTGGTCATTCCACATTGAGCCTTTGCTGCGGCTGCCCCAAGTTTTAGTGCGTCCCTCAGCACGTTGTCCTGGACCTTGGAATGTGTCAGTCTGCAACATTCGGTCATGGACAACTCTTTGCGCTGGAAGACCAGCAAGTTTCGGGCAGACCAAAGAGCGTCTTTCAACGAATTGATAGTCTTCCAGCAACAGTTGATGTTTATCTCGGTGTGCGTCCCTGGGAACAGCCCATAGAGTACAGACTCCTGTGCTACAGAGCTGCTTGGGATGAACCTCGACAAAAACCACTGCATCTCTTCCACACCTGCTTTGCAAAGACACATTCCTGAAAGAGGTGGGCAACGTCTCTTTTCCACCACAGCCACCTCGAGGGCCGCGTGTGGATGGGGTGAGACTTCGGGTGTGCAGGAAGGATCTGACAGGGAGGGCTCTTCTCACCATCAGCCAGGCAACATCTTGGTGCTTGTTTGAAAGTTCTGGTGATGAGGCATTCTGCCAAATGACTTTGGACTTCTGCTCAGGGGACCATCCGACAGGATCCACCATCTCCTTTTCCCGTAGGGCCTTGAGGATATTCCGTGCAGACCACTGCCTGATGGATTGGTGGTCAAAGGTGTTTTTCCACAGAAACTTTTCCATGAAGGATAGGCAGTACGGCACAGTCCAACTGGATGGAGCATTCCGCGGCAATATGACCAGGCCCATCCTTTGCAACACTGGGGACAGATAGAACCACAGCACGTAGTGACACTTGAAGTTTGCAAATTGGGGATCTACACACAGCTTGATGCAGCCGCACACAAAGGAAGCCATAAGGATGAAGGCGACGTTGGGTACATTTTTCCCGCCCTTATCCAGAGGTTTGAACATCGTGTCCCTCCGGACTCGGATCATTTTGGATCCCCAGATGAAGTGGAAAATGGCTCAGGTGATCGCCACAGCGCAGGAATGCGGTATGGGCCAGACCTGCACCACGCACAGCAATGTGAGTGCCTCGCACCTGATGACCAGGTTCTTACCCATAATGGGGAGAGATCGCTGCTCCCACATGCTCAGCTTCTGTTGTACCCTGGCTACTCGCTCCTTCCAGGTTTTGGTGCACGTCTCAGCCCTTCCAAACCATATCCCCAGCACCTTCAGCTAATCTGACCTAACGGTGAAGGGGACAAAGGATCGGTCAGCCGAGTTCCCAAAGAACATGGCCTCGCTCTTGCCGTGTTTAACATTGGCTCCCAAGGCCAGTTCGAGCTGGTTGCAGATGCTCATCACTCTGCGCACAGACAGTGGATCCGAGCATAAAACGGCGACGTCTTCCATGTACAGGGATGTTTTAACCTGAGTGCCTCCGCTGCCTGGGATTGTCACCCCTCTGATGCTCGCATTCTTCCTAATAGACTCAGCAAAGGGTTCAATACTGCAAACAAACAAGACAGGGGAGAGAGGACAGCCCTGTCTGACTCCAGATTGGATCGGGAAACTTTCTGATTCCCACCCATTGATTGAGACTGCACTACTGATGTTTGTGTAGAGTAGTTTGATCCAATTGCAGATTCCCTCCCCAAACCCCATTTTGGAATGCACATCCATCATGTAAGTGTGCGATATCCTGTCAAAAGCCTTCTCCTGGTCCAGGCTGATGAGGCAGGTGTCCACCCTCCTGTCCCGTACATAGGTGATCACATCCCTGAGTAGCGCAAAGCTATCAGAGATTGTTCTGTCTGGTATAGTATAGGTCTGATCAGGGTGAATCACCAACTCCAGAGCAGACTTGAATCGACTGGCTATGTCTTTTGACAGAATCTTGTAGTCAGCATTAAGCAGAAATCGGGCCACCAATTTATGATTTCTGTCCTCTCCCCCTTCTGCTTGTCGATGAGGGTGATGATGCCTTTCCTCATGGATTCTAACATGCTGCCAGCCTGGAGCATACTCTTGTTTACTGGCAGACATGTTGATTCTTTCCTCAAATCAGTGCACAATAAAAGAGACTGATTCTGTCAGGCTCCTTTTTATACAGGCCACCTGGACCTGGCTGAGAAAGGCAGAGTGAGAGCAGGGAGGGGAGGAGACAAGAGTGAAGATTAAACAGAGAGCTAGATGGAGGAGACACTCAGAGTGACAGACAGAGAGAGAACGGCCCCTCATCTTTCAGCTCCACCTCCAGTTTCCTCCGGGCTGCCAATTTCAAACCCTTTATTAACAGGAGAACCAAAACCCAGCTCTCCACACAAACCCTTCCAGACTCGGCCTTCATAGTCAAGACTTTCCAGAAAGCCGGAGCTTTTAATTATGGTCCCGATGCAATTAACACTCAGTAATATTCCCACCTAAACACAGTCCATTCTATACTAAGAAACCTCCTCAGTAACATCACCATTTCCACACACACCCGCTTCCTGCAGTTTACAAACACCTTACTGCAGCTGTTTGGGGAATCTCCTGTGTTAAGATTGGAGTTAGAAAGCGGCCTTTACCCGGCAGTGTTATTGTCTCACACTGAATCTGCTAGACATCCTGTTCTCTTTATTGCGAGAGAGAAAGCACGGATTTAGGAAATGTTCATTTGAAATGATCTCTATTGAGAACGATCCCGGCCGTGGGACAGGTATTCCAGTGCAAAGAGCTGTCCATGACCGAGTGTTGCAGACTGGCACATTGCAACGTCCAAGACTATGTGCTGTGGGACGGCATTAAAGCTTGGGGAAGCCACCATGGAGACACAATGGGGAAAGGCTGCA